>NW_009648255.1:5962712-5992458 GCF_000708025.1 Charadrius vociferus
GGTGCCGCCGCCCCCAGCGCCCCCGGACCCCCTCCGCCTCAGCACCGGTTGCCGCCCGGCCGCGGCGGGGGCTGAGGGGCGGCCCATGGGGGCCCGGCCCGGCCTCCCGGTGTGCGAGGGCCCGGCGGTGGGGTCCCCTCGGGCTCTGCGCCCTCAGAAACACGTCTTTCTCGGTGGCCGGAGAGCGAGATTTCCAGCTGTCAGCCTATTTTTAATCGCCGTATTAGGTTCTCGCCCGTTACCAATGTCGAACAATAGCGTAATGTGGTATAACACCACTCAAAACAGCCAGGCGAGCAGCCGCCGTCGCCAGGAGCTGACACCCAGCGTGTCTGTTCCAGTGATTCGTAAGGAGAAGGCATGGGACAGATGGTATAAGCATCTTAAAACCAGACGTGCCCCAGCCAGGAAATGATGTGGTAAGGAAAGGAAATTTGTTTTTAGAAAACATAAACAAACAACCGCGTCTAAAAATAGCCCTAATCAGCTTTCAGATCATGTTAAAATGTAGTGATAATTACGTGGTGTCACTTAAAGGCAAAGCAAAGACTGCTTAGGTATTTTCACTTACTTGGAAGTCTTGGACTTCTTAATATATAACTTTAACAGTGAGTTTTACAGAGTTTTTAATGCATGTTTTGGGCATAGTTACAGCATCAGTTACTATAATGCCTGTTATTGTTATGTATCGTTAACCCTAAGCCTAAATAGTGTTTGTTTGGGATTTATTGCTCTGCTGTAAGCGAGATAATATTCACGAGAGAAATCATAGAGCCGTTCAACAATGTACACTGCATATGTCATCTTTGTGCTCTCCTTTCTCTCCTTTTCCCTTCCCAGCCCACTTTCCCTTCCCCCAAGAAGATGATGTGTCTGTATTTGTCATGGTTCCTTTTTTCCCTTTAATTCAAATTACCGGGGGGGGGGGTGTGGGGGAATGCAAAGAGTAATTAATCAGAATCTTGTTAAGCAAGCCTTATCAATCACAGGCATTCAGTGAATTATCGTAAAACATTACAGAATTATTTCATAATCGTTATAGACGATCCCCTACCAAGGGTGACAATAGCTCAATAAAGCATCCGTGAAAACCAAATTAAATGTAATTTAATGTTTTGTGTAATACCCAAGGCTGTGGTCTTGCAGGCACTTAAACACATGCTTAATTTCCAGCCTGTTAGCAGTAAAAGTATTTCCCGGATTGTTAGTAATTAAATCGATGTCTGGGTGTTAACACTTAAGGTTTAAGATGGTGGCCTAAATTTGTGATATAATTATGCAGATAAATGTGTATTGTGTCTTAGTAGTTTCCCAGTGTATGTCAACAACAATGGGGAGACAAGGCAGCAAACAAAGAATACTGCTGAGTGCCTGGAGGGTGTTCTAAATTGGTCAGTGAATAGAACAACATGTATTTTTCTTGGTAGTTCGTTTTGGGTTTTTTTTTAAGCTTTTTGAACTTTATTGGCATAGTTACAGTATGATTATTGTGTTTCAGGATAAAGCTACAAGTGTCATCTTTTAAATTGAAGTGAAGGATGTTTATTTGTAGATGTTCAAGTGCTTTAAAAGTGTGTACTTATTTTAGGGTGGTGTCTCTTAATAAAGAGACTGTTTATCATACTGTGTGCAAGTCTGACATTGGAATACCCTATTGTCACTAAGTAAAGCTGAATTTCTTGACACACGTAAGGTTCTTAGGAGGAGACGGTGTGTTTAACTGTGGAAGAAGCTAGTGTAATACAGTTGTGTACAGAACCTGGGTTCTGAATAATATTTATAGGAGTTTATGTCTGCTGTCAAGATTGGAATCACGGTAGTTAGGTCAGCTAGCTACACGAGATGAGACATGAAAAAAAGTCTCGATAAAATAGTTCAAAGTTCTGTCAAGCCTACTTTCTGTGTTTTCCATCAGAAGTGATAACAGGAAGAACGTGTTTTATGTAATATGTTTTCCTAAAAAGACACATTGCCCAACCTGTATTACATAGCTTACAGTCTTCCTCTGGCAACACACTGAAAGGTGTGGAAGTTGCAGAAATCTTAACTTCAAAAGTTTGAATAAAGACATTTTAGAGGTAGAGTTTAGAAAGTGTCATTCCTGGTGGTAACTTCAGTGTAATTAACATGGAGATTATTTCAGACATGCAGTAGTGAAAAGAGACTGGTCTGTAGGATGCAGATTGCTTGAGCCAGTGGGGCCCCCACATAATTCAAGTTTCTGAAATCATGAATGCTTGCTGTATATCAAGAACTTATTAAAAGAAAAACAACATATGTTGTCTAATGGCTAATTTAATATTTTTTTCTTTAGACAAATAGATCTGAAAAGATGGGATATGTCTTTGAATGCCTGTTACTCCAGCAACCTGATCAAAGCTATTTCATTTCTTGGAAAAAATTAAAAAAACACAGTTCCATACGTATCCTGAAATACTCACTTAAGCACAAAATCTTCAGAGTTGGTTACTTTGACAAGCGTTCAGCTGGGTAACACGTGGCACTTTGTTGGCAGGTCTGCAATTTGACTGTTAAGTAGGCATTAAGTTTTAATTACATTGGCCAGATTCCATTGTGCACAGTTTTATTCTGCCCGTGTGAAGTTTTGTTTATCTTTGTGTTGCGATTAATAGCACTTGCATAGCACCTTAGTGCTGTGTCCTCTACTCTGGAAATGTTAATGCTTATAAATACTGCTCTTATGAATAGAGAAGACAGTTCTTAGGCAAATGTCTCGCTGCAAATTGATGGCTGAGGTGGCATCAATGCTGTGTACGTGCCATTAATGACATGTACTTTCCATGTTGACTTTTTTCCCTCTTGAATCGCTGTTTTTGAGCTTTGAGATTCTCCTGATGAAGGGCATCTACTAATCAGTATTAGCTGTTGTACCCTACAGTTCTGTCATGTCTTGATTTGGGCTCCGCTGGAAGGAAAATGTGCAATGCTGCTTCCTGTGCTACAGTTTTTTTGTGACTGAGTATGGAAAGGAGCTTCAGAAATGACAGTGTTTTCCAGTAACATAGATTGTAATCCAGCTTGCCTCTGTCTTCATTTTCTCACAATTTCTAGTAAAGCTGAATAGGATGATAACAAAGGAGAATGGCTAAATAACTTCTTTGAAAGTGAGTGGTGTCAGGTGATAGAGGAGGAAGAAACAAAGATTGGAGAGGGGGGGAATGCAGAAAAATAGGAATTAGAAGTAGCAGCCCCACTTGTCAGTAAAACAAGAATCACTGTCTTTTGAAAATCTGAATTAGGCTTTTGGAGGTGGGAAGGGAAAAAGTCGAAACAACTGGCCTAGAGTTAGAAGAGGACTGAAGCTGGCATGTTTTGGCTTCAAAATATTGTGCTCCTTTGGCATGTGTTTTAGAACTCAGTATGTGTACAGCTTTTGCTCAAAAAAATTAGTGACGGCTGAAAAAAAAGAAGGAAGAAAACAAATACTTTATAGGATATGCATGGAACAGAAAAATATGCGTTAATCTTTTTCTGTAAAGAAAAGTTAATGTCTTGTGGCTAGCACACAGCCACGGTAATCCAGAAGAACTGGTTTCTCTGCATGGCTCTACCACAGTTTCTTTTAAGAGACCTCGGGCAATCCATGTACTGGTCATCAGTGCAAGAGTCGGGCAATTTTATGTTTATTAGTCACTGAAGAAAATACGGATGGAGTCCTAAGAGCAACTCCTAAGACCCTAACATGTTTGTTTCCCCCCTACCCAGTCCCACCCAGTGATCTATGGAATCACGCAAATTTGTGTGCTTTTTCTCTGTCCTCCTGCACCTTGATTTATTTAGTCCAAGTATAAATGTTTCAGCAAGATGGATGAGGAGTACCCGCTCCCCTGCCACAGAACATTTTCTAGTCTAAGGTCCTGAGTATCAACAGGGAAAGGAAAAAGATAATCTTGTGATTCAGCCCAAGCTTTGGTGTGCTCACACCATCCTCGGAGAAGATAACGCAGTTGTAGTGCCCTTATAATGTGTGGAGGGGTGTGGAACATGGGTTGACATAGTGTCGTTTTTGATGTAGCCTCTCAGCTTGAAGAACAGGCTGCACGTGACAAATGTGGTTAAATTTCTTCTTTTCCTTATCTGAAAACTGTATAAACTATTGGGCTTCAGAAGGCTTCTGTGGGGGACAGCGTTCTGAAAATCTAAGTTCTCAGAAGTAAGAGCAAAGAAATAAACTAGATATTCATTTTATTGAAGTAAAAAATGTTTATGATCCCTTTGAAACAGAGGAGCATAAATCCTTGTAATGCATTTGTCTTCGCATGAAATAACTTGTCTTGTTAGTGATAGTCATCATTTATTCTGTTCTGATTTTCCAGAAACCTTGTTTACATTACAATGTTGTGGAAGGAAATCATCCTGTCTTGGGTCGTGCCTGTCTTCTCGCAACTGTGATGCAAAGAGGAAAAAAAAATAAGTGAAATTTCAAACCACAAATATGCTCTGGCCTTTTGACATCCATTGAAGGGTTCCAGGAATAAGAGAACCTGAATAAGTTGTACTTAGGTAGAGATGAGAGGGAGAAGGAAGCTCATGGGCACGCTAGTTTTATTGGCTCAGTTCAGATATTGTTATTTTTCATGTATACGGGCCTCTCTTGCTGCTGCAATCCCAGTTAGAGGTTTAATATTAATGGGAGCTACATCAGTGTATTAAGGAAGTTCAGAATGCACTGTACTGTACTTCAATGTGGGAGACAATGGTAAAAAGTGAATTTGATGAGGGTTTTCTTTCATTTCAGTGGTCTGGAAGGTCACTGGGTTTGAAAATCTCAACATCATTTTCTAGGTTCATATAGGACAGAATTTTGATAGGAATGCTTGAGGATTGTTCTTAAAAACCTTAATATTTCAGTGCATGTACTCGTAAGTAGGGAGACCGAGCACTGCTTTTCCTGTCTTGTTGTAGATGGAGTTCTGTCTAGATAAATAAGAGATTGGGTTGGATTTTACTTTTAATGTCATTCTTCCAGAGTTTGTAAATTATCAGGGATCATAAATCTCTAAATTTTACGTGCTGTCTAGTGACAACATGTTCTTTTGAAATATAAAATTAAAGTAGATGCAAGGGTCCGGAACAAAATCTAGAATAGAAAGTGTTTGGAAGCTTGACACTATCCTACTTTTTCTTAATTGAAAACAGTTTAATCATAGAATATTAACTAAGAAGGCATTTTACAACATTCCAGAAATATATTGCCTGAAATGTTTCTTGAATCTACCTGCCTATCCTATAAAAGCAAACTTTAAGTATCAGAAGGTTTTCATATGCTTTTTAAGGCTGTCATCTGTTTCAAAGCTTTATAATTTATTGAGAACTACCTCTTGATTCATTTGTATAATCCTTTTCTAAATGTATAAGGAGGCTTAAAATGCCTGGTGTTTGGCTATTTTTACAACTGAACGTAAAGATTGGTTAAACTGCGTTGTAAAAACATTGTCCTAAGATACTGAAATTTTCAGTGATTTTGTTGATTTCATATTTATCATGAAATTTAATATTATTTTCTATCTATCATCTGTTTTCATATTTTAACAGAAGCCTGGCTCTGCAATTAAAGGGATGAAAATAAGATGAAAAATGTGGATTAAATTCCAGGAAAAACTTGGGTTGAAAAACGACCTTGGTGAAACTGTGGCAGTCTTTCTCACAAGGAAGCTTTTTTTTTTGTTTGGGATGTTATGAAACTGTCCCACAGAACAGGGCAAAGCAATAGGTAGTAAGGAACAATAAAAAAAAATAAAATCTCCTGGTGCCAGCCAGTGCCTGTATGGTGCATCACATGACCTAGCAGAATCATAAATATTTTACGAAGGAAAAAAAAAAATCCTAGCAGCGGAATTAACATTGATGCGAATATCTGTAGCTTCTCTGAGTGTTTTACAGCCTGTGCTGAGAAGAACAACATTTGCCCTGGGAGTTGTTGTTCTGACTTTAATCTGCTGGTAGGAAATAACTAGAACAGCATTATTTTGAAACTCCGCTCACTCTCCAAGGTAGCTTAGCACACGTGCCACATGATAACGATGGTACGCCTTCACTTGTTTTACTGCTGTTAAACCAAATCTGTTTTGGTACCAAATTTGGTAGTATCATCAGTGATTTACAATTACTGGTACAATGGTACCATATAAGGGGACATCAAATCACAGTATATAAATTATGTGCACACATGCGCTGCCAGTTAGTGAATAGTTTTCCATGAGTTATCTGATGTTTTATACAGATTTTTAAAATCGGAGGGGGGGGAGGGTGTGAACATGGAGAAAGAGTAAAATTAATCTTCATGAGGACTGTTAGGATCATCTGGCATAATTTAGGCACATGTTTTTAAAAATGTCTAACGTGAGTATAAGAGCATCTTTCTGCATACATACAAAAAATTTAGGCTTTAAAAAATGTCAGTAATCTCCATACTAGCAAACTACAGAGTGGTTTTGGTAATTTGGATATCTTATACTGTATGATTCTCTTCAAAATTGTCCTCAGACAGGAAAGGCAACAATCCCATCTAGAAGGATAATTCATTAACCAGTTAATTTTGGAAGTTAGCTATGCAAACTGTTGAAAATTAACAACTCTCACCATCTAAAGTTTTTATTCTGGTGTAACAACATCTATTTGACCTTGCATTTCTACTTAACATGTGTCTTGTGATATTATGATTATACATCTTAAAAGCAGTAATGGGGGTTGTAAATGTTTATTGACCTTTAAAAACATTATGTCTTTAAATAGAATCTTTGAATTCTATGTATTCCTGTAAATCACCAATCTGTTTTGTGGCTTCTATAATCTGTTTCTTTGGCCAGCGTGAGAAGAATAGGTACTGAAGACAGCCAGTCTGAAAAGATGTCCTAGTGTTTCTCTGTTATTGATCTGCAAGTAGCGGGGGGATTTGGAGAATTAAGCATTTCTGATTTAAAAGAACTCTTACAGAAAGGAATTTTGAGGAATTTTGCATGAGTCGGTGTAATATGCCAAATGGTTGTTTCAGATATGGTTTTGTGAAGCAGGAACATTAGAAAGGTCTTCTTTTCCTGCTTACAAATATTAGGTCTTAATTTTAGATAACTGAAAACGCCCATCACCATCCTTGTGTCTTGTAAATCTTTGAATTCTGCTACCTCTCTGCAAGTTGGTAAATGTACATAATTTATGAATGCGTGCAGACTAAGGGCTCCCGTTTCCTAAAACGGCTGTTTTGACGTTCATGTACTTCATTCTGCTGCGTTTCACGCTGATGTTCCTAGGCCCTAGACTGGAAGATCCTCCTCAATGGTACTCTGAAGTCTAAGTCATTTTGTAGTCGTGCAGCAGTACTGACATTTTCTAGCCAAATCTTTCAACTTTTTTTCAACATGGTTTTCTCTTTTTTCACATGAAATTCAAGCTGTTTTGTATTCTGTCAATACGCCTGCTTTGCTGTCATTTTATACATACTCATTCCTCGCTCTGTTGTTTTTCTTTGCTCTCAGCTTCACAACTGTTTTCATCCGAACTTGTGTGCCTTTAAGCAGCTTTCCGTGTGCTCTTAGTTCCTCATTTCGCTTGCTCTCTTTTACAGAGCTGTTAAGTAAGTTCATAGTCGTTACCTTCGGATCACCTATAACTTTAGAATTCCTGCTTTTTTGGCTTTATGTAGATAGAAAGTTCTTGGGAAAAATTACTTGACCTATTTTCACATCTTTTACGTTTTATTTGTTATTGATATGTTGCCATAAAATAATGAAGACTTTGCAATATATGATTTTTGACCCCAAATGAGTTATTTTCCTGTGTGTTTAAAACTGTATTAATTTTGCACTTTTACTGTTGTAGGAGGTCGGTGAGCCATTCAAAGAGGAGAAGGCTGTTGCTAAATACTTACGTTTCAACTGTCCAACAAAATCCACCAACATGATGGGCCACCGAGTTGATTATTTTATTGGTAAGGTTGCTTATAACCAGAGAATGAAACTGTCTTCTAACATTGCACTTGGGGCAGGGGGGCCTGCTTTGTTTTTATTATTGCTGCTTTATCTAATAAGTACTGGTTTTACAGTTTGGTTTTGAAAACTTATCTAGGCATTAGATAGCCATAAAATTAATCTTATCAGCCTGAAGTAAACACAATAAATTTTTTGCTCTGTGATTTAAAGGTTTATAGTTGTCAAGAGTGCTGTATTTCAGAACAGTGGCTAGTCTTACTTTAAAGATTGAGAGGATGTGGAGCACCACCGGAACTGACTGACTGGTTGGTGTGGTTCAAGGAATGTAGACTACGTATTAAAATAAATGTCATTAGTTTTAATGCATTTTTAATTCAATTTTTTCTTCTAGCCTCAAAAGCGGTGGACTGCCTCCTGGATTCTAAATGGGCAAAGGCAAAGAAAGGAGAAGAGGCTTTATTTACAACCCGAGAGTCTGTAGTTGATTACTGCAACAGGTATGACCTAGCCTAATTCACCAATTTTATTAATGAGTATAGTTGTCAAGATGTCTTAGTTATTTAGGAACCAGTTTCACTTAAGCTTCATGCATTCTAAAACATTTGTGGTTGTATGTAAAAATAACGATAGTATGTTGATTACTGTGTTTGTGGGTGTCATACCAGAAATAGAAACAATGTCGTTTCATCATCTTTAAGCTCAAAACTCCCTCATGCTTTCATTGTGCTGCTTGGGGCAGCAAGATAACGAAACGATTTTCCTGAATTTCATAGTTACTTTAAGTTAGTAGGATCAGAGCCCTTAAATCTCTCCTTCCTGTTGCCATAGTCTGCCATCATGGCAGAAGCTGGACTTGGAGGTTTAGTTTATGCCTCTCAAATGGTATGTGTCTGCTGCTTAGGGTACTTAGTGCTGTGTTCAGATGAATGGCATGTTCTGACCGTACCTCATTTGGGCCAGATGCATAGGGTTATGGGGACAGCCTACACTTGGAGAGTTCTGTAAAAGCTACTTAGAAATGAAAAAATACAGCTAACCTGGTCTTTTTTTCTGGCCTCTTTTAGATAGCCATCCAGTAAGGTGAGATTCTTCCCCCAGTTCCAGGGCTGAGGCAGGGCTGATTCTGTGTTTGAACTTTCATCCTTTTTCTGATTTTTTTTCAAGAAAGTTTAGCGAAAAACATTATTTTAATGCGAGCGGAAAAATACGTTTTCCCTTCCAGAGTCTTTGGAGTGAGGTAGGAGTCTGTGTGTTTGTTCTTCAGGTACTAATGAATTGGATGAAACAACAGTTGGTGAAGTCCTTCAGCTCCAGCAGTGTAATGAGGGCCTGTGTAGGGTGCAAAGAAAATCAGTTCGAACCTCTGTTCTCTGCCACTGATTTTTATCACCAGTGTCATTTTGTGCCCTGATGATCCGTTTGGCACCATACCATGTTTACAGTTTGGTTTCTCTTGCTTGCTTCTTTTTTTATTATTGCTAATAATGCTAAGGCCACCTTTGGTCACTGAAGCCATTTTCAGAGTTTTAAACGTTAGCACTGTCTGCTTCCTTTGCCTTCTGGACGGGATTGAGGAATACCTTAATATAAAACTAGTCCCTTCAGCGTAAGAAGCTGTTTAGGCTCTTACTCATATTAAAAACAAGTACCTCAACTCTTCATGTAGCTATTCCTTTTTTCACCTGCCCTGTCAAACAAAAAACAAGTATCAGATCTTGCTCCTTCATCCTGTGACAATTGCATCCATCAGTTGCACATTTAAAACAAGTTACCAACTGAATTCATAACTCTGCTACTGTACACAAGGTCTCCTGGTACACTTAATATATTGATCTACGTTCAGTAAGCTTTCTTTTGTGGGGATTTGTCACAAATAACACTTTGTTCAGCAGATCTCGAGAGAGTTAACAAGTTGGGAATCAGCAGGCAATCTGGACTTCATTAGTCATGTCAGGATCTGTCCCACTTCAGGACCTGGCCGTTGGCTGCACTGATACTGTGGCTGTGTGCTCTGAGCAGTAGGTCTTGCACAGTCCAGTCTTATATTCCATCAGAGGTAGTTGTGTCAGGGGAAATACAGATTGGATATTAGGAAAAATTGCTCCTGCAAGTGACAGAGCTGTCTCTCAGGCAAGACCTGTCCTGTGGGCTGCTCAGTACCTGAGCCCCCTAAACTTCCAGCTGTGAAGAAAAGTAGTTTCCCCCAAACACATGATTTTCTGTTGCTAGAACAAGAATCCGTGTCAACAGTTGTCTGAAGGAAGGATTTTATATACCTGAAACAACTTTGCTTCATAGTCAGCATGCACATAAGTTTAATTGTTCGAATGACTTCTCTCTCTTTAGTGAGTTTTCCTAATTTAACCAGCAGTCCAGCATAAGGATTTGGTCTGCAGCAAGAGATGAAGGAAACCAAGGACAAATCAAATTGATTTGGAGCATAGGTCCAGGATTTTTGGTGTGAATGAGTGCTTGGATTTCACATCCCACTGCTTCCTCTCAGTCTGAAGAGCAGTATTGTTACTGCTCTTCCTATTCTGAGTTTGTCTGTGATTCATTCAAGGACGTTACCTGTTGGTGACGACCTTAAGACTACCGAATACTCCTTCCTCTCGCCCCATTGGTCACAGGTACACTTGCTATAAGGTTTGTTTTTAGCTGACACGAATGGAGTGCTTGCATATGTACCACAGTTTCAGCAGGGTGATTTTAATCACCGTGCTGCACCACTTACCAAGGAACTTGATAAGCCATATGTCCACTTTCTTATTTTTGCTATGACGTACATTGACATGAACTTGAAAATAAATATTGGATGGAGTTGCATTAATGGGAAGGATAATTAAATTGACCTGGTGGCTTCCTACATCTTGTGTATTCATTTATATCTGTGCAAAATTCTGCCACAGAAAAGTGTGGGGTTTACCCAGTTTTGAACAGATGAACCAAAAAAGCAAAGCGAGAGGTGAGAGACAGGATAATTAGGTCTGGTGTATTTAGTTGTAGATAGGGCAGATGATGATGACCTCTGTCTTTCAGTCATGCTATTGATGATTGTATTAGATAGATAATCTAGAATGGTATCTAATAACATAATTGAGTCTAAACATTGTTGTCACAGCCACACTTAAATGTATCACATAATTGAGTCTAAACATTGTTGTCACAGCCACACTTAAATGTATCGTTTAACTTTTTTCATTTTAAGACTCCTGAAAAAACAGTTTTTTCATCGAGCATTAAAAGTGATGAAAATGAAACCTGACAAGGATACAAAAAAAGAAAAGGAAAAAGGAAAGGCCGAGAGTGGGAAAGAAGAGGAGAAGAAGAGCAAGAAGGAAAGTGGCAAAGATGAAAAAACTAAGAAAGAGAAAGAAAAGGAAAAGAAAAAGGATGGTGAAAAAGAGGAGTGTAAGAAAGTAAGTACTACCTGTAAGAGAAGAGACAAACCTGTAACAGAGGCTCCATTACCTGATTGTTAAGATTACATTGGCTTAAAAATATGGTTGGTTTTTCTGAAATGTGACGTACCTTTTTTTGCCTGTTTTCATGTCTAAAATATGCTAAGCTTTTTTATTTAAAAAAAACCCAACAACTTTGGAGTTGTTCTGATTTTGATCTAGATAAAAAAAAGAGGCTTCAGTTGGGCCTTTGTACCTCATCTTCTAATGTGGACTGAGTTAATCAAAACCTGTTTCTCTTCAGCTGCAGCGGGTAACAATGCTTTGTACAAGTGTACGTTAGCATGGAGTGACACATGCAGGTGACATCTCAAAGCAGTGCAGCTGCACATGTGAAACACAAACAATTTTGCAATGTTTGGTAATAAGAATGTTTGGAATGTAGTATTTGGTACTTGGTGCTTGCAAATAGCTGTGTAATAGCGGGCTGGTTTTCTGTATGATAGCTCCATTACTCATCTGCATAATGCCTAGTTTTACAGACTTCAGATTTACTTACTTTCTTTAAAGTTCAGACTATTATTACTGTACAAGTTTTCATATGCTCGTTCGTGTTTTCATTCCTGATTTATTTTATTATCAGAGCAGAATTCCTAAATTAAAATGTTAGGAATCTGCGGGAGAAACTCGATGAAGGAATGTGGGTTTTTTTTCCATACACAGTGGTACTAATCAAGTGAGAGTTAGTAGGATAATTAGTGCTCAAAAGTTATTCCCATTCAGACATTCTGAAGTGAAATGACAGCACATGTAGTGAGAGGTATAGTCTGCGTGTGCAAAGATCTAGATCTCAGAAGAAAGCTTCATGGCTAATAGAAGAATTATAAACAAAATCATCTTGCTGACAGTCTAAACACAGAAGCCAGTATAAGATTACCTAACTCTGGAGGTACTTTAAAATGCTGATTATGAAAGTTATGAACTGCTCCGATTCCCTGTCATCTGGAGTGTTACATTATTAAATGTAATGTTAATTTTTAAACTGATAATTAATTATTGAACTGATATTTCAGCGGATTATATAAACCAGTGGGTAGTAACTCCAGCAACAACACGGGGCAAAAATTAGGAAGTTAATTTCAAGGGAAGAAATAAGCAAAGAGAACAGGAGGCAGGGAAGAGGAAGCAGAAGATCCAAAAAGAGATTGAGGAGGACAGAGAATAAAGAGGCAGAAACTGATTCTGAAAGGCGGCCCATGTGGTAAATACGGCATCAAGGTACCAAATAATTCCAATAAAGCTAGCGATTATAGAATCGTTATGGTTGGAAGAGACCTTTAAGATCGAGTCCAGCTGTTAACCCAACACTGCCAAGTTACCACTAAACCATGTCCCTCAGCACCACCTCTGCCCGTCTTTTAAATACCTCCAGGGATGGCGACTCCACCACTTCCCCAGGGCAGCCTGTTCCCATGCTCGATAACCCTTTTGGTGAAGAAATTTTTCCTCATATTCAACCTAAACCTCCCCTGGTGTAACTTGAGGCCATTTCCTCTTGTCCTATCGCTTGTTACTTGGGAGAAGAGACCGACCCCCACCTCGCTACCCCCTCCTTTCAGGGAGTTGGAGAGAGCGATAAGGTCTCCCCTCAGCCTCCTTTTCTCCAGGCTGAACCATGAAGTGTTGTACCCGGTTCTTGATCTTTGTGAAGACTTTGTGTTAATATCAGCAGAGCTTTGCTGTGCATTTTAAGACATAATGTAATTCTGAAGTCATAGTCTAGTTCTTAGACATTTACTAAAAATAAAAGTTCTCTTTCCTTACAATTTTTCTTTATATTTGAGATACCCAGTTGGTAATAAATGAGAACAAGATGAAATAAAACATCTTTACGTAAAAAGTATGAACGTGATCTTAAGTTTATGGAAAGTTACCAGACTCAATATATTAAAATTCTAGAAATTAAAACCCTCTTAATTTTTTTTTGTTGTATTTTAAACATGTATATTTTGTGTTGGTCCTCAGGATGAGGCCCCAGGAACACCCAAGAAAAAGGAAACTAAGAGGAAATTTAAACTTGAGCCACACGAAGACCAAGTTTTCTTGGATGGGAATGAGGTAAGATTGATGGGTACTTTCCAACTTCCAGTGTCAGTGTACTATTGTCTGATAATAGGTTCATTTACTGGATTTCTGCAAACTCTTTCTTGACATGTTGAAAGAAAAATCAATGGCAATCTTGATGGCTGATCTTGAAACATCAGCTTTTTAGATGCTTGGAAGGAGGTTAGGGGGAGGTAAATGTAGGACAGCAACTTAAAAAAATCTATAAGAAAACTTAATTGCCAGTCATTTACGTGTTAGCAGCCATGAGGTGCAGTGTTTGTCCTCGGGGTGTAAAGCAGGGTCAGAGCAGGCTGCCCAGAACGGAGGGTTCAAGACCGGACTGGGGAATGCCCCAAGCAGCCTGGGCTGGCCTCGCAGCTGACCCTGCTGTCAGCAGGAGGGTGGACTGGAGACCTCTCAGGTCCCTTCCAACCCAGATTATCCTGCAGCCACTGTCATGCTGAAATAATTTCTGAACAAACACAAGCCTCTTAGAACATGATGTTCAATCACAGGAGGGGAAATCAAAACTATCTGCCACCCAGGGGCTGCCTGACTTTGTCATCTGAGCAGATAGGTGACATTTAGGTATTCCTGAATTCTTATCCTGGCTTTACCACTGGAATTGTGGTCTTAAATACTTCTCTGTATTTTGCTTTCCTGGAAGACAAAGAATTTAGTTCTTTAACAGCTCTGTAATGTAGAGTCATATTTGTGCTTTTAAGATTTGGGATAAGTGGTAAGTCTTTACTTCAGCAAAATTATACTGTGCTCAGTGTTGATGCTGTGTGTAACTGAACTGGAATCTCCCCTAAGATTCTCGTATACCTTTGGTTACAAAACATACATGGCAGTGAACGCTGTAAATAAATCACTTGTGTGGAAAATGTGCTTCCTTCATGTATCTTTATTTTACTCTTCTCAGTCAGCTCTTTTACAACCTTCCTTGCTCTGTTTCATCCCACCTTGTACAGAGTCACACCTACCTCTGATCCTCCCTAGTGTCTTTTACACGGAGTAACCAGGATGGCACGCGGCATTCAACATGAGGGTGCAGTACTGTGTTTGCACTATAACCGTATTTACTTCTTGTCTTAACTTCATTTACTTCTTTCTTTATTAATAAGCTGATGTTTTTTAAGAACTGCAGTTCCTAAGAGGTTTTTTTTTTAAGTAGTAGCTAATTTAGAGCCAATCCTTGTGTATTTACATTAGAGTGTTTTTTCCTTTTCTTTATTATTTTGCGCTTAAGTATTAGACACGATCTATTGCCCAGTCACCAGTCATGATCTCCAGTTTGTTTGGGCTCACAGAACAGTTGACTGGCAGCAGAGCTACACCTGCGTAGAGTCAACTTTCACACCCTGTGAGAAGTTGAATATTAAATACTTGTTTTATCACACTGAAAAAACTATTACTGCCGCTGAGGTGTCCTCCTGGTACTTCGTATTAACACATTTGCCATGAGGGTCGCTGGTTTCCAGTAATCAGCAGCTTCTTTTCACAGTTAATAGCTAAGATTCCAAATGTTTAAGTTTGGTAAGAAAAAAAATTCCTATTTTTCTAGTTCAGGAAATCCTGCAGTTTACCAAGAAGTTTGGGTTTTGGTTTTTTTTTTTTTAATAAACCTGAGCAATTATGATTGAAATGGACCCACAGTTCTCACACAAACGTTTGGTACCGAGTGTTGCAACTGTAGACATTTAGATAACAGTGCGCTGTGGAACAGAGGGTACAGTTACACTTATCTGAGGCCATCAAATGGGACTTACGTTGAATTGAGCATTTCGGCTGGTTGCTTTGTTCCATAAGTTCAGTCTGTTTTTTTCTCTTAAGGGAATCTCTTCAAAGCTAGAAGTGTTTTTTTGTTTCCACTTGTTGGACCTGAAAAATTTTTCTTTACAAAAATTTTTTGGCTTCATGCTGGACAACATTATTGAATAAAGAAAGATAAAACCAAACCTTGATCAGTGATATATCTCAATCTTTTCTGAATCATTTCCCCATCGGTTTTACTGTCTGATTGTTTTTCCCAGGATTTTACATCACCTGGAAGTTAGTCAGGTTACAACTTCTTTTATGAAGTAATTCTTCAAGAGATCCAGTCACAGTTTTCCACTGTTTTTCTTAAACAGTATGGAAACTCCTTGCCCATCCTTCTCCCCTTCCCAGCTGGAAGCCTCCAGCACAGCCAGTGCCCTGCCCAGCTCTGCGTTGTGTCCTGCCCCGGCAGCACCGTGTCGCTCGGCCTCCTGCCACAAGGCTCAGATTATCATCAGCACACAGCAAAGGCAATGGTGTGGGCACGCAGGCGTGCAGCCCCTGGGCTGTCTGTCTCCTTTTGCACCTCTTTCACTGGCAGAAACCTGTTTCAAGTCCTGTTCAAAGCGCAGCCCTGCCTACGACACACGGCCCCTGCCCTGCTCTGCTGCCCCGGCGCGGTCTGACTGCAGGGCCGTTTGTTCAGCATCAAGCATGACAGCGTGGCAGTGAGCGTTTGGGTGAGGGAATAAGTGAAATCGTTTATCAGAGAGCTTGTTTTCCAAGTGTAAACCGGATTATTTCTGTTGTAGGTGTATGTGTGGATTTACGACCCCGTTCACTTTAAAACTTTTGCCATGGGACTTGTACTTGGTAAGTAAGAGTAGATACTTACGAGCACGTGGTAAATGTAGGCGTAGTATCAACAGGCCTCTCTGTCCCTGGAGAGGTTTGTCTTTTTTCTGGACAAAGTTTTGCTCTTCAGTTTCAGCATGATTTGACACCAATCATATCATGAATTTTGATCTCAGGGTGGAGGGACTACACGTTTAAAACAAACAAAACCAAACCTGAAACGTGCCATAGCTGATGTCTGAACTTGCACAAGTTTGCAAACTGTTCATTTCCATTGCTTTAAGCTAACAAGTTGCCCAATACGCAAATGTGGTTTATATAAAAACGTGAGAGATGTTAAAGGAAGTATTTTAAACTATGAATGGTACCTTTCTGACCCTAGAACTTGTATTTGTGTGGGATAAGCCCAATCAGCTGAGTTTATTTTTTAATCTCAATTAGTACAGATGTTAACTGACATCAGTGAGCTAACAGATTGCTGTACTGCCTGTCTAACGCCCTCGACCTGTACCTTCCAGCTTCCTCGCCCTGAGAGAACCACCTTTCCTGAGAATCTGGGTCATCCCTTGGGGCCACATTCAGGCCTTTGGCCAGTCCTTGGGGCCACCATGATCTCCACTGGGCTCCCTGCGCCTGTGTCCTGCCGCTCTGGTTACAGGCAGCTCCCTGCTCACCCGTTTGCGCGTGCAAACCCCTCTCCTCGGAGGTGCCCTCCTTGCTGTGTTGACTGAGCACAGCGACGCAGAATTGCTGAATGTGCAACGAGTATGAGAACCGGAGCAGGGGGACTAGATGAGGTTTCAGTCAAGGCCCAAAATACTGTCAGTAACTCGTATTATGCTAAGCCAGTACCTTGAATAAATGATAAGCCTACAACCTTTATGCACGTACCAGCAAAAACTAATTGTGCTTCTCATGCTTTTCTCCTTATCTTTCTACTTAGTGATTGCTGTTATAGCTGCAACTCTGTTCCCGCTCTGGCCAGCAGAAATGCGTGTTGGTGTTTATTACCTCAGTGTAGGCGCGGGCTGTTTTGTCGCCAGTATTCTTCTTCTTGCCGTCGGTAAGTGTTGGTCATTGTCACTGTATCAGCAGGTGAAGTCTAAAAGGGCGGAGACGCAGCCTGTTTCTTAAAGGTGGTCTAAGATGTGTGACTGTCTCGCTGCCTGGAGGTTGTTGTCAGCATCAGCCAGGCTGATCTCGTGTACGGATTTCCCTCCTGGCCACCGGGTGTCAGAGTTGTGCCGCTGAGAGAAAGACAGCGTCTGTCACCTGTTGGTGTTTCCTGGATAGTGGAGATTTGTTTACGACCTCTGTTGAAAAATTTTTTAAAAGCAAACCCAAGAATTTTACGTAAGAACAGATTCAGCAGTGAGAATGGTGTAACCAGGATTTTAAAGCTTTCTTGGGTTTGTATTTCTTCAGCGGAGGGGATTAAGAGCTAAATCATAGGTATAAGGTTAATGGGGTGGGGGAGATGAGGTGAAAACAAACAGTTCCATGATGCTATTGCAGAACGAGAGATTTTCCACCAAGATCACTCCTGTCCCTGACTTTGGGTGGGTGTCAGCAGTAGACATCTCTTACACCATAGTTGTACAGTGTGGGTGTTTATAATAAACCCCGAATTTCCCTTTTCCTCCTTTATACAGCTCGCTGCATCCTCTTCCTTATCATCTGGCTCATCACTGGAGGAAGGCATCACTTCTGGTTCCTGCCAAATCTCACAGCAGACGTGGGATTCATTGACTCCTTCAGGCCCCTGTACACACACGAATACAAAGGACCAAAAGCAGACTTAAAGAAAGAGGAGAAATCAGAATCCAAAAAGCAGCAAAAATACGACAGTGAGGAGAAATCAGACAGTGAGAAGAAGGAAGATGACGATGGGAAAACGGAAGCAACAAGGAACTCGGGAACAGACGGCTCGGGAGGAGAGCGACATTCAGACACTGACAGTGACAGGCGTGAAGATGACAGGTCCCAGCACAGTAGTGGAAATGGAAACGACTTTGAAATGATCACAAAAGAGGAACTGGAACAGCAAACAGATGAAGGGGATTGTGAAGAGGAAGAGGAGGAAGATACCGAAAGTAGGCCTTCACATGAAAAATCATAACTCACTGTGGGTTTGGGACTCAGTATGTGCAAATGGTTGGATTTTCTTTGTTGGCTGATCACCAAAACATAGACCATACAGTAGCATCTTTGTTTGCTGAAATATACATGTTACCAAACAGTTTTATATCTAGTTCCTTCATTTTTTTTTTTAACCATTAACTTGATTACGTGGTACTATGTTAATCATTAATATCCATTGACAGAAGTTTTATCAATCTGACAAGTTTTCTATTGATTGATAGATTGCCCAGATTGTCCTCAAACATACTGAAAAACATAATTTTCTGGTACTTGCATAACTGGTCAATTAGTTTAGCTTCTCAAACTTGCTTTTGTAAAACACGTAAAAGTTGAATGACCAAATCTCTGATTATTCCTAGTTATACTCATTTGATAGCTAGTTAGGTAAAGCCCTTCTTAGCCCACAGCTTTCTTGATATTTTTCTTGATTTTTATTTTCAAAAGATTGTGAAAACTTTCCTAAGAAAACTAGTTTTAGCAGAAGTATTTTGCTGAAAATATAAGAAGCTGGTAGTGCTGAATGTGGCTGCAGTGTTCTCTGTGTCTCCAGACTGTGTGCCAGCAACTGAGGAAATCCAAACTGGTTTTGTACATCGGTTCAGAGAAAGATGTCATCTCCAGCAGGTGAAGGAGGCAGCACCGTTTGGAAATTATGGCTGTTTTCTTTCTCCTGCTCCATCGTAATTAAAAAAAAAAATTAAAATGTATTCTGTATATAATTTACAAATAAAGCAAGCCATTTACTTTAACTGCTACTTATTATTTAGAGATTTGATCCAGCATTCAGTTTGTATTAAAGCCATTTTGTGGTGTATCTATCAGAGAAATGCAAGTCAAGAGGACCTCACAGAATATTTGTGTATGATTGGTAGCTGTTCCACAAGAGCTTTAGTTTTGTGCCAACATTCCATGTATTTGAGTAAATTGATCTTTATTAAATGAAAGCAAACAACATAGCTGTATGTATGCCTTAATGTTAAAACTTTCTATATTCTGGAACTGGAATACTTTTTAAACTGAAGAGGCAGGAGAGTATCCGTCTCTTCAGAACTGTAGGTAACTCAAAGCTAATATGAAGTGACCATTAATAATTTGTTGATAAATATCTCTAGTCTGTGCAGTTGCTCTTGCACATCCCTTTCTGTTGGATGTTTGGAGGATTTGCCATTTGTTTTGGTTAACTCGGCATTGCAGAGGTTAAGACTTGGCATCGTTCCTCTGGATGACCGTAACAGTAACTATAGATGTGATTGTCTCCCAAACCCACTCAGAGATGATAAGGGTAAGCTCGATGTTTTAGTAACTGACTTAGAGAACTTTTTTCCCTCTCCTAAATTGCTTCCCCTTCCTTCCAGCATTGGCATTTTGGATGAAGATACTAATTTTTTGGATTGTGCACATACACATGGGTGTGTTGATAAGCAATTCATGGATATGGTGTATTTGCTTCTTAAATCTCCTAAGTACTTACTCCATAAGGAAACAGATAAATTGGATCACTTTTTTTTATTAACATAGCTAAAAATTAAAGGACCCATTACCTAAACGGATTGACTCCTGAACACTTGTGTGTTGTCAGTGATTAAAATGGCTAACGAAGTCCTGTCGCTGCCTTCAGTACCTTACTGAGATATGCCTTGTGTGACGATGAAGGCTCTTGACCAACAGCTGCCTTTTCACTCATTTCAGCCGCTGGTTTGAGACAGACTTTGCTCGTACAGAGGCCAGTTTCCTTTGCGTTTGCATTTCACATCTTCATGTCCAGCGTTGAGAACTGAGCTGCATTTCTCTCTGTGCGAGAACCTTCAGCTCGCTGGCGGTGTAATTCATGGTCCGGCTGCCCTGCAGAGCTAGTAGTACAGCTTGCTTGGTAACCCTTCCTACCCTACCAAAAATAAAAGTTATAAAAATCTTCTCTGTACTGAAGGCATCCTCACAGTTGATGATGTGAGATCCCTGCTGATTCCAATGGCAGCTAAAACGAGGGTGGCTGAGCCTTCTGCGTATGTATCTTCCAGAAGCCGTTTACAAATTAGCACTTAGGAGAGCACTCCTATACACGGAAGACGTGTGGCAAGGTGTCTAGCGGTGCTTCGCAGCAGGCAGCTGAGCTACTGCCAGTTTTTGGAGAAATTAAAGCGGTAGATTTCAATTGTTTCAAGTACAATTCCTCCTAAAAGTAAAATCTTCACATCTTAAGGACATCTGAGAAAATAAAGTTGAAATGGTGAAATAATAAATAGTAATGTTGCTGTGTTTTAAGTGGGTGCACGGATATGCCAGCGCTACCCACTTGTGGCCTGGGGACAAATGTCTGGCTCTCAAAATTAACTATCAAAAATTTGTACTGTCACCTTAATAGAGTTCCAAGCTCACGCACCTGCAGAAATGGAATTACTCTTCAACTCTTTGCCCTTGATCTGCAGTGAACAACTCCGAACCTTCTGAAGCAGCGTGAAGAAATATTTGTTGGAGCTGTTCAGTAGTTAAGGAAAGGACTTCATGACCCATTCCTGTAATCTAGCATTTTCTGCAAATATTCCCCAAATACTTCAGAATTATTTTGGAATGAGGTAATGAGAGAGAGAAGTGATTACAATATGCCAGTAACAGTAAAATTGTGCATGGACTGGCAGTACCCTGACAAACACTTCCAGTCCAACGAGAGAAAATCACAAAAGTACTTGGCCACGTTTATTTATTTATCAGGACACTTTTATATCAGGTATTTCAAAGTTGTTCTTACTGATTTTGAGTAGTCTAGGGTGACCCTATGGGAACAAGTATAAACATATCTATTTAGTGGAAAGTTATTCAAATAACTACCCTATTAAAATGTCCTTCCTGCAATAAGATTTTACAGTGGTCTTACTGAGATTCCTCCCAGTATTTTATATGCCAAATATAATTTTCTGATTATTTTTCTTTGCAAGGAAATATGATTATTCCTAACCTCTTGGAATTAAATAATTACTGGTAAAACACAAATGAGTATTTAATGAAGATCAGCATTTGACAGAGATGTTACACCAAGCGTGCTCTGCTCTGGTATGGATACAGTCAGCTCACTTACGGTGTTCTGGGGTCCTTAAACAACGGGAGATCTTTCTCTAGCAATTAAGAAATAATTAAAAATTATTTTTTGACAAACTTGCATATTTCTCTATCTGTAGAAATGTTGCAGTACTGGTGGGGATGCTTGTGATGATAGGCAATTTTCAAATAGCGAAGTACCTTTACAGCAGTGGCTGAGGGGGAGCATTTACTTTCACCTACTATATATCATATAGCAGAGTTTCCTGTGTTTCTTTTAAATACATGTATTTTACAGGCGATATGCATTTCGCTCATTTAGGCCTGATTCAGTTTCTGTTTGAAATAACACCAGATGGAGTTCACAGAGTATCACACAGCATGAAGAACGGCAGATAAAGAAAAATGGAGAATGTCTCAGTTCCTCAGTCAACTCTTAAATTACACTTTAACCCGGGCCTGCCTTCCTTTTGTTCGCTCAGGAGAAAGGCTGACAGAAGCACCTGCCTTATGTAAACATTAAATGTAGAAACGTGGAAAACATACCTGCCTGGCTTACCCCCTTATTTCCCTTCCTGCAACCACCTGCGTTTCCCTCTGCGGCACGGAGCTGTCAGAGCCTTGCGGGGTTGCTCTCCAGCACCTCCGAGAATAGAATTCTTTTCTAATAGGGTCACAATGACAGCAAAGTCATATTCAAACCTCACAGTTGGCATCAAAAGCACTGGGCAACAGAGAAACATCCTCTTCCAGCTGCGGTTGGTTTGCTGGCAGCAGTTGGAAGTCCCCGTCAGAATCCCTGTGGGCACATTAAGTTCAAGGGAGCTCAGTTTAGAGAGCAAACCCTTTTCATCCGCCTTGCGGCGGTGCCCTTTTCCTCCCGCAGGCTGTTGCTGAGCCGCTTGCGCCTTGCTATCCCCACGCCACAATTTATAGACTCCAGCCACAAACCTAAGCCATGTACAAAATAAAACACACCTCAATATCACCTGGGAAAAAGACCACCATTGAAGAGTTACGTATCGGTACCTACTGTTTTCCTCCCTGGAGGTGCCACAGTGAGGACAGCAGCCCGGCTTCTCCATCACCGAGTGCTCCAGAGCCTAAAGAAGCTCTGGGCCTGACTGTAGATGACACAGCCCGGCTGTTCGTAACAGGGACACCTCCCTCCCCTCTTCCCCCTCCCCAAAAGTTGCCTTTTTCTGATGTAGGTGCCCTAAGTTGCTATGCACTGCCGTTAGCTTGGGGCAAACAACAGGATTTTGAAGGAACATGATGTCCCACCTTTTGCAGAACAGACAGGGGCTCCCCTCTGCGCGAGACCTGGGGCACACCGGGCACGTGCCCTGCTCTGGGCCAGCCGGGCTGAAGGAGCTCGTGGCTTTGGCTCCAGGCACCAGGGAGATGTCGAGCCTGCAAGCCAGAGAGGTGCGAGGTCCTAACACGTGGATCCGATGGCAACAACTGGTGATTTTAAAATGGTGCTGGCCCTTAAGTACCCCATGAACGATGCTCTGGCCTTAATTTAATTACTAAGGAAGAGCCAAGTCCTTTTAACTTCCAAATTCACTTCCCTCTTTCACTCCTCCTCCTCTGGTTAGTGCTTGAAGAGAGGAGAGAAGGGCGATCTCACGCTGGCTGAAAACACCAGCAGGACGGGCTCAAAAAGACTGTGAAACAAAGCAAAGTGGAGCAGATACAGGATCCTAAGAGCCAGTGGTCTCCCTGGCTCAACTTGATTCTGGGGATGCCAAAAGTCATTCAGCAACAGCTGCTCAAGGCACACTGCTGCATATAACTTCAACTTTTCACATAGAAAGGTTCTATACATATAGATTCTCTGTACGTATTATTTCTTTGAGTCCTAGAAAGCACGTATTTGCCTTACTTCCTTATATTTGAGTCTAAATTCTTCATGGAGTTGCACCAGGAGAAATTCAGAGTAGCCTCACAAATCTGTAACATCACAAAAACAGGACAGGAGACAGGCTGTGGCAGTAATTTCTCTGCTGGCACCGGGTGGTCAGAAAGGAACGCTGCAGCAGGAGATGGCTAGCGACCGCGCGTCCTCACGCTGCACCTTCTGCACACAGGCGTAGCTATTCGCTTCCTAGCTGCGGGGGGAAGGGAGGGCTGTATCACTTACCGCTTGGCCGACACTTCATCCAACTACATCTCATACATTTTTAAAACCAAGACTAGAAATGTTTGAATCATGCCAGTTTAAACAAAATTCTTTGTTATGCTATTTTTCACCAGAAAGTCTTTAACAACCATCTTTCCAATACCCCAAGCGGCTACGATTATGATGCAACCTCTTAGTGGTTTCAATGTAGATCTACCGCTGGGTGTTTAGCACGGAGATTATTGCTAGGGTTGCCTTTTATTTTAAATTAGGCAACTCTTTTTAGGAACTACAGCCTGTTCTGCGAAAGAGCCTCTACCTATTTGCCAGCACGGCTATGTGATAGATGCATTGACTTTTAAATACAGAAGAGACAGAGATCAATTCTGCTAGGGACCTTTACAGAAAGAGTGGTGATATTTAACTATGCTGAATAAGGTTGAGGGCCAGCTGCCTCCAGAGGATTCCCCAGGCTACCCAGGGGTTTTGTCTAATAAGAAGGGTTGAGTGATTTGATTCTTAACCTCTCTGATCAATCCCTCTCTATAAAATCAGAATAATACAATAGATCTTTACCTGGTTTACCACTGTGCTGTAAGGGTCTAGACGCTGGTGTTTACAAAACACTTAGCTGTAAGCCCCAGGGACGCTGACTTCCAGCAAACTTGTACAAGTCACAGGTTCTCAGCCGTTGAGCATGATTTTTTACTGATTCTGATCAAATACTTCAAAAGGAGTTCGAGGAGAGCAGTGTGAAATGGCCCCCGGCTCTGCTGTACACCAACACGGCACTGGAGCTTTCTCACTTAGAGCATAAGGAGAAGGACAAAACAATCCTGTCAGTGTAAATGAACTGGGATTGAGCAGCTGCTGAATGTTTTCAATAGACTTCCTGGTAACGGCTGGTACAATTTCATTAGGGCTTCTCATTTTATTTAATAAAACATTGGGTGATTTTATTTGTAATACAGCAACAGGTGCAGGAAAACAAAAGGCACATTTCCTGATTGTGTCCACAAAGAGTCCATTACTTACCAGCAGACACAGCAGGCATTCGTTTTGCCATGCCTACTATTTTATGTGAAAATAATAATCACTCAGAAAAAATAATTGCTTTTTGATAAAAGACTTTAGAGAGTGGAGTTAGAGTTAGTAATAGCGCTACGCAAACAGTTTCAGTACAAGTTAAAGTAAAGAAAGAGCTAACAGTACTGGGTAAGCACTGATCATGCTTTAGATATAGATCAAAGGATTCTCCACAGGTGGTAACCACCATTAATCCTCATCATGTAAAACAGAAACCAAACACGGAAAAGGCTACGCTGGAGATCCTTGAAAGTACTCTGCAGCCTGGATGCAGGAAAGGACGTGGGTACTCACAAGACGCTCTTGCAGTTTACCTTTACTAGCCAATAAATGAAATGGAGAGAATGGTCCTGAGTGACTCTCACCAGCATATAACAGTAAATTCTTATTTTGTCTTTCTGGCATATGAGTCTTCAACCAGTAATTAAGACAGGCTCTTTGTTGGGAATCAGCAAATGTAGTTTTGAATTCTTCAGCTCGAGGGTGGGATTGAAATTACATTTCCTCCCTTTTTAGCTTCCTTTTCAATGACAGTGCCACCACGGAATTTGTTTAAAATTGAAATCAACTGAGAGGTAGTAATATACTAAAAAGTTATAGAAGTTTACTAGCTCTGTTTTGTTGTTTGTGAGCAACATAACGAGAGTAGGACCGTACCTTGCACTCCGTGTTGGCTTCAGTCTTAACGTTTTTAATTTCTTGTCACAGTGACCAGCAAGCCATGCATTAGGTTTTATAAATTACTGGTTCGTGTAATGTAGTTTTCAGAGCCTTGCACTTCCCATCTTTCTTTTAGTTCCCTGAGAAATTCTTTGTGTCAAAAAGACAAGCAAAAACCGAAAAGACTGCAGCGTCATCATGAGCACCAGGAAAAGTTTCACCTTGAACAGTGGAAGCATGCTGTGGTTACGCACATCAAGGAAACACTGCTTCTGAAAAATGCATCAAGGCTGCCATCAACTATGATGTACTGCGTTTACTAGATTTTCACTGCATAGGCAGAGTTAGAATACTATACAAGATGCCTTCAAACTAAAATTACTATGGAAATATTTACAGTTTCTTATCAACGAGAACTTCCTAAGAACAAACCTGTTACTTTTAAGATGAGCATCTCGAATGATTCAAATCAAGATCCAAATGCACATTGTCCATGCTTTTAAAACATTCCTAAAAAGTAAATGAAAACATCTTGTAAATGGGATACCGGTCAAGTATTTTCTTCTTTAAAAAAAAAAAAAAGTTAGTGAAATATTTTATTAGAGAAATATTTTATTAAAAAAATTAAAATCTTTGTAAACACCATTCTGTCTTTCTGAGACACGCAGCCTTTCCACAGCAACTCCACAACCGCTTGCTCATCAGGCATTGCAAAACTCCGGTTGCTAATCCTGTGCTGACAAGGCGTAAAACCTAATAGGGCATTAAACATGCTCATCTGGGCAACACCCGGTTAAAGGCACATCCAGGAAAAAGAAAAGGATACAGGAAAGGCTGTATCAGATCGGCACTCATCTCCATGTACGAATACGTTCCAGAGACAACATTCTGCACTCACCGCAGTCTCTTGCCAGCTCTGCTCATGGCTGTTATGTCCGTCCATCTCCAAGCTGAGTCCCAGCCCAACTCCTTGCTGCTGCGGATATTGATTTTTCATAATAATTTTTCCAGGAGTTCACCTCGCAGTGTATAGCTTTCTCCACACATGACAACAAAACGCATAAATATGCATTTGATCTCCCTGTCTTCCTCCCACATGGTTTGAGGTGTCCAAGATGTCAACATAAGGTTTCTTGAAATACAGAAAGGTGAGGTTGAAATTTATTCCTTCTGCTCAACAGACTAAAGGGACAGATGGTGACTAGCTTCTGAACCACAAAACGTCCCCCAAACTGGGGAAAGTAAAGATTCAGTGCTAACTCCACAGGAAGCACGCCCTACACTCCTCCACATAATGGTAGGTAAGTTGTATTCATTATCTACACCTACCTCTGTCTGAAGGAAACCTCCTGACCCTGAATCAGGCAGCGCTGAGGGTGAAGCAGAACCCACATGCAGAAACTCTTCTGTTCCCCATTGGTCTTTCTAATTGAGTTCAGAAGCCGCAGCGAATGGTGGGGCTGCAACGCTGAGCTCTGACACAGAAGGGAGGAGAGGGCAGAGACCAAACCTTGTTCGATGGACACTAACTTTTTTCAGTCGCTGTTTCTTTCAGAAACTGATCAAGTTAGATTTGAAATTAAAGGTGTTTTTTTTCTTTTCTTGTTCTTTTCCCCTTTGTCCTAAAATCCTACACTTACAGTTAAGTTTAACAACAGAACCCAAAATATGAGCAACTAGCAGCAGGAAACAGTCTTGAAAAAGGAAGGAAGCATCTATGCAAATATCTTGTGTCTACAGGGGACAACATAGAACCACAACATGATCATCTGAAAAACTGACAAACAGCTTTTGCAAGAGATGGCTGCCCCATCCCTGGAGGTGTTCAAGGCCAGGTTGGACGGGGCTTGGAGCAACCTGGGCTGGTGGGAGGTGTCCCTGCCCAGGGCAGGGGGATGGAACGAGATGATCTTCAAGGTCCCTTCCAACCCAAACCATTCTATGGTACCATTCCATGTACCCTTCTCCTAGAGCAGGCAATCTCCTGTCTTATTTTTACATACAGCTGCCTGCATGCAAACATAAATTAATTTCTTAAACCTTTCTATAGCTGCACGTGAATATAAATGCAACCTCTGAACAATAATCACTTGAGAGTAATCAGTGAGTAATAATTAAGTTTTCAAACAGGCACCACAGTGGGCCTTGGTGGAGGGAAAGGGAAGCCAAGAAGTAGTCTCAGCATAACCTAGACAGTTCTGTGATTCTGTGATTAACTCGGGATGCAACTTGGGCAGCACAGTGCTCCTGCGGGCCATGCTGAGGAGCCTGCTCGGAAGGCTCACCCAGCACAGAGCGGACACACTGTGCTGCATACTCTGGAGGTCACACACTCATTAGGATTTTTGTCAGCAGAAAAAAAAACGTTTAAGCCCTCCCCTTCCGCTTCTGGTTGCTCATTTCCACCATCTAGGTATGTCCCCACTTAGGCCAGTACAGTAGTTTCTGCAATCATAAAGGAAGCCATGATCAGAAACAAAGAAAGCCATCAGAAATATACCACCCAAACAATTCACTAGCTACCACTGAGAAAATCACTTTTGCTCCGTTGGATTAGAACTCAGAAGAAGAAAACTAGCTGCTGTTGGAGGACATCACCATTTAGGTGGAGGACATCACCATTTAGATACTTGTGAGCATGACCACACGGTGGACTGGATGCTTAGAATGTAAAATACCCATCTCAGGCGTAAACATTTTCTTATTATATTGCAATTTATTCAACAGTCCTAGTAAGTACTGTTCGGCTAAGTAAATATTGCCAGTGTGAACACTGCTTGAGATTACTATAAGCTCTCACATTTTTTTCAGACTGTAATACCGATCAGCTTGTTTTTCCACAAAAAATGACCCAAAACTTTTTTTTCCCCCTGAAGTTATTTAATCCTCGACACGAAATAGGGAAGGGGGGGTGGCTGGGGGGAGAAGCTCTACTTACATCTGAATGTAATTCCAGAGTGAGTTGCTTTCAGCAGAGGTCCCAGCAGCCACTTGATACTTTTGTACACCCAGATCACATGCAGATCAAACACGGATTTGCAACCTGCAAAAAAGACAATGAAGAATGTTTCCCTCCCAACAGACACTAGGCGTACTGAAAATGTAGCTGCTCCGTGATCAATGACAGAAGTTTAGACCCAACAAAAGACAGGTTAAATCTAGTAACAAACAACAAATCCAAAAAGCTCCCAAAGGCTCTCCTAATTAGGTCTCAGAAACTATGTGTTCTGCCTAAATTTCTCCGGCAGTCCCATCTGCAGGAAGCATCTAAAAGACGTAATTTATTCCTGTCAGTACCTAATTTTTGAGAAAGGCAGGACGTTAGACACTGCCTTTTCCCAGATCATCTAGAGACTCACACTAGCAGCTCCTGCTCAGTAAACCAGTTTGGATGAGCATCCCATGGAGGCAGAGAAGTGGCAGTGCTGCGCTCCAGACTATTCAGCACAGGGCTGCAGCATCGAACCCACAGGCTTCCAGGCCTCTTTGTTAGATTTAGCCCTGAATTACCAAAAACATAAAGGGAAAAAATAAAGCTGTCATAGTGTTATAGCTGTATTGCATACATGCAGCAATCGGGAAACCACTGCCACTTAACCTGAGCAGCACAGCGGGGGAGCCTCAGCAAGGCATGGCTGCGGCAGGATGAGCTCCTACCCTACACGCGATGGGAATTAGAACAACAAATGGAAAACTAAAGTAGTAGTTTGATCTGGAAGAGGTGAAAAGCCGTTACTGTGAATTTTTAAATTCTATTAAGTAGATTGCTACAGGATGGGCAAGCTAAAAAGCCAACCCATTTAGAAGGTTTTATGTATACTTTCTTGATTATCTACTTTAATTCGTCATTATCTTAAAACAAATAATGGGTATTCCCTAACCTCTCTCCTAATCTTTTCTTAATTGTTAAGAATCTCTGAGGAAGACAGAATTGAGAGAGCCATTTGTAGAAAATCTTTTTGCCAAGATAACATTCACAGTAATTCCTTAATATTTACTTTATAGGCCTTTAACTATACCATTACCAGAATGTAGTTGCCAGTTAAATATTAAGTTCCCCTGTGGAAAAGAATAAATGTACAGTATTGAGGGGTTTGTACAACTTTGTGTTGTATTTCAAAACACTTTCAAAAAAGTGTTCTGTTGAACCATTGGAACTGTGTTGCAAACACACCGGTGGCTGACTTCTGCAGTGTTCTGCCCCTCTGCTCCGCTCTGGGGAGACCCCACCTGGAATATCGCCTCCAGCTCTGGGGCGCCCAACATAGGAAGGACATGGACCTGTTGGAGCGGGTCCAGAGGAGGCCATGAAGATGCTCCAAGGGCTGGAGCCCCTCTGCTGGGAGGACAGGCTGAGAGAGTTGGGGGTGTTCAGCCTGGAGAAGAGAAGGCTCCAGGGAGAGCTTATTGTGGCCTTTCAGTCCCTAAAGGGTCAACAGGAGAGCTGGGGAAGGGCTTTCTACAAGGGCATGGAGTGATAGGACGAGGGGCAATGGCTTCAAACTGGAAGAGGGCAGGTTTAGATTAAATATTAGGAAGAAATCTTTTAGGGTGGTGAGCCCCTGGAGCAGGTTGCCCCGAGAAGCTGTGGCTGCCCCATCCCTGGAGGTGTTCAAGGCCAGGTTGGA
>NW_009648255.1:5993255-6034620 GCF_000708025.1 Charadrius vociferus
CCGCGCCGCCCCCGGGTCAGGGAGCAGCAGGCGAAAGGCCTGACCTGCGCCCAGGTGATTTTGCGTTACAATAAAAATAATAGTAATGGATTTGAGGGGTGGCTTGCATGGCACGGTCCTGCCGTGCGTGCGGGTTTCCTCTCTGCACACACAAGCACAGCGGCCGGTATGTGAAGAGAAGAGACACGCGGAAAGCTGTTTTAAGTTGTACTGTAAAACGTGTTTGGTTTTAGAGGATGAAATGTACAGGTGGATAGTGAAGCGGCCAGGTAGGCTTGTAGCCAGTGGCTACATCTTGAGGTGTACTGCTGGGGTTGTTCCTCTCATCCCGCGCTTCAGGAGACGCTAACTCAGATGTCCGCTAACTCAGATGTCCGCCGACTCCCGTGAGCTAGTAATAAAATGTAGGTGCCTGTTTAAATACAAGCGAATCACTGTTAATAGAGATTCTAAGAGGCAATTCCGTGTTACGGCCGCCCTTGGCTTCTCAGCTCTGCTGTCACCAAGAATGCTGACACCATCCTGCTTCTTTAGGAAAGAGAGGAGAAAGTACGTATAGCCTTTTCTAATACATCTTGCTGACATACACGAAGCTGTCCTGTGTTCATTCTCTTTAGGAATTAATACAGGGAAAAGAGTTGTCATAAGGAGACTTACGGAAGTTGAAGAGGAAAAACAGTTGTTCTAAGGTGTCTTACCGCCGTAATATTTATATTGCTAACGGATGAACGGATGAACGAAAAAGCCCTAATGAAGCATGTGTGCTTTGAATTGCCTCAGAGTTCCAGCTTTTTAGCAGCTAAAAAGGACGAGTTGGGTTAATGCTTTTTCTGCTTTCAGGATATTTCTGCTGTCTCAATTCTGTACAGATTGTACGAGCAACAATGAACTGTGAGGCCACGCTTGCTGTAACATCTCCTGCGTCTTGTATGATTTCTGTCCTATGTGGTTATCTAATGTCTTCAAAATATGTAAGGGGCTCTGAAACATCCATCCCTCTGCCCAACTAGGCAGGAAGACGCTGGTGCTTTCTAAAGGAAAGGAACGGTCAACCTTATTTCATAAACTTTTCCTTAGGAAAGTAGCTAGAAAAGTAACTTAGGTCTATGTTGCCCTTTTAACTCTCAAGAGAATGTAATTTGAAGATAAAATTTAGACACTTCTTGACAATGATGTGTTAGTACAGCTATTTACTCTTAATTAAGGAGCCTGGAAAATTCAGACATAAATTTGATAGTTGCTATGATAGAGAACGAACTAATTGGTAAAAGTACTCAGAAATAAATTTTTACAAACCTTTTTTTTTTTTTTCTTTTTCAGATATGAAGCTCTGGGCCCTGTGATACTTACTGTGCTGGTTCTCGCCACTGGAGGATGGCTGCCATTCTCTGTGAAAATTGTTCTGGTCAGTACCACTACACCCACGTCAACCAACCTCTTGAAATCAGCCGCATGTTGCTCCTGATTATGCTCGGAAAAGTGTTCCTTGATTTCTTCATGTTGCAAGTTAAGCAAAAAAATGTGAAAGTTAGTTTTATGGGAAACTTTTGTGTTTCACTGGCACTTCTCGATTTCACACTGCTGATGAGTTTATTTTTCATTTTCTATTTTGAGGACTTTGCACTCTGGGGTGTGCGATTTACAAAGTACCATATTTGCTTATTCACTCAGATAATTTCTCTCACCTATGGTATTTTGCATTACCCGGTGTATCTTGTGGCTGGTCTGGATTATTACATGACTATAGCCCAAACCTCTCAATTTCCTAAAAGAGGTCAAAGATTACTTTACGTATTTGCTGTGGTTGTTATATGGATGTCAGGGTTTTTTTGTATTCTGAAAGTTCCTGCTGTCTATGAAGAACTAGAAATTCAGAACCGTTTTCCTCCTTATCAGTGTCCTCTCTATGCCAGCGTGCAGAGCTACTCAGTCTCCTGTGCCATGGTGCTGCTCATCGGCACGGCTCTCATGACTTGTCGGAAGGAAGTTCTAACCACGCTGCTGTCTGTCAGGGTCATTTCCTTTGCCAGTCAGCCTGTTCTGATGTTCTCCTATGTGTCTAACAACAACAGCACTTGCTTTAAGTGGCAGCTCCTGACCAGACTCCTCATCTGTTTTCTTGGCACTTGGGCACCTTTTGTTCTTCTTCAAATTATCATTTTGTTTCTCGGTGCTCGGATTCCAGCCTACATGGAGATGAACGTCCCCTGGCTGTACTTCATCAACAGCTTTCTCATCGCCATAGCATACTGGTGTCGATGTCACGATGTTGAATTGACAGAGGAGATGTGGTCTACAGATCCGTTTGTCAGCTGGAAATTCTGCTTTATGCCATTTAACAATGAAAACACAGAGCCAGCTGATAAGACAGGCACAGTAATTGTAATCTGTTAATGAGCTGCTGACTGAAAAGACTACAAATAAGTGCTGCGCGTGTAGACAGAAGCATGCACTCTGACGTTCTGTGACCGTGTCCTTACAGATAAAACAAGGAAACATCTCCAGGGCTACAACTGGTGGAAAAAGTCCAACAATGTCCACCAGTATTGTAATGAGCATTGCAGCAGAGCGTAGTCGGACACCGCACACTTCCACACTGGGTTCCAGTGGGCACCTGCCAGTTCAGAGAATTTAACTTGAAAGTACGGGTTTCAGAAAAGACAACTACTTACAAAAAACAAGTTTTCAGTTAAACCTTATGTTTATGACTAGAATTTTACACTTGCTTTAAATAGAATGATCTCAGGTTTTATAGTACAAAATGCAATAAAGTCTTATTCCAAGCTGGAGCCCTTTTATCAGTTATGTACGCGTGTTAACCTACCATCAAAGGTTCAAACAACTTCTGTGATTTTTTGAAGTGTATTTTCTTGTTCAAGTGTGACTTTTTGTTAGTTTAAGCTAAGGGTCGTCTGTTTAATGAGAATTATTTTTTTTAGTTGATGTAAAGCTCCAACTCCTACAGAAATCTAAACTTTGTTTACGTAGTACAAAAATAGTCCAAGAGATGCAACTTCCACAACTACAGGAAAGGTGGTGATGTTTCATTATTTCTTTGCTACTGCTCCTCTAATGTATATATGTACATATTAAAAATTAAATAATTACAGTCAGGGCAATAAGCAGCAAGACATAAATACATGCCCAAGGTTAAAGAATGGCTTAAATTAAAATAAAATTTATTTTGAAGCCAAAATTACTTGAAAATTAAAATAGTTAAATTTGAAGCAAGACTACTTCAGTAGGGGAAGAATTAGTCAGGCTTCTAGCAAAAATACTCTCTTCATTTTCAAATTACTGCAGTTTTATGAAGGTCTTGATTTAATTTTGTAGAAGAGAAATAAATGATACACAACCAAAGCAGACAAATGGAAGTAGCATTTATTTCTGAAGCACTGAACTCACAATACAATGTTGTATTGAAATAGAAACTATATAAGTAAATGATGCTGTAGGTTGGTTAATCATTCACCCAGACCCACAGGGAACAATGATATCGCACAAGAATACTCATTAAGAAAAATCTGCAGATAACAAAAGGTGCAATTACAAGCAAGTTTAAGCAGCATAGTATAAGGTGCTTCGTTTCAGCATTTGTATGATGAACTTACCCATTAACAGACAGATTAAAGAAATTTCACTTCTACAGATCATAACAAATGAGAAAATCTAAAATTCATTCACATGCTAATTGGTAATAGGAAAGTGCTTTTTAAAAAAATGATTCGCAAAGTGAAGATCATATTTTTACATAGTTCACTGTGTGCTCTTCAACTGTAAAATTTAAATTTTGTGTTATCATTTACATTATTATATATCAATTATAGACATAGATTTAATTGCAGAATTTAACACTATGTGGGCTAAAATTTCTTACAAAAGAATATTCCAGTATATCACTCCATAAGAGTACACAATCACATCTCAATCATAGATTAATCGTACATTTCTGCAATATATCAAAGTCCAATTATCATTCTTATTTATTACTTCACCCCACACGGTGCTTCTTTCTCCCATAGCCTGATAAATTTCCTGGATGTTTCAGTGACATAATCAAAAGGACATGAGTGTTTTTAAGCAGTAGAAAACGGTTTGGGGGAAATTTGTTAAAAAGGCCATCAAAAGGACAGTAAATGATCAAAAACCGAATTTTAAAACTAGCGCAATAAGAGGAGGCAATGCTTAGCAATACAGTTTGAAGTGTTTGGCACCACAGGTTATTTCATCCTTTATACTGGAAAATGTATTTGGAGGAAATTCTATTTCCTCAGTAAAAGTAGGAAAGCACGTGCAATGTTAACTTGAAAAACGACCTTATGCAATCGCTCCCTGCTGTCTCAAATTTTAATTGCTGTTATTTAGTGCTTGAGATGCTATAGGAAACCATGTCTAAAACATGGTTTTGACACAGTATTTCTTCAGGTTTTATACAAACTGGACACCCACTGAAATGGGGTTGAGAAAATATTTACAAAACCTAATTCCATTTAAAAACCAGCAAGTCTCTCAAATACAGCAATGCACCAGGCATTTCAGAAGATCATGAAATAGCTAATCCCTACAGACTTGGCAGGCAAGGGAAAATTCCTAATTCGAAATTAATTTAACAACAGATGAAGGCAAAGTTGTTTTCAAGAACATACATTTCAGATGCTTCTATTTTGTGTGATTGGTCTCACCCTTCTGATTCATTACCATACCCAGAACTGGAACTGCAAGAAGCTAGCTAAGGCTGCTGATGTATTTTATTTACCAGTGTGGTTCAGCTTCTCAACCTGTAATTCAAGTTTACACAACCCCATCTATCCTGACGAGGCAGAATTCCCGTCGTCGCTGCAGTGCTTCTAAAGCCATTTTGAGTTTTTAAAATTTTGCTTTTTACAGGGAAGCCACAACGTGCAGCCAAAGCAACTATTAACGTACTGATGTTACATCACTGCATTACTATCGAATTCCTTCTTTCCTACTCTTTGGGGAAGAGTGCCAAAGAGCATCAACCTTCAGGCTGTGGCTACACCCACCGCGTAGGTAGTAGTGGCACTGCAGGTCTTCACAGAGTATCCAACTCTGGCATCTGAGCCTGCTAAGTAACTCTTTTAAAATGCATTAACAGCAGCTCTCTTTGTAAGCCCACTTTTATCCTTGACTTTTTATGGAGGGAGATACCAGTTGTGAAGTGATCTTTACCCTATTACCCTCCTATCGACTAAGTCTTTTCCACTGTGCATTTTCTTTTCTCTGGTGCTTCAGGGAAGCCCCAACACTGAATCTTGAGTCCACCCATATAACCATAAACCATCACGCTGCAGAACAGGATTACCGTTTCACTGCCAGATAGAAAGAGGAGAGACACTATGCTGGGAAGGTGGTAGTACCTGAAATAATAACTACAGACAACCACTGCTCTATCTCCTCTGTACATTACTTCGTATGCTGTGCCAGCAACTAATGGCCTTACACCACTCAAATGCTTTACAGTCTTTAATTCTTAAAGGATTATTTGATATTAATGGTAACAGCGGCTGAAGTGTTAACCCTTTATGAGAAACTTCCATACTTTCCTCATATAAAGAATCCCTCTTTTAATGAGATATTCTGTGTGTTTTCAACTCTAAATAGAAGGAGTTGGCACTCCTCAATAAAACCCTTCATTCTTTACATACATCTTTCCTCATCAGTACTGGTTTGCTAACACCATAACACAAAGCCTACTTGAAAAGGAAGTTGGGCGTACGCAATATCTCATTGTTCTTTCAAACATCAACTTTGCAAAAAGCTGCCAGAGGATGGCAACACCCTGGCTGCCGGTACACGGGCCAGGTAGTGGAGGACAACACCAGTCTTCAAAAAACAGATAATGCCTCCTCAATCCATGATATCTGTGCTTCTAGCCTAATCCCATAATCAGTGAGGATACCCTGATTTGGTAGCTATGAACAATACTATAGCCTTGCAACAGCCCTCCATAACAATACAGTGCTTTTTACTCACAATTAAAATGCTCCGTAAGTGTTATGTATTGCACTTAAATGATATTTATGATTACTATTCTATAAAGGTACAATTGTGCTCAAATTATAATCCTTTCTGGATGAGAACAAATCTCTTTACATCTCCTTTTTCTAGCTCCTTACTGTACACAGTCATTTTAGGTAATTCAGCAGGCAGCTAATACATGCTGGAAGTTTAAAATTTTTTAACCTGAAACCTGTTCATAACACTGCCTGCCAGAACTGTGCTTCAGAAAAGTGAGATCAATGGTTACAAAAGCTAGAGTATAAGCGCGCTACACACCTTCAACTGCGAGCATATTCACACCTTTGAATTTTGTTTTTTCCTTCCACTTTGCTCTAAGAGATAAGTAAATAATATGCACACCCTCCAAGTGAAGGCGCGGGTGTGTATATGCTTTAACGTTGAGGTTACACAAACCTACACAGCAGCTTAGGATGGGACCTTGAGCATGTGTGAAGTGCTGACCATGAGACAAGCAGGACACAAAATGCTCCAGCCAACGCAGCTGACACCCAACAGGGCAAAAAGCACATGTAGACATCTATATGGAGAAGGACATGGCACGCAATAGAGCTCTTCCAAAGTTATGAAGGTGCTAAAATTGCAAAATTGCTTTTGTATTCAGTCTATGTCCAGGCTCTGACCGCAGGGTACAGGCTGTCCATCAGCTCACACTGCATCAGGGACAGCTTTTTGAAAAAGAAAATAGACGTAGCATCTACACAGCAGGCACGTATCTTGATCAGCATTACCAACTCTTTTTCTACATGTCAGTATTTGCAAAGCCATCCAGTGAATGTAACTACGTAGAACCAGTAGGGTCTAAATAAGTCCTTATGACTAAAAGCAAATTCTTTTGAAATGAACTTAATTTAGGCTTAGCTTAAATGAACTAGGCATCATATGAGTTTAAATTTCTTTCTCCTCACAATATTTCCTATTTGAAACTACAGCTTACTGTGCAAGACTGACTTAAAAATTAATTCACTATGAGCAACTATTAACACCTTATTTTGAAATTATGCATTTATAGCTCTGTTCCTACCTGTTCCACTCAGTATTCAACAGGAATAGTACATTTAAAACAAAAATACTTTAAAATGTTAGTTTCTCTCCATCTCTAATAAACTAATTTCGGTGAACATTAAAAAAAGTATCCTAGATTGAGTTGTTTGCAGAGTCATTATCTGCAGCCTAGAACAACTGATGAGTAAAAGTCGGGCTAGTGAGAGACAACTGCATATCTAAATATCTCTATGCAATTCTGGTAAGAAAATAACCCTGCAAGCTTTTATACACGTGCTTAATTTTAATATGAATATTCTCAATACAAATCAGAAGAACTACTCATGTTATAAATTCTGTGGATGTCTAATTATTTGCAAAACCAGGACTCGCAGTACAGCTGTCACTGTATTCTTTGATCACTTAGAGCTATACATTTGTCAACGTGTAAAAAATTTCTTAAGCTACTGAGCTGTTAAGTTTCTGCACTGATTTCGTGATACTCAAATGAGCGCAGTCATCTGAAATAGGCATTAGTTTTAACTGGTATACCAGGCGGTGACACGCTACACCCAGCAAAGCCTCACTACAAAAACCTCCATTCAAACTACAGTTAAATGGTTTTATACCCGAATGTTTCCTTACAGCTAAGATCAAGATAAAGAAGTGATCCAAAAGTTATCATAAACCTACTCAAATACTTACTATTATCCCATTTCTTTGCTCTTGCTGCCACATCTGCAGTTATGATGGACTCCATCTGTTCTATCCAAAAGGCTGGATTCCCACTTGTGATTTGTCCAAAAAGAAGTTAGGGGTGAAAAAAAAACCTGCTTTCACAGGAAAGAAATGAGGAAATGCATGTTTGCAGGACATAAACCGCCTATTTGAGGTATCTCATTGACACAAATCTAGCAAAGGTGTTACCCTCCATCAAGAACTTAATTTCTGGAAAAAGTATGATGGATTAATGGGTAAGGAACGTATCTGCAATACAGTTTGTTTAAAAACCCTCCAAATGTTCTCTGGTGATCCAAGCCAACTGACAGTTTAACTTGACAAGATGGTTATTTTTCATTCTATTTTTCATTTTCTGTATCAGCAAAGTGACAAAGGCTCACGAGTGGGCCAAATGTGAGGCAATATGGGTCGGCTGGGAGAAGTCAGCAATTCATTGGCAATGCTTGTTTTTGAACAAGGAGCAGCCTAGAGCTCCTGGAGCACTGTCGGCAGTGGAGGCGGCCGAGCTTCCTTGCTGGAGCTCTCCGTTTCTGTGACAAAGCAGGATTGCTGAGTGATATGTGCCAGATTAAGCAGGGGAGTCTCCATACCCATTTTGACCACTCAGGTGCACCTCTTTAAAACCCTAAATAAACTCTGAAGCTGAGACGAGCATAATAGTTATAATTCTACTGGAAGAAATCTTGACAGTCACGTTGAACCCAGTGCTCTGCAAGAGGGTTTTGCCCTGAGCTAATGCTGTAGTTTGCATTAAGAAGTAGGGGAGGATGGAGACCAGTGGAGAAAAAGGAAGGGAAAAAGCCATCCAACGTATCTCCCTTTTGAGCTAAAATCCTACGGCATCCTGTATTTGTTTCTATAGGAACTGAAATATTTCAGGGATTACTCTGAGATGTAGCCCACAACAGCAGCAGTCTGAATACAAAATACAAAACCCCAGGAAATAAAGCTAATGAAAAGGATTTCCTGTAGACACATCCAGTGAAAGTGTTAAAAATCCACAATACTTCTTCTTTTGCAAGACAGTCTAACTTAATTTGAGGGGAAAGCCATGGGAAATGGTAGTATAAGACTGGGAAAACCTCACTGATCTGAACAGAAACAAGCAATTGGTACGTAAAATGGTTCTGGAGGAATATTACTCCAAGTATTGTATTGCTTTTTTGAGCAAATGCAAAAGCTTCTGAAGTAGACTTTAGTTGCACTTGGAAGTTTTCCAGCCTACTTTCACATACAAGTGTGATTTTTTTCAGACCCATTTTATTGACACAGCTATACTGGCAAACACTCCAATCCCTGTCCATTTCCCTCAGTATAGGTTAGTATAGCCGTGTCTGCTTTTAAGTTCCCGCTTTATGCCAAAATCACTGAGGGAGAAAAAACTTTCAATATGCATAAGGCCCACATTCTTATTTGCTGCATTCATGAATATTTAAAGCATAGCTCACTATCTGTGGCTCTCCCAAAACCACAGAAAATGTAGCGTACCAGAAGAACCAGAACAGACATGCATTAATCAGGTCTACTCTGAGCTCCTTGGCATCTGCCAGTGACTATGTCCAAGAGTCACATACAAACACTAGCTGTAGAAGTTCTCCTGAAAACTGTCTAATAAAGCAAAATTAAAACAACCGTGAAATTCTCATGCACGTAACAACACTGTGATTAATTGCAGGTCTAAGTAAGACTCATCATAGCTCCACATTTTCAAATATGCCTTAAGCCATTATTAAATCACATTTACGTATAACTACTTTTTACATTGCCAAAGAACAGTACAATCAGAAGACAGATTAAAAATTAGCCAGTGAAATTTTCGTATAAAAATAATGGAACTTTAAGACAAAAGCCAAAGGATAAATATCTAAGATATCTTTAGTCTTCAATTAGCTCATCAAAACAGAACGCATCCTTTAGAACATATGTTACAGATATGCTACACAGTGTATCTTACAGAAATGCTACAAATGGGAACCTACTGTCTCTGTCATTTGAATATCTTTCAAATGAACATTGCCAAACGTTGAACCTTCAATTAAGAAGTTTATTTGACAACAGTAACTGAAGACAGAAAAAACAAATTAGAAAGTGCTTAGCAACTTCCCTCCAAAATAAAGCCAGACATCGATTAATTCTCTAAAGCCTTTGGTGCCATTTGGATAAGGGCTCTCACCACGTACTAGCATGTAACAGCAATGGGTTGTCTTAACTTGGAGCTTCAGTGGTTAATAAAAATATTAATAGCATCTGCTATTAGTAAGCTCAAACAGTTGTAATTAAAAACAATGATTGTAATTTTGATCTCTGGAAGATAATGGTAGAATGTCTGTTAATAGAAGCAAAGCAATAGCCTAATTAAAGGAAAATGAAGCACAGATTTTTCTGTAATCCCAATTTACTCTTCAAGGTCATCAGTTAAATAATATACATATTAATCTACCTGTCATAAGCCTTCCTTTCAGCCAGCGTATGTGCATTGACTCCTTTTGATCTAGGTCAGCAGTTCTCAAATTTTAGATCGGTTCCTCTTCTTTTCACAAATACTTTAGGGTCCCCCTGATTATCTCCCTACAGAAGCATTTATTATGCATTAATCTGCATAAAATACAAAATACATTATTTGTAGACACATACACATATTTAATTCAAATATACACAACAACTCTATCAGGACACATACCCTTCTTTCCCTATAGAAGAGCTTAGGGATCTAGGTCTGTACATAAGGGGAGTGGAGCTGCAAAAGGGAAGGAACAGAAGGTACAAAATACATCCATGAACATCCGTACACAGGGGATGGGGAAGCAAAGGCCAAGAAGGCGCTGCTGCCTCAGAGCCCAAGTAGCTTCTGAGAATGTCAGTAACTGGAGAAACACGTATTTGTTCCACACAGAGCTTGAGAGAGGGAAGACAGAGGGAGACACTAATCCCACTGCCTGGTTCTGCAGCATCCAAGTCAAAATCTTCTGCCAGAGGGACAAAGCAGGGCCTCATGAGCGTTCCCCCAGAGCTGCCTGGCGGTGGCACTCCTCCTGCCCACCCGCAGCTCCAGGCTCCCTCAACGCAGCAGCAGCTGCTTCTACACCCAGCTCTGCAGGGACCTCATCGAGCAACTCACCATGCTCCTTCCTCAGACTACTGCAAGCCCAGCTCACACTAGCCAGTGGACAAATAAAAGGTGCTTGGAAGGTTCCAGTGAGGCAATGGGAATGCACTACAGGAAAAGACAAGTTAGAAGAGGTATCAAGAACAAGAGCATCTGAGCTATGCTATCCCTTCTCTACCTCCAGTCTTTAAAGTTCACTTGTCTCAACATGAGCTAGTTCTGACTGCAGTTTTCAGCCCCTCACGCCTAGGCAATAAGGAACCTCAACCCTGAGTGTTCTCAGACCTTTTCAGGATCCACTCTGAACCCCCATTTGAGAACTGCTGGTCTAGTTTAACTAGCAGCACGTGAAGCTACAAACCTAACAGCTTAATGCCCTCTTAGTACATAGCAGCATACAAAGAGTAAAGTAACATGTGCTTCAGTTACCTCTGGCAAGAGTATCATGCCATTGCATTTCAGTAGCCTGACAATAAGGATTTTGATGAGACATCTACATGGTTTATAGTATTTCCAGACTTGAAGAAAATACTACAGTGGCAGAGATGAGGGTAAGCCTACATAAGGAAAACTGGCTGCCAACCTACCCCTCACAAACAATTTGCTCAAGACTAAAAGAAACTCAGAGAGCACAACTAAATGCATAGCATTTTACTGTTATTAGTGCTTCCACGGGGTCTGTGGGCACTTCTGTTACTTCAGTCCAAAAACTGCTGTATGTGGGAAAAATCTTTCAGAATACAGCAACAAAATTTAAATCGTGTTTAAATTGGGGTGGGTGCTGGGGTGTTAATCTTAAACTTACAAGATAAAGTACATGTTGGGGAATATTTAACCTCTCACAGCATATTTCACTTCATGTTTTTCCATGAACTCCCACTTCAACTCAAGGTATTACTCAGGCTTTACCCTGAAACTATTAATTATTGGAAACTACAGAGGACTACTTGGTATAATCAAAGGAAAGTTTTTAATATATGGGAAAATCCCATATATTTAACAAAACATCACAGTAACACTCATGCCACAGTGAAGATGTTGGCATATTACTGTCGGTTCTGTCACTGAGAAATGTTTTAAACCTTCATGTTCACCCCCTAGGATTCTTTCAAGGAATTGATACGTGCGCAGATTTTCAATGCGGGTCCAAGCTTAATATTCATTGCACTCATAAGGTGATCCTCCTTCAGCAAAAGAAGTGCTTGTCCATCAATTTCTTGTGCTCTAAATTCATCCGCGATATCTTGACAACCTACAAGGCAACAGAAAAAAAGAATTACTGGGTTAGAAATGTGCATTCTTAGATGCAATGACTGTACACATTAGAGCTCTTCAGCTACACGATTTCCCCATGCTTATCCCTTTAACTTGCAGAACCTCAGGTATATGCAAGAGTTCAATCTTACGATGGGAACTTCTGAGATAATCTGAAAGTAATTTTTACTGCAGCCTCTAATTACACTGTAATTATTGGAGAATTACTCATTGGAAATTTCAAGTTCTAGCAAAGACAGATTTCTCATTTCATTAAGAGGAACAATTGCCATGATCTCACGATTGGAAGAGACTGGCAAAATACCACTGAAATAGCAATCAAGTAAGAGCGTAATTCAAGGAGGTTCTTTCTAGCAATAAAAAGATAGGCATATTCTACTGCTATGTACAACTCAATGAGAAAATTCACATAGCTTCCAAAAGGTGTTAATTCCATCTGTATGTTACCACCACTGGGTTAAGTAAACAGAATTTTGATTTATGGGCTTTAGCATAACAGTCTCACAAAGACATTTACCATCAGTAACTTGAGTGAATATTCTATACACAGCAGTAACTCATTTCACAAGTGCAACTTTAAACTAGTTGATTTTTTTAAAAAATTATAAACTCTTTTTCTGAACATGAAATAACCAGGTCTCAGGTTACTGAGGCCTGCAACATAAGAAAGAGGGGTTCATGGGTTGGGCTGTCCCAAGTAACTGAGGGCCCCTTCCCACTGAAGAACACTGGAAACAAAAGGTTCCTCAAAAGATGTTCTGGACAACTGTTAAGCAGAAACAGTCAGTTATGCCTGGCTGTATAGCAGCTCTGTTATATGGACAAATGTCTTCTAACAATGTGAATAACAGCACTCATTGTCAGTTGTTTACTTGAAGCTTCCTTCCCCATAGCCACGTTTTTCATGTTTCTCATATACTTATGTTCTCAATCCAGTGGTCTCTCCATCCGTCTCAGAGCCTGTCAAGACACATTTTAATTTGTGCTCTACCTTCCATTCCTGCTATTCCTCACTTAAACCTATTTTTTTTGGCTTTTTTATATTTTCCCCTGTTCTAAAAGTACTCTGTTACAGAGATATGAAAATACTGTGAAGTCCTTTTCCACCCCAGATGAGAGCAACTAACTAATTTAATGTCCTCTTGCGTGTTCAGATTTAAATTTTATAAAGAATAGATAGTCTAATTTCCTGATGGATTTACAAATGTGTAAGAGACAAATAGAAAGGAAATGTGAAAGGAAGTATAGACATCCAAACCTTCACTCATTTCTGTTATGACTGTGTAGCGGTCGTAACATTCAAGGTTGGAAAAGGTTAGCAGGACACAAAGCATTTCCATGCAACTTCTCCTAAAATACCTTTTATCAAAGCCATTTTGGAAAAGCAAAGGATGAAAGCTGAATGTATTTCAGTTCCCTCACCCAAGCCCATTTGGGCATTCTTAAGCATTTTTGCAATTTGCTGTTGTGCAATAACTTAGCTAAAAAAAGGATGCGAAGAGGGTGAAAGACCATTAATCTTGCAACTGAGGAAAGAAAGGAGGAACAATTCTGCTGGGGCTTAAACTGTTGCTGTCTCTTCCTCCCAGAAAAAAATAAGCAACAGTAAAAGTGTCCTACAATCTTTATTTCTCCAAAAGAGTCCACAGGAATTCAGGAAAAGCCTGACAAGGCCACTTGACTCCGCAGGTAGATCTCCGCTACAGACTGTATGCAGAAAGCTGTAAATCAAACCAGATGTCCCTAATGTTTATGAAAAGCCGACAAATCACCATCTCCTACAACATGGCAGACGGTCTGCATGGACTGCACCAAGTATACATTGCAAAATAGCATAATGGAAGGCAATTATATTATTTCTTGTATTATTCAATTCTGACAGCATATGAAAAAGTATTTTTTCCAAGAGAGTAGCTTGAGAATATGTTGAACAGAATAAACCCCAAAATTGCCAAAATATATGAATGTAGCTATGTAACAATAAAAATTCTGGCAGGTTGTGAATATCATTTTAAACCTATTAAACTTTTTTAAAAATGTATTTGAGAAACTAGGCCTTAATATGGATGGGAATGAGTACAATAAATTTTCTATAAATACAGAGAAATATAAAGTTTGTTTAAAAATCCTTGTTTATAGAAGACAAAAAAAAAAAACCCCAGATCTAGCAGCTGGTGAAATATTCTAAAAGTAGCGGTTTCAGAACAGAAACCACATTTTAAGAATAATAATTTTGTTTTCATACTTGCAAGTGAATTGCGTCTATGTGGTACTTTAAGTTTTCTAGGACAGGAAGTTTATTATTTTACAGAACCTAGGATCAAGAAGTTATTAAGTAGAGCCTCAAATCTATAAAAATAGTAACTGAAACCAGCAGTAATATAGTTATATTCCAGTAACACAGCTGAAGTACAGAAATGTGAATGACCATGTCTTAAACCTAAGGAGTTTTGCTTGTTTTACATACATCATTGCAGGTTACCAGAAGCAGATGATGGAACTTAGTTGCAATTTATAAACTATCAGAAGAAAGGTACTTCAAGGATGACTTTTGCTGATTTAAGACATCCCTTACTCAATTCTTTGCCTGACCTACTTTATAAAAGATTATCTGTCAGAACCCATGCGCAAGACTTAGCAATGAAGATACATTCCTTACAGGTTATTAGCCTAATGGGATAACACAGAAAAATGGTTTAGCATTCCAGAAAAAGTAGAAAATTAGGAACAACCTTAACCCAAGTCAATGTTTTGACATGTGAGTTACATGGGTAAGCACAAAAATTCTCGTATGATTGCTATTATGGAGACCTGCCTTGTTACCTGGCAGGATTACCGTACCTGATCGGATAGAATGGCATCCTTGGTAAAGAGTGGGGAGTGAAACTTTAAAGCTTATGATAGTTAGGAAATGATAAATAAATGTCAAATAACCTGAACATGATATAAAGGTAATTGTGAATATTGAGCTACAGAAAACATTTGTAAATAAGGAGAAACAAGATTATTATTTTTTTCTGAGAACAGACTGTATCTACCAGTATGCAGAGTCTATACGCAGAAGTTCTCTGCATTTCAGTTACTGAGCAAAGCTCTGCAAAACAAAGTTTAGCTTTAGAGAAGAAACTTCCTTATTCTTTTTTAATGGCTTGTATCAGGCCAGATCTTTCAAATTTTTCAGTTGTATAATGGGAAATAACTCTCTTCTTGCTTTTTCTACTGAATAAGCAGCAAGTTAGGAGGGAAGAGAAGAAAGAAATGTAAAAGGGAAGAAGTGTGTCTGATCTCTCTACTGACCTCTTGAGAGAAGTCAGACTGAAGGGAGGAACAGCTCTAATCTCCATCAGCTGGGATGAAACAGCAGAAGTGGAACTAGTTCTACCAACATGGGATTTGTGCTGAAGGAACAAGCAAGAGGAAACAAATCACATTCCAATTTCTATCACCAACTAACGAGTACACTTGTGCTGTTACCACACCACCTTCTCATCACACTGACGCTAAAAAGCAAGGAATTTCACTGTACAAAAAAACCCAAGGAACAAGTTATTGCACCTTACATACCAGGCAATGAATGTATAAAGGCCCAAACTTCATCAACAGTCCATACTGATGGGTCAGCTTGCACCACTGGTAACAAGTCAATGCTCTCTGGCACTTTCCTAATTCTTAGTTCTCTAAGTTCACGTTCTCTCTCTCTTTCACTCTGTCTTCGCAGACGGGTGGTCATGGCAGCTGGAACAGCATCTTCATGAGAAGCCGTATCTTCTTCTGCAGATGGATAAGTAATCGGAAGCTGGAAAATGCAGTACAAATACACTACAGTATTATATTTTATTTGCAATTCCCAGAACAATGCCATAGTTTTAAGCAAATATTCCACAGACCTGTCTAAGAAAATGATCTCGCGATGCCCCATCAGGGCCACTCGGTCGACGCCCGCGTCGCCCAAGACTTTGGCTATCTGATTTCCGATTCCAACGACTGGTCTTGTCTGATGTAAACAGCCCAAATTTCTTAGTGCAACTAAGGCTGTGCCTAAAGAAGTAAGATATATTCAATAATGCACTAATAGTTTTTTGGACTGAATTCAATCAAGTAACCATAAAATTACAGTGTCGTAGAAATGCTGCCTAATTAAAGATAACAACAGCTGCTACAGAAATACAAGAGAAAGGTATCTCAAATGCCATTTACTCAAACCCCTTGTCCTGATGCAAGATCAAGTACATCTAGATCATCCCTGGAAGATGTTTCTCTCTTCCCATTCCATGACATAAATACCTTTGCATTTTATCACATAGTCCAATCCCGCTTCTCTAAAATGCCCATTAAAAGCCTAAAGTCACATTGTATCTTTTGCTTCCATTTTCTCTACCTAGCTGATACCCAGCCAAAGGAGGATGCAGGCAAAAAATCCCAATTTAAGATTAAGGGGCCAAATTCCTTCTTGAGATTATTTTGCTGGTAGTGTCACAACAAGTACCAAATCAAACATACACATTCCCGCCACTTAAAGCGGGAATGTCTCACATGGGAGATTAAAAAAGTAGCAGACATAAAGGAAAAGATGGTCTCCAGGCACACTGATGCAAAAAAAAGAACTAAGTGGTGATTAGAAAAGGGAAACGATTTCCTATTTCTAAAACATCTGGGATTAAATATCCATTTTCCAGCTGTAATGATGGAAGTTTTCACATTCAGATGTTGACTATGAATTCTTTCTCTCAGCCAAAACAAAAGCAACATACTAAACCCAAAGAGAAACAGAAATGAGCCGCTTTGCTCTGCCAACCATGTACAAGCAAATGGCATCACTTCTTACTTGCAAGAAAGGAGAAGCTTTAGAAAACAGTAAATTATTTCTGTTTATTAATATTTCTGTTTTACTCTTTGCAAATAAAGAATTTTTACACTGTTACTAAAACCAATCTTAAATTATTTTTTGTCTGTGCAACATTTCAATTATGCCAAGATAAATTTAGTGGGTTTTTTTTTCCCTAGCATCACACAAAACTGTAAGAAATCCCACCGAGCCCAGCATTCTTTCACTGACATTGCACAACATCAAGGGGAAGACAATAGGAATATAAGAAATATATACTGACTTGTGGCCCATGAACCTCTGCACCAATTTCCAAACACTTAGTAACCCTTAATGGATTTCTATTCCATAATACCCATCACCTTCCCAGAAGCCCAAGAGCATTCACGGCACCCTCTGGAAAGAGGTCCACAATTTTACTGTAATTCTCTTTTTCTATGTTCTTGAAATATATTATAATCCACCACAGTCCTTTGTACACATATACTCTGCAAATTCAGTTAGAAGGCTGTCATGTTTTTACTATTTCTTTATTTTTCAACATTAGATACTATTTGGGTGCTATTCCATTAATCAGATAATGATAAACAATAACTAGACAGAGTACCTTTTGGCACAGGATGTGGAGCAGAATCTTTTTGACCGTAGAAACTTATTAGAATATCCCATTTTTCCACAAAATTCACACTTCAGAAGATCATTTTCAATTTCATCCAGTCCCTCTAAAGAAAGGAATGAGGCATAAAGAAGTCAGTTTCAATGGCACAAAATTATGTTTGAATTTCTCATCTCAAGCAGGCAGGTAGAAGATTTTCAAATACCTGACATGTATAACTAAAAACTTTGATTAACAGAAAATTATGCAAAGCTAAGCAATTCATAGATTCCACTCTCTATAGAAAAGATCTTGAGCAAACTGAACCTTACTGAACCTCCAATTAAGTTACTCAATGAACCTAATCAGCTTTTTTGTTACATTTTGAGCCATCCATGAGCAAGTACGCCCTCAAACATAGTGAACAATTAAACAGAAGTGTTACAGTCTTCATGAATGGCTTATAAAGGGTTCATTAAGAGAACCAGGCATTCCACAGTCTAAATTCAAGCTCTCCAGTAATGACATAATGCATTAACCTTATAAAATACTTTCTTTGCATAAGCAACTGCTACAACCAGAGAAACCTGTGAAAGCAAGTAAAACATTGAATCTTATCTATGAAAAAGATAAGCTGCATATAAGCAATAAAAGGATTACAGCATCTACTAATTCACAGTCTACTGTTACAGAATATTTTTCTGTTACTGGTGGGATGAGGCGGCATTTTTCCTGCTCCTTGTGAAGAACTCAACAACCAGCTGACAGAAGCACCAATGAAAGAAAAAGCAAAAAGGCCCAAAAGAAAGCAGTACAAGGCACCAAGGCAGCATACATGTCACATGCTGAATGTCTATGCTCTCTTCTGCCACAAGCGTTTCATGGGTACAGCATGGTTTGTAGGTAGTTTAGAATAATGCCACCATATCTGCATACCAACTTCACTCCGGCATAGAAAAACACCCCTTATCCTCATGCACCATCTGTGAAATGCATCGTAAGGAGCGAAGGAATGAAGCTGGCACAAACTGAAATGTAACATTTTGTGGTCATTCAGGTTAAGTAAAAGAACTGCATGCCACATGGCTGCAATCACAGACAAAATACATTGCTCAAAAATTTAGAGCACTAAAACATACATTTCTCCCACATTTTTAATTTACCTGGGCCACTGTTTCATATACTTTGCCTCTTGCTATTCACCTTCTGCGTTCATACTTTTAATTTTACATAACCAGTTGCAAAAAACGCAAACTAGTTTTTTGTTCTAAACTCTTTGTTAAGCTCTGATGCCAGCTAATGCAAATGCAGGTATCAAAGTTTAATCGAAAGATTGTAACTATGAATTTGTAAAAGTCTGTTATAGCAACGTTAACACACTAAACTGCTTGCTAACACTAACTATTGTACCAACAAAGTAAAAAAAAAAAAGCACTAGTGCAGTAAAGAGCTGAAAATACTGAAAAGGGTATTTGAATAACGTATCTGATGTATCAGGACTCAAAGACATAACTCAAAGGTCAACAAATCGTCCAGCAGTGTCAGACTGAAAATTACCGTGTTGCAAGTCTCCAACTTAATAAGCTGGTATCATACAGGGAGTAAAAACTGGAAATTGGAAACATACTAAATCTGACCAACCTTGCAACTGAAGTTAAATACCAGAGATGCATCCTTCAAATAAATCACTCTCTCTCTCTAAATAAAACCCCCCCAAAATCCTCACTCCCAATCCAGGTGGAAAAAAGTGACAATAGAGTGAAGCAAAAATTGATGCTAAGAGCCTTTTCTTCTGCATTATTAGATGCTTCTACCATACATGCAATCATACCCTGGTTTAGTATCAGAAAATCTCCTTTGCTCAACTTCTGCATATGTGGATGTGCCTCAATGCTGGATGTCTCCTACTAGCTCATCTAATGAGTAGTTGCAAATTGTCTATGTAACACCAGCTGTCAGGAACAACATCTAAAAACAAAACCATGAATGTTTGAATAATTCCATAAAACAACGCACAAGCTGTTTGACATCTGAGAAACAACATAGTGCTAATACTGAAAAGTTCTTAGGGAATGCTATTGAAAAGAAAACTGAATTAAGATCTACTGTAACAAATTAAGGGCAAAATAACTATTACACAGAGCTTCAAATATTCTAGAAGATACACCAGACAGCAAAGTTTCTTTTGTTTGTAATATTTTGGGTGAAAAGAGGTATTAAAAAAAAAAAAAGCTGTACTCTTGACCAAGAAAGTTTATTTACTAGCAATTTACTAAGTACAGTCATGAGCTAAGAGATTTACAAGTCTCACTTTGTGTCTAGAAAAGTAGTATAACTCCATTGAGCTGTAAAATAACCAAAAAATGTAAAACAAGTCATACAATTTACCAGATTACTTTTTTTTTAAAGCCTCTTGTGCTTGAGCTTTCATGTCACTGGACTTCCCTCAAAGAACTCGTTAAATGGAAGCCCTCACTGGGAGACGATACCAAAAAAATAACAGCAATTTTAAATTACATGAAACAAAGGTTTAGAAAACTTCCAGTCACACTGCAACCCTCCACTATTAATATGCCAGATGCTTGCCATCTAAAATTTAGTGTGCCATGCCTACGTGAAGTTTTGTGAAGAATAAGGTATGGGCCTCAAATTATTTTACAGTAGAATATCATGTAATATATTGACAAAAAGGACTCTCTAAAAACTGTTTCTTCATTTTGCTATGTAGACAACTTAATTCCAACATAATCAAAAGAAAGTTACAGTCACAAAACAAAGCACTTCAAATATCTGCCACTGCCTAAACTAGGCTGTTACTGCAAAATGAGAAGGGCTCTGGGCTGAGAAATACTAGTAAATGCAGTCATATAATCATCCCTAATTTAGGAAATCCTGTTTTGTGTTTCATTTTCAGGCACTGTTTCCACAGTTTCTGACTTCTTTGCACAGATGTTATATCAACATGTAGGAGGACTACAACCCATCAGTATTTCCTTTCAGTGATGTGCTTCCAAGCTAAACCAGCTCCTAGTAAAAATCAGTGTTACAGGTAGAAATACACTCTTTAATTTTTAGCAGAAATACATATTGCCTGAGTGGTAAAGTAAATCAGCTTTAAGAAAGAATTCCAACTACATTTACGTGACTTTACTACCAACAAACACTCTTCTTGAATTCAGAACACTTTCTAAAGCAAGCTTTTTACCTTGTCTGCAATCCTTGACTTGAGTCTGACTCAATACACTTACACGCAGTAACATATATAAGTCATTGCGGTAAAAAATAATGTAGCAGAATCTAATGAACTAAAAGACTGAATTTTGAGCTAATTTGTTTGCTGAGATACACAATGGATGCAGCTGGCTTCCCTACTGCACTTCAGTACCATTCACCAAGGCAGAAACCACAGTAACTAACAAACTGCCGTTGGGCTTGCTATCTTGAAAGTTCCCGTGAGAAAAGATCAGGGGCACGGACTGTTTTAATTAAGTGACAATTTACAATGCTTGGAGTGGGAAGTAGTTGAAGCACAGCTATGGTGACACTTGCTACTGCTAAGGACAGGCTGTCCTGACTTTTTCCAGCCACTTCCCCGATACAGACCTGTGGCAGTAGCAGGCAATGTATTTGTCCCTTCTTATCCTGCTCACTACAGTCTTGATACAAAAGAGGGAAAAGAACTATTTTGAGAGAATGAAACTAAGAGTTGCATTAAGACAAATTTAAACGGATCACCAAAACCAGCTCCTGTGCAACTGCTCAAGCTGTGGAAGAGAAAATCCAGATGTGGCTGAAAAATTCTGAACTTTCAAATCTTGGGTGAATTTATACAAAAAAGTGACTTCTGGGCCAGGCCAGGGTCTAATTTCCATTTCATAACACTCATGAGGCTACCTACATTTGGGCTTGAACAGTAATAGTGGTGTAACATATCCAAAAAAATGGATTGCTGAGATCTAAAAAATCCGTGATGATATGTTGGATACTGCATGGAGAACTCCATTTAGTTCATGAATTGTGCTGGAGACCACTGTATTCTAAGCAGGACAAATGCATAGTTTCATGACATTCCTGTGCATCTACACAGCTGCTGTTAAGATGTGTAGCTAGTAAAAAACATTTGAAAACACTTTCTATTTGACATAGTGTAAAGATTGGAGAAATATTCCAGAAGTACAGGTGGGATGGAATTGTGTAATACATATAGAACTGAAGGAGAGAAAAATGGATATTTAAACAGAAACTACAAACCTTCTGCAATCATATCCTCTATCTCTGTGTCCGATGAGTTGTCTGCATGTTTTGTAGTCTGCAAGTCTGATTCAACACACACAACACTCATGATTTGACCCTCCACTAGCAATCCTTTTTCTGCAGGCTGTTCTACCAGCAAAGATGAACGACTTACCTATTGCAATAAAAGCAAAGCAACAGTGATTAACTGAACAATGAATAATTAAAAATAGTATTTGCAACTTAGTAGTTGTAACTGAGACTAGAATCAGTCTCTGTTCTATATCAATGAATCATTATTATATAGTGCCAAAGCTCTAAATACCATTTCTCAAACAAATACCAAGACTCACTCCTGCTCTACAGAGATTGCAATTATGTTTAACAAAGGAAGAAACACATTATATCTACAGAAATGAAGGACTGAGAAAATGAGAGACATTAAATTAGTTAGTAAGGCAGGCTCATAGGTTTTAAACTGTCCATTTGTGGATTTAAATTTTCAACAGTAACTCTTACCAGACACAGTACTGATCACACCAAGCTCAGTACGGGGCTTGCCAGTGCATTAAACAACAGAATTTTAACATTTTAGAATTTTAACACAGACTCATCTCAGAGATTTAAATTAAGATATCACTTAAATTGAGGCATCTAGGAGACACAAATGTAAAATGAAGTTATTGCAAATGGTAGCCTAAAATCACTCCCCATAGTTATCTCTGGATATAGCCTATCTACTCAACTGTGTCTCTGTTTTCATTTAAGTGCCTTGTCATCCAGTGATACTGGCAAGCCAAAAAGTAGCATCAATTCCGATTACGTACATAAGACAATACAAACAGTACACAAGTATACTGAATGCTGTAAGAAACAGGTTACCAATCAGCAGAAAACAGGTCAAAACCAACATCTGAAAAACGATTCAAGATCTACGTAGCTACTAGCCGCAAACAACATCATCATTAAAAGCAGTTTGTGTCAAAAACTAGTAGTAAAAAATTCACAGCAACTTTTACACTTACAGGGAACGGCTCTAAGCCCTCCTGAATCACGAAGCCTTCAATCACATGGGTCAGGATCTGTGGTTTAACAATGGCCTGTGGAGGTTTATTTTCTAGGCTAGGAATGCTATTGGGCATTGATGTGCTGTTGCTCCTTGTTGTTGCTGCTGGAAGCAAAAGAGGTGGTGGTGGAATAGAGGCGTGTGAAGGATCAGATGGAGATTTAATTACTGAGGCACTGACTGACGATGTCACTGAAGGTAGTCCCCCATGTTCTGAAAAAAATAACAAAGTGTGTTATGCTTTTATCACTTATATCCAACTGTTTGCTCAGAATTCTAGAACTAAGAGGTGACTAACACACCCACCTCTGCACCCGTCATCCTGTAACACAGGCTTTTCCCTATGGTTTATAGATTTTGCCTTCAAAACAAGATGGCTTTCCTTGACAGACTATTCCACAAACGAGCAGTTCTCATGTAAACATTTTCCTTTACTCAGGATCTACTAACTACAAGCATAGTTGGCTTTTCATTACCTACGCAAACCACAAATCCATCAGTCAAGAGCAAAAACCCCTATTTTCAAACACTGGATGCTCAAGACTGAGAAACTGAGGTATTTCTAAAGAGTGAATTTATTTTCAGGAATGTTTTGAGCCTCAGTAACCTGCAGGGTAACAAGTATACACAACATCAAGCCACTAAGCACCCCTAAGCACCCAGTTACATGTATAGCCTAACTATGACACATATATGCACACACAGACATACTATACTATAGAGAGAGAGAGTACATATTTGTGTGTTTAGCACATTAGGGAATTTACATTAGTTTGCATCACAACAATTGATAGAGGCAGAAGAAAAATGTTCATTGGTAGCTTTTGCATTAGAATAGCTCCTTACTGTGGCATATAAAAATAGTGCCAAAAAGAATCATACTGCGTAGTCAACTTAGGCAACTTCTGAGTGCTGACCCCGATTCTGCCAAATCAATCTTCACATTAGATCAGTCAGCATACTTTGCCCATATCCCACAGCCATCACTTAAAGATTAACTGGAGATTTACACTCACTCCTGTTAAGATTTTAGTATAAAAGTATATGCTAAAGAGCTCAAATAAGCATTTTGCATGCTATATGTTAGCCAAATACATATATAAGCTACACCTTTGGGACTGCATCATTTGTTCTATCACAAGGATTTCTAATATATTTCATATATTATCTTTTACTTAAGAAAAATATATGACTAAATTATAAAGAAGATCAAAATTGCAGATTTTTATTTTAAAACATCAGCAACTAGCAGAAGTTTCTAAGCAGAACAGCCACCTTACTTTGACATTTGCTCTCACCTGACAAAGGATCTTCTGAATTAAGTGCTTCTCCATTCCCCAAGGTTATGGCTGGTGGAGACAAGGTGGGTGGCGTAGGAGTTCTAGCCATATGGACACAATCTGAATCCTCGGGCATCTCTTCTTCACATACATTCTCCACTTGGTAAATCTGCATCCAACAAACTATTGCTTTAGAGAGATTTCCACTCTATCTTAATACCTTAAAAGAGTTGCATAAATACAGTTTTTAAAATAAATTACCAGTTAAAATGTTAAAATATGCTAATCTCCTAATAAAATACTAGTTTCCAAACTGCCTACAAAACAATGAACTCTGGGGACATCACAATGTCTATGAGAGCAAAATCGAAGTATTTTGTTACAAACAGAAAAATATAAAGAGGCACAGTTCTCCTATCAAACAGGCCAGAGAACTTGACTTTTTCAGTGTCTTATCTCTATAGTTTACTGTATTTGTATTTACACACACATTTGTAGCTACTTAAACACTTCTGTAACATAATGACAAGTCTGCAAATTGTTCTCTATCTTATACAGCAGTGTAATCAAACTGAGTATTTCAGAAGAGTCCACCAAGACTATCAAGCGTTAGTGGTTATAAGAGATTATAAGGTACTTTCCTCAAAACCATTAAAGCAAATTTACATGAATTACTGACAGCCAGTTTAGCCGATTAGGATGTAAAACACCACCTTGTCAAAAGCAAACCTGGCTTCTACTCTTTTGCCCAATTTCTACATGAGCTATCAGAAAGTTCAGGTTATCATTAGCCTCTTAATATAAATTAAAAATAAACAGCACACTTTCTTCCTTAACCTGTTGGTAGCCTGAAAAAAGCCTACAAGAGGTGTTCTTTTGTTCACATTAATCTCATTTGCACTAAAGCCTAGCAATGCCATCTTAAGTGTCAGCATTATTTGCATATCATTTAATTTCCCTGATGTTTCACTGTTCATGATTTTGGTTCAGTGTCAGTGAAGCTGAAACCTTCAGTTACAAAATGCAGGCATCTGAGACCAACATTGAACTAAACTAAAATGGCAGCGATGGGGAACACCAAGACAGCATCAAAACTTCCCCTATTCTTTATATGAAGAGGATCTTTTCAAAGTTAGTACAACATTAATTATTGAGAACTCTATTATCTGAATAATCTTCTATACACCTTCATACTTAGTATAGAGATGATTCTCCTACAATTGTCTGTATTCTATTTGCATTAACATAAAGAGGTAAAAGCTTACAGTCCATATGGTACATTTATCAAAACTCACTTGATGTAAGCTTTGACATACGTTTATTTGCTTTTTTAACTTTAGATATGCTGCAATTTCATTAAGAGGTAAGATTTTAGGTCAAAAAGTTGCACTTTCATAATTCTTGGTTGATATTATTGAGTGATGATCCATTACAAAAAGACAAAAAAAAATCAGAGCAAAATGTCTATTGTTTTTTTAACACTAATTTCTGTAATCAATAGGTTTCTTCTGGTGCTCTCTCTAGCAACAGGTTTATCTCTTTCTGAAGTCATTGGGCCAGAGTCAGAGAAGCTGAGGATAAAGGACTGTAATATTACCACTTACCACTGGAGTTTCAATTGGTACCGATGGCTGCACTTGAAGATTTACTGCAACAGTTTGTGGTGGTGGAAGAGTTTGAAATGGCAGCTGGACCAAAGCTTCTGCAGCAGGAAGTTCCTCCTCAGAAACCAAAGTGTTTTGAACCAAAACCTGGCCTTGGGACAGAATTTCGGGCTGCACTTGTAAAGACTGCACAGACTGCAACGGCAGTTGTTGAATTTGGGTTGAAGATGTTGACAGCTGAGGAGGAGCTGCAAGAGGGATAGGCGTGGACTGCAAGGCTGAATATTGCTGGTGTGGTGCGGAGGACACGATCTGTTGGCCTGGGGAAACTAAGCTGGGCTGATCTACTGACCCTACGTGTACAGCAGGGGAAGATGGAAGTGGAAGATGCGACGGAAGATTAAGTGGCTGTGCAATTGGTCGAACTGGATTGGTAGTAGTTTGCTGAGGAGCAGTCTGCTCTGGCTGAAGAGCTGTTGGCACGAGGGAGTTTGCCTGTGACTGAATAAGTGCTTGAGGGTGAATAATTATCGTGGGTGACTGACTAGGGGAGTGAGAAGGTGGAGGGGATACCACTACTGACTGCTGAGCTGACTGGGATGGAGTAGGAGATAGCGTCAGAGGTGGAGGATGGATGTGAATAGGTGAGCAATGAGACTGGACACTACTGGGACCTGGAGGAAGACCATGGCTTGGGAGGGGTAGACAGTGCTGTGACGGAGGGGGTTCCTGACCCGACGGAGTCTGAAGTGCAATTGGCTGGACTTGCTGCTGCTGTTGCAGTATCAGCTGATGATGGGAAACCTTTGGAGGTGGTGAATGAAGGGGGATCTGCTGATGTTTTACTAGAGAATGAGGTTGCAATGGAGAATATGAAGCTGTGAGGGGGGAAAAAGTGACAATTAGCACTTATTTCTTTAAGTCCAGAGAACATCATAAAAATATTGAAAGAAAGGAAGTTTTTACTTTAAAGTAAGACTAGCACAACTTTTTCAACCCTTTGGATCTATGGTTAGAAATATCTTCTTTGACAGCAAATAGTATACCAGAACAATTTATTTGGGGAATATATCAATTTCCAAAGCAAAATGCAGCAATGAATAGAGGAACATAGCCATGCTTTTTACATATATATACACACGTATGTACTTTCTATATAAAAGTATCTAAGTATCTTTTTGGTGCTAGTTCTAAGATTACTGCTGATCCAGCCTTCACTTATTTAAGAATTTCACGCAACTTTAAATGGATTTAACCTTTGCTTTGAAACAGACCAGAATGGAAGAGATAAGCATCACAATCAACAGGATTTGTTGATAACTGCTCAGTTAAAGTTTAGGTAATACCATTTTAACAGACTAAACAAAATTCCAAGAGTTCAGAATGAATTAAAACCTTTCAAAGTATTTGCCTGGACTTGAACACACAAACTGAAAGGTATGAATCTAAAAATACTGCAGCTTCCAGAGATATCACATCACCTTTAAGTGAACCAGTGACTTGTTAGTAATTCCTTACAGCATATTTTTCTCCACATGCAAACCTCTTCTTGCTTTGTCTTTTCCACTTGAGAAACAACTCATTTATGTTGTCTTTTTTATTATTTATTCTGCTAGTGAAGATGGATTTTTTTCCTAACACAAGTGAGTTCTAAGAGCATTAGGGCTCAATACCTTACCTCAAGAATGTCTGCTTCGCAGTCTTACTCCTTCTCTAAAAGCTGCTCTTAAGCCAAGCTAAATTCCACAGAATTCAGACCAATTGTCCAGATTACCCTTACTCTTTCAAAATAAGGCAGCTAAAATGAAAATACACTGCACGCAATGTGAATGCCTATCTAACCAACTGCATGCTTATTTTGATTTGTCTTTATAGAAAATACTAAGATTCTGTGCACTATTATCTATGGATTTATAAAAGTACTTGATATAAGAACATTCTGATGACATAGACAAGACAGCAAAAAAACCCAACCAAAGAACCACAAGCAAAAGAGATTTTGATGAGAATTAAGAGGTTTGAGGTGGTTTCAGACCACATATTCCTTCCCAGAGATCGGGGATGACATGTCCTGACAATGAACATACAGACAGATCAGTAATGAAAATCATGCTTGTATTGTGATTCAGCTGTGTATTGCAATTGCCATATTAGGCTTGTTTTGTGATTTAAGAACACTGCTGTATCACGCTGCTGAAAGTCCTGTGTAACATCCAGTATAAACAAATAAGTAAATTTACCATTAAACATTAAACTTTCTCCTATGGCATATCTAAAAGAACCCAGTCAAAGAGCATTGGGACTCTGACAAAGCCACAACATACAAATTGACTTTAATTAAAATAACTTTCTTATAGCTCCATTTTCATCCTACCTGGTGTTATTAAGTGATGTATGCTTGATGTCCGTGTGACTGGTGTACTCCGACACTCTGGAGTTGGGCTCTCGCCTTTTCTATTGCTATCTGAGGGATCTGGTTGGCTGCCCTTGGAACTGGTTACAGGTTTATTAGGGCACAGAGACAATGACTGAGTTTGACTGCTGCTCTTTGGTGGGCCATTCTGTGAACTTGACAATACACCCAACTTCTGACTGCGCAATGTCAAGTTCTGAACCTGGGAAATGAGCAAAACATGAAAAACCACCAAACCATATAAACATCTATGACAAACATCCAGGCAAAAATTACAAAAGAATAATGTTATGTAATGCTTCTCACCCCATGTGATCAAAATACGTAAGGAGTTAAAAATCTGCGTATCAAAGCATCTTTTAAGTCACAAAATTTAGAGAAGAATAGAGAAGAATTACTTCAGTGACAAAGAAAATAAGGAAAAGTCTTTTTTCTTATTGAACTTTTAAAATAAATGGAAATTCTTCATTACATTAATTTAAATTTAAACTTGCATTTTTTCTCTTTTATTGTGCCTTCAAAGTGAATGACACAAAGCATCTTAAGCAAATGCATTTTTTTTTTAATACAGACACTGCAGAAGTGCAGTGGCCTGTAAGTATGTTTGCAGAGACTAACACAAACCAGAACCTTGGGTGGTCAATGGGACCAGAATTTGCTGTATGTTATCCATGTCTTAACAAACCTGAGCCCTTTATTTCTACAGCAATATTAATGTAGCTTTTCATCATGACACCTCCAATGTCACATGAAACAAAAGGTTTGCCTTCTGAAATGTAAATTAGTCAGTGATTATTTTCACTAACGTCTGTTATACCACAGCCAGATTCTGTGCATAATGATGCGAACTTTCCAATCCTACATTCTGAGCTAGAATTTTATTTTCAAGGATAAAGACTGGCCTTGTAGCACTAATTTACATCATACGTTACATGAAAAAGATGACTAATTATTATCACCATCCACTATTTTGATTACATAATCCCTTCCTCACTGAACAGTTAGTATTTGTGTAACGAACAGCTACTTGACATTTTACTTCTCACTGCTCAGTGTGTCACCCCAGGATGCATTCAAATCCTGTTCTGAAGACAACAGTATTTGTTTCCTTATTGGCATGCCTGAGGCATTTACTGCAATCCCATCTCTGTGAGCACAAATCAACCTTTAGCACATCTGAACAGGTAAGGTAACTAATCTGAGACATCCAGGTCATAAATGAGGGGGACACATATGAAAAGAAGAAAGTATGAAAGCAGAAAGGAAGAAGAGTAAGTAGGAGAGAAGTGTCAGTTCAACCAACAGGCCGTGTTAGGTGTTGCCATTGAGACACTGCTAATCATTGACGAACTTCTGAGTTTCTCTGGTATTTCTACATGGAAGACAATACTGTGAGACCACTATACTGTACCTTCACAAACATCTTGGCTAAGTGTAATACACACATCTACGTATATAACCAAACACATTATTTTCTTATTAACAGGCACTGCCTACTTGGTCAGGTTTGCTTACATGGTAAATAAAGACATTTCTCTAAACCCAGCTGATTGAAACCCAAAGACATATTTATCACCAGGTAAGAAAAATAAAGTGTACCAGTGTTAAAGCTCTTCCATTGCCTCACTATGGATGAAACTAGATCTTCGCAATGTCATTGCTGCTATAGAAACTATCAGACAACCAAGGTTAACAACATGGGGCAACAGGGCAAGACTGAACATTGGGAGGGGAGAGGAGTTTGGCAGGGTGACCACAGCAGCTCATCTCACTGAATAATGCTCTATGGTGTGGGGTGAGATTCTACTGTCCCTCTGCAATGATGTCTCAGTTGCACAGCCAGGCAGACTTGTGCAAAATGGACCTCTAAAACCCTGTGGTACAGAAGGACCAAGACTGTAAAGTCATACGCTTTACCTTGAACATAAAAGACAGATACAAATGCAAAAAGAGCTGCTAGCCCATCCAGTAACCTCTCTGCACTTTCAAACTTGATCTGCCAAATCTGGAGGAAAGAAAGGCAGCTGTGACCAAGGATAATGAGGCACGGTAACTCCAAGACTGAAGAAGCAGTCTGTCTTTTCAATGAAGGCTCAACTGATGAACTTGACATGTGAGCTTGCTCAACATCCTTCATAAATACACAGTTGGATTCCAGCAAGCTCTGCCCCCCTCAGATACCTACTGGAAAAGCAAAGGGAAGGCAAGCTTCAATGATTTACCATTATCTCAGAACAGGGACACATTTTTAAGGTCTTCACATTGTCAAAAAGGAAGCAGACTCGGATGACATTTCATCATACATAAATGAATTTTTTTTTTTGGTTGTTCAATTTGCACAGAAAGAATTCTTTGAAAAACAGGGAGGCACTGCAAATAAATACAGGCACCAAGCAAGTAAAGGTTCTACTTACGGAAGTGAAAAGCAAAAGCTCCTGTGGATCTGTGAACAACATACCACAGAAGAACAGCAACTAATAAGCTATTACATACAATCAGTTCTGCAGAACACCTCTACAGAGGACTAACGAAAGAGAAGACAAACCAGGTTCTAGGAAAACATTGCTCTTCTCTAGTGATACGTTCAATCAAAATGCCTCAAGACAAGGAGAAAAGTCTATGGATATACTTTCTGCCCAGGCAAATAAAACAACTGGGATGAGATTGCTATGTTTCTGTGAGAGGCCAACAGTTTATGCTAATCAAGATGCTTTAACAGTCACTCTTGAAGACACAAAGTCCAAAAGCAGACACCTACCTGTACCTGCTTGAGTGTTTTTGAAGGGGATGCTCCTCAAATGTATGAGGATATCATATGTGACCTAACAAGCTCAATCATGACAAACCTGCATAGTGCCACAAACACTCTAATGACAGACTCTGACTTTGTTTCTGCAGTTAAGAGTAATCTATTCAACATGGAAAGCGAAAGGTCAACTGAAATTTTGGAAGCTATAGTGGGAAGGCTTGCCATGCCCTTTTATTAGGACCCAGCGATAAAAGCCCTGGTCCCACAGTCCAGCCTATAGCATATTGAAAACAGGGTTCCCATTAGACTCTCATCTTTTATCATAGCATGCCATTTGCTTTGCTGAAAACTCAAATGAAAGGGAAAGAGAGCCCAGCATGTGCTGAGAAAGTAACTGAAAACATACTTAAAGGAAGAGTTGCATAGCTGCATTCAAGTCAAACTGAAAGCAAAGCTCCAGAAAAGGCTAAACCAAGTTAGGAACGCCATCGAGAAAAGAGCACTAATTCAACAAAGTCAGTGGCAGAAGATCTCACTTTGACTGGATTAAGACTGACACAAGAACATTTATCACAATGGACAAACAATGGCAAAGACTAGTACCTCCTGACACTTGCATACCACTCACAAGAAACTCTTTTGGAAAAGCCTGGGAAGAGCCAAGGTTTCGAATAACTAGTGATAGCTAGTGGCTCAAGTAATAGTCCTCAACACCTTGATTCTGAAAAGGAAGACATAACTATTCTCTCAGCCACCGCTGAGAAGTTCTTACATGAGGTTGGCTTCAATATGAACAACAGTTCCAGTGGAATCATGGAATCATAGAATGGTTTAGTTTGGAAAGGACCTTGAAGATCATCGAGTTCCAACCCCCCTGCCATGGGCAGGGGCACCTCCCACCAGACCAGGTTGCCCAAGGCCTCATCCAGCCTGGCCTTAAATACCTCCAGGGATGAGGCCTCAACAACTTCTCTGGGCAACCTGGGAACACATGGAAGCCCTAGTAAATATAATGAAAACAAGTTCCATCTAAATATCTGTTGATCAGTCCCATAGCATAACTCAAATAAACAATTTATTGACCAACTTGTACTGTCTGTGATGAAACTACGTCCACTCATGGCCAAAGGGAACACTGCAGACTGAGTAACAAGCAACTACTCGTGAGATGAATACAACTGGTACAGTGCCACAGACTGTAATAAAGAACCAAATTAGTGTCCTACTGGGGCAGAGGCAATAATGGGACTTTTTTAAAGGAGAGCCAGTGACACACAAATCTATTGGAATCTTCTGAAGGGGTCAAGAAACATAAGGTCAGAGAATATTCAACTGGTATAATTTACTTGGATTTCTGTAAACAAGATTTCTTCTAAACAAGGTCTGTTTACCAAAGGCTTTTAAAGAAACTGCTGAGATAGAAGAGAAGATCTTTCACGAGAGCATAAATTCGTTAGATAAATGTTCGCTTTTCATGGCAGAAGACTGTGATAAATATGTTCTGCAGATATTTGTGCTGTGACATATGTTTTTTCCAGATGATATACAAATAAGTCAAGCAACGAAAAGGTGATACAAGTTCAGCTGCTAACATGAAGTTATTCAAAGTAATAAAGATGAGAACTAAATATGAAGACCTGAAAAGTCATATCCAGGTTCCAAATTTTACATATAACATGATCACCTCTAAATGCGCGATGATGGTAAACACAAACCACTGAAGTAATACATACCGAGTACCCATTACTAGTTTTTATAAGCAAGTAAAACGTAAGCACAATGTTTCCTTACATCTCAGTTTTGGCCCACTCTACTGGCCATACGTTTAAAAAATTGACACAAGCTCACCTGAGTAGCTGCAGACTGACAGGAAGATGAGGAAGATGATGAGACAACAGGAATGTCAGACTGGACAGCAGCCACAGTGGTTGCAGGAGTAAAAATAAGCTGTTAAGCAAGAAAAGGTATCTGTTAACAGACCGAAACTTTGAAAATATGTGAAAGAAACGCAGTATTTTAAAGAGACATACATAAGTTACATGTAGTGTTGTACAGCTTCTTTTTTTTCTTTTCAGATGAACTTACTCAAAGAACAGTTTGTCATGGTAGTTCAAGTAAATAAATTTAAAATTTAGTAAAATAAATATAATAATGTAAAATATTTGTTCTACATATACTGAAAAATATTTTTCTCATATATAAACACACATATCATCTTTCATACAAGCATTGTAAAGAGGACTTTCCCTTCAATATTACAAATTAGTGAAACAAAGGCAAAAAAAGTCAAGAGAGCAGCCCAATATCTACAACGCTACAGGAAGAGAACTTACAAGATCTTCCAATTGTTCAAAATATTATTTAAGCAGAGTTGTTATATCAACTTTAATTATGCTAATCAAGTTTAATAGTGAGAACAGGTATCATACAACCACCCTGAAATCACTGACTTCCAGCATATCTAACTGTCATTAATTTCTTTACAGGCAATATAGCAAAGACAAGCTTCACGGAAGGCTTGAAGCCAGATCATTAGTTAGTCTTCCATATTTTTAAAGAGATCTCAAACGCAAGGAGCAGCTAAGAAGAAAACACGAAGGTATTTATGTGGAATTGAATCAAGCTGGCAATGAAGGTGTTACTATGAGCTAGCTAGAGTTAAGGGTTGATCACACAGATTGTAAGGTTCAATTCATATGAAATTCACTAGAGAAAGTATTAAATTACATTAAAAATTAATAAAAAAGAAATCACTAAACAGATTTTTTTTAAAGTTGCCCATTAGGAAATGGAAAGGCCATATTGACAGGAAATTGCAAGAATCTAATGAGTTTCAAGTAAATCCAAAGAGAATGAAAGCTATGTATCTAACACGAATCGTAGAGACAATAATGCAAAGAACAATCTTAGTTAAATACAAGAAAAATTTAATGAAGAGTCAGAATTCTGAACGTTGCCAGTTGTGCTGGTTTGGGCTGGGGTAGAGGTAATTTCCTTCATAGTAGCTAGTACAGGCCTATGTTTTAGATTTGTGCTAGAAACAGTGTTGATAATACAAGGATGTTTTCCGTTATCACTGTCGTACGACCAGGCTAAAAACACCTGAGCAAACTTCACCAGAGAACTGAGCTACAGCAATACTTTTGCTTCTGATGTCTACAGTGTTTCAGAAGATATGTATTCACAAATTAGTGACTAAATTCTCAGTGCTATCTGAAACTCAAGAAAAATATTTATAAATAATTTACAGAAACAAAATAAACACTGAAACAGTTAATTTTTTTTTTTTTTTTTTGCAGGGGGGGACACACAACAACAACAGACAGACCAAAACCAAGCTTAAGAACTGTAATCAAAACTTACCATTTGAGCTCGTAGATACATTTGAGCCTGGCTTGCACTCAGGGTTGGAGAGGTGCTCCCCAGCAACATAGTCTGTTGGGTAATACTGCTGCTGGTGGTGTTGGAGGTCTGTGAACGGCTTATTATCTGTGCAGGTGTAGGAGAGGTGGAGAGGTTAATCTAAGGAAACAAAAATATTGCTTCTGTCATGGAAATTCATTCATCCTAGGGTCTAAAGCCAGAAAGCCTTTGACAAAAATGGCAGGGGCAGTTGAAATCTCTGAACTGTAAAGATATCAAAAATACATTGAGCCAATCATCACAAAACTGGATTCTGGCAAGATTGTACATTCACATTCTTAAACTGCAAGCAACTGTTTAGCAGTAAATAACAATAAGCAGTTACGAGTAGAAACAATGATGTTATGACATCTGAAAAATATACCTCATAGAAATACACATTTACAGGACATGTAGCATGAGCTTGAAATATTTTAAGAAAAACACCTGAATGTTAATATTTAAGCATCTTTAAATGTTTATATTATCTGACTGGCTGATATCTTTTGTTATGCTTGTTATACAACCTGATCCAGACACTTTTTTGTGCCGCCATATATGGACTTTAATTACTCATTCTACATATGCACATTTAAAAATGACTGGAGACCAAAACTTCCTACAATTTCATATTAAATGCTTCTCAACAATTGCTCTTTAGCATCTTCTCAAACAAAAGCTGTTGTGGTTTTGGTTTGGGTGTTTTTTTTTTCCTTTCTTTTTTTCCTAACTGGTCTAACAGAGTTAAGTGCCCAGCTCTTTTTCATCACTTACTCAAAAAGCTTTCCTTGAAAAATCCCAGCCCAATTATTCTGTTAGTTTAACATCAGACATCTTTAAAGACTTCCCCTCCAAAATTTAATGAATGAATGTTTTTACTTCTAACAATTGTAAGCCAAAGCAATGCTATGAGAGCTTAAAAAAATATACAGTTAAACCACTGAAGCTATGCATCGAAGCCATGAACAGCTTGAGGGCATGATTAATAAGCAGGATGTCTGCAGGACTAACACAGTCCTAACTCAAGAAAACTGTAGAACTGTACATAAAAGACGGTGCAAATTACATATCTGAAGATGCCGCTTAAAGAAATACAGCATGAACTGAACACAGAGCTGCTAACAACTAAAACCCGAGCACATGCCTAGATTATGGATAAAGTAATTGAAAGTGCATAGAAGATGCATGATAAAAGATGATATTCAATAAAAGAATGAATGCTATAAACATTTAATCAGTTTCATATATATATATGTGAGCATTAGATTTGGTGCTCTTTAATCACTGATATACAGTTATGATTTTGACCTAGAATAGTGCCCTGAATAAAGAAACTGATGTGAAAAATCCAATAAGAAATCCAGTAAGAGATGAAAGCTCAGGAAGCGACTCCTGCAGCGGTCTGAACAGTCACTAGTGCTTGTGGGGTTAGCAGCTGCCCCTCAGAGCACCAAGAGTGGGCTGGGACTGGGGAAGCCTCCAACGCTGGCCAGCAACGCGTCAGGATCACTGGCAGATGCTGGAAGCACAGCCAACACTTACTACAGAGTCATCATACTTCTATTTACTGTTTCTGTAACACTAATTTTAACCATACAAATTTAAATACTAGAATACTTTCTGTTTTTCCAAGTACTTAAATAATAACCAGGAGGGGTTGAGAATGGATGGAGGGCTTTGTTCAGTTACGTACCGAGGTCTGCGACATGCTTGACTGCTGAGTGACACTCCCAGTGGGGGAAGTACATTGCCTCCCACCTGACAGGCTTGCCTAAATAGCAAGAATACGTGTCAAATATTGAAATCAAAAAGTCTTTAAGTGATGTTCATATTATTGCATAAACCATCAGAAACATCCCTCTCTACCATTACCTTTTCTCTGAGTGAACGGTAAAAATGCTTTACTCACTGGAATTAGTTTTCAGCAAAGTGCACTCTGCACTACGGAATGCTATCTGCAAGGTGCTAAATGCCTTGAATTCCTACCCAATTTCAGGCACTGAGATTCTTGCAGATCAAGACTTGAACAAAAACTATCAGAGGTAAAGTCTACCAGACTGTTAATGACGGAGCTAACTGAGCTACGTGTGGTGCTCAGAACTTAAAATGTGACATCATTAAAAACTGTCATGATTAAAACTCTCATCATAATTTTTATTATGATTAGAATCCTCTAAAAATAAAACAAACTTTACAAATGCTGTAAAGAACACCCTTATATTCTAGAATGATAATTTATGTATGCACATCTAATTGTCTAGAACAGTACAGTATTCCAGCCCTTGACATGAACACAGGGACAGTGATTTAGATTTCTGTATTAACAGAGTGCATACCAAAACTTCTTAGCCTTCCCCAATCTGATTTTCGTTGCTCTATCTTGGTAACTGTATATGCACACACAAATCCATCACAAAAAAAAGTGACAAATCAATATATTACCACGATCTAATGGAAAAGGTATAGAAGAAAAAGTCAGGAGCATAGAAGAGTCAGTTCCAGTTCTGACAACAAACCGCTACATCCCTGAAGTCTTTAACTCCGTTTTAGCTTTTCCATGTGTAAAATCATTAACAACCACCTATCTCTGCAAGCCAGTATGCTCAATCTGAGGTCAACTGAGGTCAAAGGAAATCTTTCTACTGCTGGAGTTTTCAAAATGGGTCTCCTCCAGTGTTCACTAATATTAAAAGCTGTGCTTCAGAAATTAATTGTCATTTACTTCCTACATTTTCACACTCAGCATTAAAGTTCAATTTTGCCATTACTTACAATGCAGCCAGATGTGTGGCAAAACACACTAAGATACCAGATGTTCATTATTTTTCTTTGATTCTGCTATGCTACATTGCTATTCATTGCTTTCCCCATCAACTTTTAGAGATAATCGTGGGATGATGATTGAAGTTGTCTATTTTTAATATTTATTTTATTACTGTTTGATGATTTACATGATGCATTATAATGTATGCAATAAAGCATGGAATGGTTGCCTACTGGAGCATCTATAACACTGGACAAAATCCTCCAAATAGTTTGGAGGAAGATACAATTTAAAGTAACAAAGTCATTAAAATACAACAGTGAATTACAGTGAGGCTTTAAGCTCAGGCACTTAAGCTGTTATTATGTTTGATAATGCTCTAGAATTGTAGTCCTACTCTAGAAAGTAGTAAACCATTCTTTTTCAGCAATCTTCACTCTCACCTGTGGTACAGTTGCCAGACTCTGAAATTGGGTACTGCTTAAGTGCTGCTGCTGCAAAGCAGCAGTCTGCAGCATTAGATGCTGCTGTTGGGCTGCATACATCTGCTGGAGGTACTGAGCAGCTGAGCTAGGAGGACGATGCAAGGCCTGCTGAATAACCTGTGATGAATCAGTAGGTAATTAATTACAATTACAAAGTACACACCACGCTGACAAGATGCTGAAGTTTACCTTTACAAGGAAATAAACCCAAATAAATTATTTTCACACCAATTATGTAATACTGAACTTGCTCCATCACTGTTCTCAACCAAGTCACAGAATATAGCCAACATAAATATGTTCACATTTTCAAGGAAAGCCTGACAATCAGCTGACAATACAGCATCATTCATAACACAACATCCAAACCTCTTAGATTCTTGTCAACAAGTCCTACATAACATTCTGCTTTTTGAAAGATTGGGGTAGTGTGTGAGAGACACAACTATCTAACCCAACAGAATGGAGCGTGCAGAGTTCAAGGAGACCTAATTTAAAGAACAGCAAGAGGGGGCTGGATCCAAAGCACAGATACCTCTGGATCCCTGTAGTCAATGTTGGTCAAACAAACAGCTTTATTTTGTGTTATTTTGTAAAGGCTTATGTTAATAATTCATACCCTTAGGGAACGGTGAAAAAACCCAAACTTTCTAGCATAGCATTTCCCCCGGCCTTACCTGGGAGGCAGGCTCGTACCCTGCACTATTCTTACATGGTTTGATACCCTTTGGTAAACAGCATCTTCTGAAAACCAGTAAGTCAGATATTAAGAAGACAGCAATTAAGAACAGAAAGTTAATCCTGTGTAAAGTGTCACGCAATGCCTGTATTTGGGAGCACTGTACAGGACAGGAAAGAATATCTCATAGCCCAGTACCTGGACGGCATGCCTGTCAGAGCCGCTGTAAACAGATATCTGTGGCAGCTGTGTCCGGGAAGTGGAGGTGGTAGTGATAGTAGTTGTAGATGCAGAACATGTTGTTGTGTTTGGTTCATTCTCCATAGCTGTGCAGTGTTCGTCCAGCCTGGCAGAATTGAAATAAAAGTGGTTCACAAACAGAAGGCCAGTACGCAAAATTTAAAGGCAAAAAAAATCCAAGCTTTGCTAAGATAGAATAATGGACTATTTTCAAATGGATAAATTTGTAGTATTTGCTATTACTTGATGGAATTTGTTGAGAGATGTGGTTATGATCTTCTAAAATCCATCAAGAGTAGCAATAGGTGACCAATTTAGCAATACATGCAAGATTTCCAGCAAGCTACACAGGAGTACTGACTTCTTCCCTACAGCATAGCACTGAGCATAGCATACCCTCTTCCCTACAGCATAGCACTGAGCTGCTGGCTGACCATTCTGTTCATAGAGCAAAACATGTTCTTGGCAAAAATCACCGGTGACATGCTCAATTTGGAAAGAGATGGAAAGGATGTAGAGAAAAATGCTTTTACGTTTTACAGCAATACCTCACAATATACAGCAAGAGCCAAGGAAGAAACTACCTATTAAGCATCCCTGATGATTCTACCCCAGCCTTATGAGAGTTGCCTCTGTGGCAAAGTACAATCTCCCTCCCAAAATGTTGTCTTTCAAACTGAAATGAATCACATACCTCAACATATGAGGGGTGTTTAATGTAGTTTCTTTTTCAGTATTAGCATTATGATTAACAGGAAATAGCATAGTTGCTGTTTATTACTTTTAAAAGGATGTTAAAAAACTGGGTGGGGAGAAGATGTGTTTCCTTCTTACAATAAAGGGCTCAGAAAAATAACCATTGAGAGAGCTGCAACATGCTAGGATAAAAGCAGCATTGCCAAGTGCTTAACAAACTGCCCACTGGATGCTGCATCAAACAGGAACAAAATTAGGAGTTTCAACTCACACAGCTGAAAGTAGAATGCAATGCCGCCAGGCTGCTACCTTCACCTCTCAAAACATGACTACTCTTCAAGTAGAAAATTGTACACAATGCCGTAGCTCCTGAGTACTTAGAATAAGTAACTTGAATAGATACACAGTCACCTAAGGACCTCATGCCTATCATTGTATTGTATACTTGCATATGTTTTGCCATCAAAGAAAATTAACGGCAACAAAGCATGCTTTAAAAGCAGAGATCCCCACTATTAGAAGTGAAGAAAAAAATAGGGCTTTGCTGTTAAAAATTCAGGTCCGTTGTACATTATTGATGCCATTTGTCTACCTACATTACAGCACATGTTAACATACATGGTTAACTGCTTCAATTGGAATAAAACCAGCATCACTTCTAAAACCACTTTACATTAATTTCACATCATGCTAATGAAAAGTACCTTGAAAAAAAGTCCGGTCTCCTCCAGAGGACATTAAAAGCACATAAAAATATTTACACCTACAACTTGTCTAGCTAGTTTTAGCAGAGAGTTACGCAACCAGTTAAATTAGCCTAAGAAAACAACATTGGATGTTTAATTTCCTTCGTTCTCAGACACGTTTTCGATGTATCATCAGTGCGGTGTGCAACGTATCCCACTCTACTAGCTATTCCATCAGAAGTTCACCCCATAAGAGCTGTTAATCCTTTAGCTGAAAGTGTCTCATTTCCAAGAATAATTTTTGCTATTGCGCAAGTTGTTCCTGCAATGGATGTACAAATTAAATAGGAAAGAGGTCCTAAACTTTTGTTCAGCGTTGCCTGGCACTGAGGTGCATCTCTGGTCCTCCTCTAACACCTCACTTGGAGCCGGTATGACATGCTTTCTTGCCACCCCTCAGTCCTACCACAACACAAACGCCACACAGCACAGCACTAACAGGCAGAAATAGCGTGCCCTCTCTCGGCTGAAGGAGCAGTAAGGTGCTTCAACAGATGACACTTGTTAGAAACCTCTCCTCTCTTTAAGTGAGGAGTGGAACGTTTAAGGGAGAAGGGGAAATACAAAAAAAAAGTGGTTGTTTTTAGCGAGGAAACCAAGAATCCGTTATGATTTAGCAGATGGATATTTTATGACAGAAAGCACAAAAACCATTGCAGGCTTAAAAATCAGACTGCATTCACAGCGTTGCTTTCACTTACTTTACAACGTTGTATATGTAGAGATCGCTTCTAGTTATAAAAACCCCCTCAGATACAATTGAAAATAATAATCAGAAATTGTTCATTGAGCACTCAACATATCAAAAAGGAAAAACTCCTAACCTACAGTAAAATTAATTTTGTTAATGATGAAGACCTCACAATGTTGCCCGTGAGCACCTTTAACTCAGAAGAACCTCTGTAATGCAAAGTTTTAGAAAACGCACTAAATTCTGACTTTAAACAACCACTACGCATTTAAGCAAGCCCAAAATACAAAGCACAACAGAAAACTACATTGGAAATAAGTATTTATTCAAGCAGTAACAGTATGAGACACCACATAATTTCAAATTACGCTGTGCATAATGTAACTATTCAGAAGTTTTGTTCTCTTTACATTTTTTGATCAAAGCAAATATCTTAAGAAAAAAAAAAAAACCAACCTGCTATTCTATACCAATAGTATTAAACTACCTTCACAGTGGATACCAATGTTTTAGAAAGTTTGACTTTTGGTAAAAGTCACGGTCATAACAAACACTGCTGACAATCTGCAACCATAACGTGGATTTGAAAATAGGTTTGGTGATCGTTTGTTGGGATTTTTTTTAACACATAGTTTATTCTTTCTATTCATGACCTCTCCTTACAACTCCAAGGGTACAAACCACAGAAAATAAACGGAAAGCCTAACCCGTACAGGCATTTTGGTGTGCAACTGCAGGCTCCGAAATAAACC
>NW_009648255.1:6035266-6037664 GCF_000708025.1 Charadrius vociferus
GGGTGGCTGCCGCCGGGCCCGCGGTGAGGTGACGGCTGATTTCACGTTAGAGTAGGAAGGTCGTGGCGGGAGAGCGGCAGTCTGGCTGGGATGAGGGGCCTGGTCTCCCTTGGGGCCTGCAGCGGTGCGTGGTGCTGAGTGTTTAATTGAGCACGGCAGCAGGGCCGGTTACTTTAATTTTCCTGGGGAACTGATAGAGTTGAGCGATATGTTGCTTCGGCCTGTGGCAAAAAAAGCTTTACTTAGGCTTTAGCTACGGTAGGAAAATGAAGGATGCTGTTGGGAGGTTAGCCAGGGAAATACCTGCTCATAGTGCTTTTCCACGGTAGCTGCTCACGGACCTCAGCAGCTCCAGCCAGGACACCGCTGGTGAACTTCTGACTTCTCTGAGTAATATGAAACAGCAGAGTCTGTCAGGCCTATTAACTTAGCTTTAAGTTCCTTCTTATGAAATATTGACTCTCAAGCCTTTCCCTGCTATGGTGAAGACCACCTCTCCCTCTAAATTGACAGTAATTGATCAGAGTTGAATTAATTCCTGTCTGTAGGTGGTAGCAGCTGCTGCATATTACCTGGCATAGATGAGCAAAGCTCAAACTCCATAAAGACAAGTAGCTGCTATATCATGTAAACCTAATTCAAATTTTAACATGGGACATCTTGACAGACTCAGCACCTCACCCTCTCTTCTTCACAAAATGTCTTTCTGTGATGAGGAAATACCTTCCGTAGCTTTGAATTACATAGCATTACAAAGCCTCCAGGTATACTGGTATTTTTAAATTTTCTTGTATTCTTGATACAGAAAGAAAGCAGCTACATTGGACAGAAATGCTGGCTCCTGACACTTTAATTATTTGACAGCCATTTGTGTGAGTGAAAATTAAATTGGTTAAAAATTTGATAACAATAGGAAGAAATAGTAAAATATAGCTCAACAATACTTCTTTCTGCAATTAGGCTGCTGTTTCCTCACATAACGCAGTTTGACCAACTGATAATTGGATGTGAAGGAGGGAAAAAATTGCCAGATGTTTAGCAGCTAGTTGGAATAGATAAGTACTTTCCAAAGAAAAGAATCTCAGAAGGTGTCTTATAAAACTCAAATACCTTGCAAAGCATTATAGATGAGCTTTAAACTGTTACAAGATGAAGCAGTTGCACTGACCGCAGGTGGACTGCCTGTGACGAGTGGTGATAATTCACCAGGTCTAATGAGGATGCCTCATTTCTATAAAAGATCATACAATGATTCAGTAGGAGAAGGCAGGAATTGTCATAGGTTAAAAAAGAAGGAGGTGTAGGGGAAATGAAGGCTCATGCAGTAATACTCTTGGAGATCCAGTAGGAAATAGAAAACATGTTGGAAGTCCTGGTACAAGATATGTGTGAGTTCAGATACAGCAAGGTGCTTCCTGATGTATGTAAAGGACTGTGTGGAGGCTGGGTGGAGCAAATAACTTTCTTCTTCTGAGAAAAAGAAATAAATAAAATAAAACCAGCCCACCACTGCAGGAAGGTCAGGTAGCATGAAAAAAAGTTCTGTGCTTTGTAACCGCCCCTAAGGTAAATGGCAAAGAGGGCCTCATGTTATTTTATCAGTAGTATGAGAAAGAGCAAGGTGTGTGGATTGGAAAGTGCCAATCTCATGTAGCAACCTGTAACTGAACAGCAAAAGCAGGACTCTGTGCTGCTCCAATGCAAACATCCAGATGTGATGCCGATTGGAGCACGGCAGTGGAAAAAAAGAATTGGTTTTTCTGTAACAGGAGAAAACAAAGGCTCCCTCTTTCTTAGGATTACCAGGAAGTGTTGGGCAAAATAAATATGTGTTATCAAAGCAGCTGTTAGGAGAAAAGCAGGAAGGAAATACTACTTGCAGTGATAAGGTGGTTTATGATTAACAGTTTCAACAAAACACCTTGTGTTAACCACTCCCGTACTTCCCCCCCTCCCCCCTTAGTTAAAAGGCATCCTTCCTGTTTCTTTCTTAAAAAATACCTTAGCCATTTGATATATGGTAATTAAACCTTCACCTGAACTGCATATACTGCCTTGTGAGCAGTGCACATTGCATGGATTCTTTAGAAAATATATTAGCCAACAGTTGTTTTAAGAAAGGCATTGCCATTGCTTGAGAGCAGCTCCAGCTGCCCAGGCAACGCGCTGCTTGGGCGATGGCTTTGCATTGAAACCCTCAATTTTCTGTGGCACCTCTCAAACGGGGTTGGTGGTCACAAAACCGGTGGAGTCGTGATATGGAACCGATCGCCACGGAGCACAGTGAGAGCTGCCCACGGCTATTTTTGCTGGCCCTCAAATGGCAGCGATGGGTTTGGTTCTACTCAACAGCCCCCCTGAGACGGGGCTGCGCTTCTACCGCTCTCCACAGAGCACC
>NW_009648255.1:6038542-6074167 GCF_000708025.1 Charadrius vociferus
GGGGTCGGGGGGGGCTGACGGTGTGAGCACCGCCCGATCTCCCTCCTCCTGCTGTGGCCTTACCGGTAAACAAGGATGTACCTGAGGGGCCGCCTCTCTCACCCCCCTGCCCCCGCCCACTGGGGCCCTGGTTGTTTACCCGCTGTCAGTCATAAATCCGTATTCCTTCATAACGCTTTATTGGGGGACACATGCCAAAATTCACACTTAAAAAAAAAAAAACCAACAACCCAAACCAAACCAATGTTCAGGGTTCCGGGGCTGGTTCTGGTCTCTGCATGTTAAGTGATATTCAAGCCTACAGGAATAGGGTGTTTGGGTGCAAAACCTATTTCACCAGTTTTTAGGTGGTTTCCCAGGGACTGAGTGACTTCCAAAGGAGTCTGTGTGTGATAACTAGGACGCATCTACCGTCAATTATGCTTCTACTGCAAAAAAGAAATACACGCTAGAGGTCTGCGCAGTGAAAATCTGAATGTTGCTTGTCTAATTGAATGGCTCTCCAACAATAACATATAAGGTAGAAGAAGTTTTCTGCTTTGGGTTCACAACCTGCTATTAAATAGTAACAGTTACAGGACCTGACTTTAAAAGTTTGAGTGCAAGGGTTGACAGTGGTTCGCTGGGCCATTAAGTTTAAGAGGAGGTGATCTAAGCAGAAAAAAATGTAGGTTGCATTTTTTGGGTTAAGATTGAACACATGCTACTCGCAACAGCTTCCTTCCAGTTGGCTGTGTTAAGTACAAGAAAAGATTTATTACATTTACACTACTTACTGTCTGGTATCTCTAGTTTTATATTTTTAAGGAGAGGTACAGAAACCATGCTGAGCATTTGGTCTTTGCAACCGTGTTTGATTTCTGGCTTGTGTCTGCTTTGGGGCTTTTCTCAACAGAAGTCTATAGAAGTACTGTAGAGACAGGCACGATCTGTGGCTTTAAAGGACGTGTGAAATACTGTCAAAGTAATGGTCTGTGGAATTCTAAGCTCTTTGTTTTACAGTCCCTTTAATCCACCATTTCTTAAGAAGGTGGAGATGCCCCTGGCTATCAGCTGGGAGAAGTGTTAATTTGGTCAGGCGGTGAACTAAAGTGTGAACTGTTCTGGGTTAAAACTATTTATTTTTCTTCTGCTGGGTCAGTTTTAATCTTGATCATTTCCACATGCAATCACATGAATTCTTGCTTTAGCACAGGGGGACTATGGTGCAAGAACAGGGAAGGAGCAACTCAGGGTTGTGGGAGTGAGGAAGAGAACTGCTATGTGTGGCAGGAACGCTGGCTCATGACACTTTAAATGTTAGGTAATAATTTCACAGACACTGGAATGTTTCTTTTGAGTCTCATCTATTGACTTTTTATCTCTTACTGCAATTATCATTTACTTTTAATAATGATACGGTCATATAGGGTGTTGGTTAACCGTTGTGAATACCAACAAACTAACAAGCTGAATGCCTTAGATTTGTTTCGAGATCTAAACAAATTATTCCCTCCACTTTCTTACAACAGAAGGTCTCATGCCCGCTTCTCAGACCGGTGCTATCAAGAAGTGGGTGGCGAAGCAAAGCACTTTACCTGCACTTACATTGAAACGACTTGGAGACTGAAGATCTAAATGCTGATATCAAAGGCAGCGTTTTCTCTTTTTGTCAAATAAACTGTCTCAAGATTAGAGCTGGATAGAGGATTTGAAGGGAAATAGTGTTAATCAGGAAATGTTAATCTCTCTTAATTTCGTTTTAATAGAAGCATATAAGTGGGTTGTAGAAATTACTGTGAAAGTCCTGCTAGGAAGGTCTCTGCAATGTCCAGAAGGAGTTTTTGGTTAAAGAAAGAAAAAAAAAGCCAGCGACTCAGAAGCACAGATTTGTTCCTGAAACAGTTGGGAATCTGACAGTCAGGATTCTGGCCTGGGGCTTGAGACACGGAGTAAAGAGCTGAACCTGAATCCCCAAAAACATCGCTGAGTCTGGCCCAGGGCCTAATTGCTTTTCTCAGCCAAGACAAAGGCTTTCATGAAGAATTCTTTGAAGGGTCTTTATTTCATTCAACCATGCAGTGGTAATTCTTTATCTTAAAGTCATGAAATATGTAAAACCAGGAAGGAAAATTTTCCTAAAATGAACAGAGATCATGAGAATAAGAGGGTGGGAATTCCCGGAGACTTGGGAATTAGGGCATTAGGTTGAGTTTATCCAGGTATTTCCTCTCTCAGGTAAGCTGTGTATATCTTTCTCATAGGGCTGGTTGTTTAAAAAGCTGAAAATAGTCTTACTTATTTTAAAGAGTTACCGTAATCTGTGCAGTGTATGTAATAAAGGTTCCTGAGTGACTTGTTAGGAATTTAATTTGTTATACCAAATGTTTACATACGTACCTGTTGATACAGTAACAAAGTGTAGCACCTTCAAATGAGTGGCACTGAACAGCATCTGTAATTACAACCACTTCGGCTTTCTAATATTATTCAAAGTTTACCTTTTGTCTTATCTCATTTGTTCCTTTCTGTCAGTTCGACACAAGAAGTTATTATATCATTAATACATATGGGGAGGATTTTATTGTAGCAGTAGAGAGCAGGTAGGAATAATACACTGCTTGTGCACTAGGAATCCTGTAGAATTAATGATGATGATTTAAAAAAAAGAAACAAAACCAACCAAATAACAAACTTGAAGAATCATTTTTCTGTCACGATTAGAACTACTAGCTTGTGTTCTTTCAGTGCCTGACAGATTTAGTACTGTTTTAACTGTGTAGGCTGTAATGTAGGTTAGACTTCTAATACACTAAAGGGTATCGATTACTGATGCTTTGTCCACCTTCAGTTTGATTTGGTTCAAATGAAGAATACTCCAGACAGTCCTCCCATGATACATGTTAAACTTGCTTCTTTTCTTGATTTTAATACGTTTATGTGAGTGGGAAAAGTGTGTGTGTGTAAGTTCCATTTTAATTGTAAAATCAAAATATACCTTCGTAAGTATTTCCAGGAAAATAATTTCTTAAGAATTTTTGAGTTCTTGCATCCTTTCCTTGTACTGCCCTTTGTCTTGGAGCACTTTGCTGTCAATTCTTCAGCTCAATGTCTTTCATCATCTGTTTAAGGATCAAGTTCCGCATAGGAAGTGTTCAGCTTAAGAAAACTTTGGTTTAAGCCTGTGAACGCATTTTTACCCCTTTTTGCAGTTTCAAGATTCGTTCATATTCCGGTGGTACTTTTTTTTTTTTTTTTTTTCCCCCAGAAAAAATAGATTGCAGGAGTTTGCAATTTGAGACCTCGGACTCCCACTGGAGAAAGAGATGCTTCAAATTGTTCTGAATGGCAGTGCCTGCACCTTGCGTTCCTGAAATGATACTGAAACAGCAGAATTCCTCGGGAGTCTTGTATGGGTTAATTTCAGTGAGCTGTAATAAGGCATTATCAAAAGCTTTAACGACTGACCCACGTGTGTGATAAATATGCGGATATGTAGATAATATGTGATTATGTGTCTGTATATTTTCACATACATAATATGTGATAGCTGTATTAGGCTGCAGGTGGAAAAATCTAAAGCGGTGTATTTGTTCCTACAGTGGATTGTTCTCTCGTGGAAGTTTAAGCTCAGAAGTGAAAAATGAGATACAAATATTAAATTGCATTTAACTGTTGGCTTTGGGGTTTTGTGTTTTGTTTATTTGGTTGTGGGTGGTGTTTGGTTTTTTTGTTTGGTTTTTTTTTTGTTAAAGGATGTTATGACTGTTGGTTGATCTGTAAAAGAAAATGCATGAGAAAAGCTGTTAGATCTCGGAGGAAAGGTGGGGAAGATAGTGATGAGGTTCATGATCTTCTAGAGATATTTAAAAGCTGTTTTCTAGCATTTGTGTTTAGATTTATCATTTGCATTTTCCCTGTTCTCCTATGGCTTATCTTTTACTGATTCTTACATTTGCGGGGTATTGATTCAGGCAGGCCTTTTATTACTGTGAATAGAATGTTCCTTTATTAATACTTGTGGAAGATATAAATGACAACATTTTTACTGAAAGTAATTCAGGATGAATAAGTACTCTCTTCTTTATTTGCATGTTTCCTACTTGCAGGTCCCTGACAAAGACCTATTAGAATAGTACTAAAAGAAATTCTAAAAAAAATGGTGCTTCTGTCGTTAATAGAGTTAATTGACGCATCCAAATGTGGTGGTGCAAAGGGAGTGCTTGAATCAGTTTTTCTTCTAATTCCCTGTGTGCCCTATGAGGAGACAAATAAGGATATTATGCCTTAGAATAGCTTTATAACAAACATGCTGATTAAAAGCAGTGCATAAGCTTACCTTCATCAGAAGGAAAGGACTATGGTCAAGAATTTTTTTTCCCATATCTTAGTGAAAGAAAGCGTTTTTTATTTTTTCATGCAAGGCAGCAGGCTATGGTCTGCATTAACTTTCCTTTTTCTTTAACTTAGCCTACTATTTTTTGTTTAAAATGTCAAATTTCTTCTCAGTAGAGTTTAACTTTATGTCTCTCTACTGAGCAGCACAGCTTTTTCCTGATGAAGACATCATCAATGTGGTGTTAGCTGCAAGAAGTGTGGAAAGCACCACATAATGCCAAGGTGTAATAACAGAACCACTGTGGAAGTGAGACCCGTTTCAGTAGAAAATGTCAGTGTCGTCTCTATAGTTAAAATGGCAAAATAAAGCTTGTAGAAGGACCTGTAATCTTTCCTTTTCTGTGTTACGTAAAGCTTCACATCTCTAGGAAAAGTGTGCTAGGTGTTGCTTGTAGAACCTTATTCATACTTTACGTAGTTTGTGTGGGGTTTTTTTGTATTGATATTAGATAGGGTTCTCTGAAAGACTGATTAGTGTTTGCTATAACGGACCGTGAGATCTTCCAAGTGTACTTTATTGTCTGATGTACGTCCTGTTGGACGTATTAGAGTAGTACTTTAGAGAACTTGCTTAAATTCTGAAATAATTTAACTCTTCTTGTCTTTGAAGGGCAACTATTTTGCTACTTAAACGTAGCAACAAGTAGAAAGAGTGGGGTTTTTATCAGTTGATTCCAGCTTTTACTTTATAGGTACAGAGGGATTCCTGGGCTGTTCAGTACATCTTAACATTGTGACTTTTTCTGTTCACTGTAGTACAGAAAAACATATTTTAACTGGGGCCCGAGGAAAAGTTACTTCTTGAAGACTGCTGAACAGTTTTGACTAATACATTTATTATTTTTTTAAATATTCAGTTTTCACTAGAGCATCAATGTTAACAGTCTCCTGAGACTGTGGTCTATCACCTACCTCTTTTTGCTTGTCTGACAATAGTAGTCATGTAGTCACCACTTCTTTTTACATACCCTCTCCCGTTACTGACTAGCTCAATCACGCAATAAACTGCTATAGTTGAAATACTCTGACTTCTCAGTGCCCTTCAGAACTTAACTTTTTGTATAAGAAAATATTCCGGAGGGAGTCTGTCTGCCCTAAAATATGAATGAATGAAGGGATGGTAAACTTTAGCACAAAACCAGTGAAGTGGCTAAGTGAGCAGTGCCTTATTTCCTTCCCTGACAAACAGGAAATACAGGTTAAGACTTTGCCTCCTAATGCAGCCTCGTGGGTTTCCCTTTGCTTGATGCCTGTGTGTCTGTAACAATAATGCACTGTTAAATCTGCCTCAGTTCAGAGAGCCAAACGCTGGCATTGGGTTCACAGCTTGTGCATTTTGAGAGAGGATGGAAAGGGAGAACTTTGTATCAGAGAGAACATTTAAGAGCATTGTGATATGGGTGCAATTGGGGGTTTCAAATGAAGCTGTTTACCCCAAAGAACTGTACTGTGTCTAAATACTGGGGTTCAAATATTATTTTTGTTTTGCATTTTGTCTCCTGTGGAAAGAAGAGGAGCAATTCTGCAACCAAATAATGTAGCAGCTTTTTGGCTGCTTTATTCAGATTATTGAAGAGATGTTGTTTCACTATCCTAAACATTTACTGGAGTCTTTCCCCAAACTAAACTAACTACAGTCACGCTCACAAATCCAGAAGTAGGCTAGCTGTTCTTCTAGAGTGCTTGGAAATTGCTGGTTTATTTTATTCATGCTGCTGAACTTAAAGGAGCCTCAGGCAAGCATGGTTATCACATGTGTTCTCTGCCACTCCTGAAAGTGGTTCAGGTTCAGTGACCACCGTATCTTCTGTTAAGTCACCTTCTTGATACCACTCTGCCCGTGCACAAGATGATTTAAAGATGTTTAGATCGCTGCATGTGTGCACTTCAGTCTGGTAAGTAAGTTGATGTGAATTTTGACCAGATATAAACTTTCTCTGTTGCTTCAATTAATTTTTTCACCCCCACGAATAGTGCTAGTGGCTGGCACCAATTGAAACAAATCCCAACTAGCTGAGGGTTTTTTGGGAAGATTAGTCTCATAGCTCAAACATTGGGCTTATAGGAGATGTTTGAAGACTAGTTTTGTAAACAGCCCTCTTTTTTTTTTTTTTTAATTTTATTTTATTTTTTCCTCCACCTTCCTCTGAACTGTATTTCTGAAATCCTTTGTTTAAAGGACTGCAACCCTGAGTCACCCGCTCCCCTTTAAGGCCCAGTAAATACCAAGACAATGGGTCAGCATTTTATGTTAACATATTTAAAACACCAGGTTAAGTAACTCTTAATCTTAATTATAGCAGAAATACCCATTCTGCATAACAATAAAGTGGTAAATTTTCATTCTAAGTATATGTTTCTCTGTCAGCCTTCATCATGTCAATGAAGCATCATGGGTCTGTTTTTTAAAGGCACTTTTAATAGTTGGAACATCCCCCTGATCCAATAGCATACGTGTTTAATATTTTTAATTAATTTCACGTAACATCTACACCATCAAAATTTAGCTGGAGAAGACGTATACTTTACAATGTTTTGATATCTATTAACAAAATAACTGTTGAAGAGGAGGTAAAACCAGCAATACGTTAATAATGTTGTTCAAAATTTTTCCAGCATTTAATTCTTTGGTTTCCACTGTTATAATATAACTAATTTCTCTGTGTGGTTAATATCTGTTGCAGCTCACTTCATGGTTATTAGGGCATTTAAATCTCAATTTTTCCTAAGCAGATACCTGAAGGGTTAAGTGTCAGGTAGTTGGTAATGAAAATCTCTTGGAGCCTGACTTTGCTACAGGAAAGGAACTTACGTGCTAATGGTTTACTAACATTAATATCTTTTACAGGGCTGCAGCGGGGATGGCTTTTATATTAGTGGTATACGGAAGGCGTTAGAAGTGATGATCAAGTGCTACATATTGCAGTATAATTTCTCAAATTTATTTTCCGCTTCCTCAGGGACATCATGATAACGTATTTTGAACCTTCCATCTCATTTGAGGGACTGTGCAATGAAGTTCGAGACATGTGCTCCTTTGACAACGAACAGCTTTTCACCATGAAATGGATTGATGAAGAAGGTAAGGCAATGCTTAGTCCTTGATCTTATGACAAATATTTAATCAATATATTCCTCAGCTGTCTAGCTCTCCTCTCCCTTTCATCTTTTCCTTTCCCTCTGCCTTCATAAGATAAGCTTATAAAATATACTTCATAAATATGTTTTTAGAAATAGTGAATCTGACTCTAAAAATAGTGCTTATCCAATGCCTTTGTAAGTGTGTCTTAATGGAAAGGTCATTGTTCCAAACGATTTACTGTGGAGACCTTATTTTTTTTATCAAATAAATAAATTAAAACTGTGATTATCAAAATATGAATTCAAGAAGGGAATGGAAAGTATTTCTTTATACAGCTGGAGAGGCTCATGGTTCCCCTTAAGTCTTAAATCTTTTAAAGTTAAACTGACCTTAAATGATAGAAATTACAGTATTTATCTACAGTATCCATACAGTTTAATATATAATTGAGTTGTATGGGTAACCAAAGCCATTATATTTTGAGTGTTTGTATCAGCTGTTACTTTAGCAAACTCAACACATAACTATCAGTAACACTTTTTCTAACTATTGAAAGAGTAATTACTTGTCCAAGTAGCTTTTCATCAAAGCGTAGTAGTAACAGCCTTGGCTGAGAACTCTTGTCCTCTCTAGTGCTTACACTATCCACGTTAAAATTTACCTTGGATGAAAAAAGTTCAGTTTCTGTTCTCCCTCTTACTTAACTGATATAGTCCAGTTCTGAGCTGTATGTAATTTTTGAAAAGGTGATTTGTAGTTCTTATTTTCTTTGTGGAATTGGTGTATTCTACCCATAAGATTTGAGCTACACCAGAGGTGTCTCAATTTTGAAGTAGCTGTTGAGTTATTTTAGCATGCTAAGTACTTGATACAATACATAAAAGGCCATAATGTGCAGTGATTTGTTGGCAGTGATTAGTATTTGTAGGCAGTGATTAGCGTAAATGGTGCTTATAGAACTGTTTCCTCCCCTTCTCACAGCTTTCAGTTCAAAATCGGGTGAGTGACAGTTTATTCAGAGCTTAAAGCTAAACATGGACCAAAGCTGATTTTTGGAAGTGCTCTCTGGGGAGGTGTGTTGAAGATTATGTGGTTTTGGGAATCTGAGCAGGTTTTCTTTCTTTCTTTTTTTTTTTTTTTGTTATCTCAAGGATAGTAGACTTCTCACTGAAGAGGGACAGTCAGTCATAGTAAGAAGTACATAGCTTTTTAGTGAAACATTTGCAGAAAATTTTGTGTACATTCAATGATTTACTTGAAGGAACAGTTCTGTCTCAACTTCTGCTCTGTAGAGATGAGTTTCAAAAAAAGTAGTGCTGTTGTTAGACTGATTTTTTTTCATGTATTCACATAGGATTCAATTTTCACAAGCAATTCATATTTGCTTAAATCATTGACTTCCAGTTTAATGTCAGTAGAGGAGAAAGTTAATCTGGTGACGAAGAGTGCATGTGAAAAAAAAAAAAATCCCCTTGTCTTTATTGTGAGTAATTCTTGCATCTAAAATGCATGGCTTCTTACCAAGACCTCTCCCTCCTCTCTTCCCCTCTCCACTAACCTTTAGTGTTTCTAGTTGGTATTCTTTCTAGAAATTCATAATTTGTTTTCTTGGAAAATTCCCTTACCGTATCCTCTTCACTAAAACTGTTATTTGCTCTTTAATAGTAGCATGAAGAAATGTGTACAGTGGACTGATGCTTGTTATACTACTCTCTATGCTTCTTGTAGTATCAGACAAGATATGGTATCCAGAGCATCTTTTCACTACTTACCTGGTCAATTTAGTCAGTATGCGACTAAACTGGATTTACTTTGTCACTGAGATTTTTATTTGTCATTTACTAAATGTCTTTTTAGCCTTTGCAAGATGCAGAGAATATTGTATAATTGCTTCTCTTTCATAGAGGTAATGGCACACAAGGGCAGACCTAATTTAGTTGAGTGGAATCACTTAAAAAAATGATTGGATTCAACTGGAAAATAGACTTGATTTGATTTTAGGCAAATTTCTGTTTTATCTGTATGCAGCCGGTTCATCTTATGTCTTGTGAAATGTACTATAGGATGAAACTAGCCTTGTGTTTGTGTTTAGTCTGTTGTTTCTTGCTATAAAATTCAAAAGTAAACATTTTCCTGACACTTCATCTCAGCTTTCCTTAGATGGCTGCAAAATTCTTACTAGTCTGATCTTGTTGAAAGAGTATTTGTAGCTCACCTGTTTTATGTACCTAGTCACCACTAAAAACACTTTGTGAGTTAAGACTTGTTATCCCTCTTTAGATTTTAAAGTGAAATTGTGAGTCTGAGAGCAGTGTTAGAGAGGATCAGTTCCATACTATTGCCATTGTCAGCTAAGTTGTGATCACCAATAAAAACTTAATGTGTGAGTCAGATTTAATTCTGAAGCTTCCCACAAATGTCTATAAACCTCCCGTTCCTGTTTGAAGCAGGGTGTATGTTCTTGAGAGCTTCCTTTTCTTCTGCCAAAAAGAAACACAGAACTGTTTGCACAGGTGTCAGAAACAAATGAAGAAAAACAGGTTTGTTGATTCTCATAGTGAGTCTGAATAAATACAGTTGTTCTTTCTCCTCCCCCCGTGTCCGCACTGTGTGAGTTTGTGCAGTGGGTGGGCAGTTTGATGTCCAGATAGGCTAATTGTAGGGGAGAGGCAGTACGGTGAAAAATGACTACAGCTGGCTTCAAAGAATACTTTTGAGGATTATGACATGCCAAAAAGAATAAAGACATAATGCTGCAAATGGATGGTTTACATTTATTACTAATGTTTTAGCAATAGAAAAGAATGGATACATTGGAAACAAAACAAACTAACTTGAAAAACTTTTGTAGGGTGAGTTTTAAATATCCCCGTGCCTACTAGGTATGGGGTTCTACTGGAAAGCCTCAGCAATGCCTGTATTAATTTTGGTATCTTGTAGTACAAAACAAAAAAGCAAATAGTTAATAGTCTGTTGCTAGTTAGCTTTCAAACTACAGTATTGACTGAACACTCAAAGCAGTAAGACTTTCAGATTGGATCCAGTTCAGCTGAGATGGAAGTTGTTCTGCCTTCCTCCAATTCAGTTGCTCACAAGCAGTTTACTACTTAAGGGTATGGAAAGTAGTATTTCTGTTAAAAATTGGAAATGTTATATGGCAGTAGACTTGTATGGGATTTTGGCTAGAAAGAAGCTTGTTCTGCTCATGTGCTGCAGTACAATCTGGCAGAGAAATCCTGTGTTCTCACACAGAACATCTTGTATAGGTGGAGGGGAAAAAAGAAAAGCTGAATAACCAGAAGTATTTTCTTTCTTTGGGGCAGTGATGATTCAGCTTCAACATTTCTTTATAAATGTTCCAGTTGTAGTATTATTTTGAACAAGGCTTCTTCTTTTAAGGGGATCATTTTTTTTTTTTATAACATTACTAATTGGCATGAGACACCGAAGAAAACATCTTGTTGCATGGCTGTTCTTTTCAGTCTTTATAGCAGTTTCCAAACACTGATGAACACAGGAGGTCAGTTAAAATATCAGATAAAGTTTTAAGGTGAATCATGAGAAACAGTTAATTACAGGCTGTGTCCAAAGTATGAACCAAGCCTGGAATTTAAGGTCCTCCTTGCTCCTCATTCTGAGTACAGCAGATCTTTAGCATGATGTCCTTTGTTCCTCACCCACCCCTGTCCCTTGGTTTAAACCTACCTATATGCCAAAATTGCCCTGATGTAATTAAGTGTTTATTAATGATTCTGAAATACCTTTGTGGATACATATTGTTATTTTAGAAATATAAAGAGACCTTAGATAGTCCTAAACTGTTACTTATGAAACACAGATTTGTTAAAGCAATCCAACGCAGTTCTGTCAGAGAAAATTTATCATACCAGCATTTGGTATATGTTTTAATCTGCTCCATCTCAAATGGAGACGGAAACAAAAGCTGCAATTGTTCTATAAAAAAACCACCCAAACCACCAAAAACAAACAAATGAAACAACCAACCCACACTCTTTTTCCTGCTTCAGTGCCCTTTCTTTAAGGGATTTTAATTCAAATAGTCCTGTGAGCATGAAAGTAGTAGTTAAAAATCAGAAAAATGGGATGTTTTCACTTAGGTTACAGGATTTTTCCAATGTCTTGCTTGAGGTTTGAGGAAAGATGAGGTCTAACTGCTTTTACACCTCCTAGTTAAAGTCTGGCAATGTTGAAGCAGCTGTGAAAATAGAATTGACTCTATTCTAATTAAAAGTCCATTAAATAAAATGGAATCTCAGAAGAATTTTAGGTGCGGGAAGATACCCTGCACTTCTTGTACTGAAATGATGTGTAACCATGCTTGTAGCAGTCCAAATCACTGATGTTTTGTGATTATGATCTGCTTGCCTCTTGGGAATACCTCATATTTTTATTTTCCCTGAAGGCATTCAATATGACTGTATTTTCAGATGTACTCTCTGAACAGTGTTAAAAATAAATACTACTACACTTGAGAATATTGTTCTGTTTTGCTACAGTAATTATCTTAGAAGTGACTGTTGAGGGATCTGTTGATTGGCACAGAGCTAATTGGATTGAGTTTTGAATTGTTCTCCTTTCTTTCTACAGGAGATCCATGTACTGTTTCTTCTCAGCTGGAGTTAGAAGAGGCCTTTCGGTTGTATGAACTAAACAAGGATTCAGAGCTTCTAATTCATGGTATGGTGAAATTTACCTGTGAAGAAGCAGAGTTTTTACCTTGTGTTATCTGTGTCTTTTGCACTATTCCAGTCTCCTCATTTAAAGCCTCTTGTGGCCTTCTGTCGAGAAGATGCTGAAGACCACATGGACTGCCCTTTTTAGCTGTTAGCGTTTTGTCAGTGTTCTTTATTAAATTAACGGAGGAAAAAAATACTTTGCTGTTAGTTTATTAATGAAAGACAGCCTGTCTCTTTCATTCGTTCATCGCAAATGCTTTTGTACGCTTGTTGGCAACGAATGATAGAAGATATATAGTACAGTGTTATTAAGTACTTTAGAGCAGTATCTATATTGGGGGGGAGGAAAGTTGATGAGCTCCATTTGTGATGCCAGATTAGTCAAAAGTTTCACTTTTCTAAAATTAAGTGTTTGAGAACAGTTTTGAACCTAATAATATCATGCCCCTGCTTGATGTGTAATTGCTCAATTTTTATTTTTCAGGGTTATATGCCTGCTTTGGTAGCTTCAGCAGTATATTCTTATTACTGTTTGTAACTTGTAAAAAATTAAAGGTAGATTGCAGTTTAACAGAGATTATATCAGAAAAGCAGGGGATCATTGTAAAGAGTGTTAGTGGGTGTGTTGCACTACAGTGTCTTAACGTGGCCCTTCTCTAAAAGGGTGCAAAAAATCTAGCTCAGCATCAGCTCATTGGGAAGGGACAGCTTTTCAGCTTCCCACAAAGACTTTTTAAAAAGTGAAAGAAGAATGTAATCTCTTTCTATACATATTTTACTGTTTCTATATATATTACTTCAGTATGCTTTTTGATCTGTCATTTCTCCATTTATTTTTGCGTTTGATAAGCTTCTGATTAAACGAGCACCAGGGCTATCTGTCCTCGGTTACGCTTCTCTCTGACTGTTAGGATGCTGTAATATACTATGTATATAGTCAAGATTTCCAAATACTGACTGTGGTGATTGGTCATATGAGAAACCAGAATCATTACCTTTTTCTAGTTAATTTCTTTAGGAAATAACTTTGTTTAGTCTGCTTTTTGCTCGTATTTTTCATGCATATGTCCAGCAAAAGGGGTTTGTGGCAGCTTTTCGGCTCGCCTGCTGTTGGCACAAAGTTTTGTTCAAATGCTGTCTGTGCTGTCTTCCTAAATGGCTGAGTGCCTTTCAGAAGTGTTGTATTTAACCCAAAGATTTATTTTCCGTCCAAAACAAAAATTAATCAGAAGGTAATGTTTTTATCTTGCAGTATTTCCTTGTGTACCAGAACGGCCTGGCATGCCTTGTCCAGGAGAAGATAGTAAGTAGGCATTTTACTTAGGAAGTACAGAAAATCAGGAATTCAGATTTCCTTTTTTAGAAGATTTTGATACTCTATGGTTTGGCATCCTGCACTTATGAATATTAATAATGCAGATCTCTATAAATTAAATATTTTAAAGGAAGTCTTACTGAACTTAAATGTTGTTTGTCACTTCCGAATCATTGTTAATAAGCATTTCACATTCCTGTTAATTATCCATGTCACTCTGCTTTCCTTGCTTTTGCCTATTCTATTGTGACAGTTTTTTATCCTGTTCCTGTCTTTTTGGTAGTTGCTGGCTGATTGCTGGCTCACTAATGTGACAAAGGCTTGTAACCAATGGTAACGACTTGTTGTATCACTATTTAGAGATCTGTGGTTAATTCATTTTAAATTGATGTTTAGGCACTATCAGGAGTATTCTCTGAAAATCTCTTCAGTTACATTAGCTAATGTACTAGACATTAAAGAGGTAATTTTCCTTCTGTCTTAAAGTTTTATAAAAGAACATGTGTGTGTTATGGACACACACATCTGTCAGATTGATATCCAAGTCTCTAACAAATGTAAATGTGCATGCTTAAGAGTTAACTCTGGCAGTTTGGATAATGCCTTTCTGAAAAAATGAGGTTGCAGACTGAATCAGAAATAATTTGCAACTCAGTGTAGTTCTGTATATTCCGGTTTTCAGTTTGGTTCCCAACATGCCTATAGTAATAAAAATTAAAAAAAAACAAGCAGTGGCAGCTGTGGACCTAAAACACTGGAGGATTTGTGCAGTCTTACAAATTAGGGCATGGTCCTGAAATCACCTTCTCTCCTCCTTCCCTTTCATCACAGTTCCTCCCCAAGTTTAGGTAAGGTAGGTGCGTACATCGCACACAAGTGTTTGTATTGTTGGGCAGTTTTCCTTCTCTTGATTCACTGTTCCTTTTAACTTTGGAAAAGCAGAATTAACTTTGAGTTGATCAAAATATTCTAGTTCAAATTTTCTCCAAAATTAAAAAATAAAAAAGATACTTGGAACATTACTCTGTGTTTCCGTAAGGTGCAGGAATGAAACTTTACTCTCAAATCACTCTACACAGAAACGTCCATGAGAAGATGTTGTAGTTCTGTGTTTATATTTTTTTATGGATATAATTGTATGTTTTTCCTCTTAGAATCCATTTATCGCCGAGGCGCCCGCCGGTGGCGAAAGCTCTATTGTGCAAATGGTCACACTTTCCAAGCCAAACGATTTAACAGGGTGAGACTCTTGTTGGGTAATTAAAACCATGATACAGGGATGTCTTACTTTTGTAATTACAATGTTACTGCCTTGAAAAATTACAAGGTAGTTTTATTCTCATTTTTGTTGTTTGTCTATAGCACGTAGTCTTTTGGTAACCCTGTAGTTTCGGGAAACTTAATCATTACTAAATTATCAGGAACATAGGGGAAAAAAAATAAATTGGTTGCAATTCACTTTACGTGTACTCTGAAACCATAATATGGATTATATAAATGCTCCTGTGTTCCCTTAAAATCTTCCCAGAGGGCAAACTTGAACACTGGCATTGGGTGACTGAGCTGAAAGCGCGTTTTCAGTTCTTTAAATTGTGGGAGTAAAAAGGTCTGAACTCGCTTACGATGCACAGCCTTTTCTTTCATGACTTTTAAATGAAAAACTGAGATCTTTGTCCAAACAGCCTACTTATTATGGCATGTAATCAACTGAAAATAACAAACCATTTGTAATATTTTCAAGAAGCAATGGTCAAATATAATTAGCTAAGGACCAAGAAGGCTATCTGCTGTATTTAGAAAAAGCAACAGCAAAAACGGAACCCAAAATATTTGAGTAAGCCAGGTTCCTTGACAGCTTCAATCATCTTTCCTTCTTTTCTAAGCTTAGTGTATTCTGTGCTTAATGCTTGAAATTGTCTCCACTAAACTTCATCTTGAGCATCCTTCATATCTAACTTCTGTGCTTTTTTTTGGCCTTTTTTTTCTTTTTTTCTTTGACCTCTTCCTGGTCAAAGGCTGTCAAGGCACCATAGTTTAATCACCTTCCACTCTTGCTTTTGTAGGCACCCCGTTTTCATGGTTCTTTTGAGTTGTTTTGTGAATGTCCTTCAGTGACTGGTGATCTTCCCATTTCCTGTTATCTAGTGGTTTAATGTGTTGAAGCTTTTGCTCCCTGCCTTCCTCCCTACAAATGTAAGGACTGCTCTACACAGAGAGATGATGAGACACGTAGCAAATCGGCTTGGTCACAGCAGCCTGCTGATTCAGCTGCCGTGCCTTTGACCTGGAGTTGGCTTATGTCACTCTAGCTCGGCTGGCTGTGCCTGCACCTTTCCGTGTAGATGCAGACTTTCTGTATGGCAGTTGCTGCTCTGTTGTAATTTTTGAGCTCCTCTGTATTGTATCTGCCTGTTCGTTCTTAAACTTTCCAGATAGAGAGTCTTGGTATAGCGGCAATTCAGTAGGGATCTCTCTGATCTCCTGTCCTATGTTCTTTGTTAATGAAAATGTGGTGGAATAGTTTTTATTGTTTAGTTTTGCTCTTTAATCAGTTTTATTGATTTGTCATTCTAGAGAGCTCATTGTGCCATCTGCACTGACCGAATATGGGGCCTGGGTCGCCAAGGATATAAATGCATCAATTGCAAACTCCTTGTTCACAAGAAGTGTCACAAACTTGTCAGTATTGAATGTGGCCGTCATACACTACAACCAGTAAGTAAAACTTCTCTGAGAAGTTGTCTTTAAAAAACTGACAAATCAAACAAAAAAGTCCATTTAGTCCTAACTACAGTCTGCAAATAGTCACAGTAGATGAAACATCGTTCTTTATGCTTACTGTGACACTTTGCAACAAAGTTTGGGAATCACTTAGTTTGTGGCAATTTAGTGGCGAGATGGGAGTCTTAACTTTCATATCTGAGATTTTTTCCTGTGTCAAATATGAGCATATAAGTGATATTTATCTCGTCCTTTATTTTGCATCTTTGAAGTGAGTTACAGGTAAAATAAATTCTCTAAACATCTGTTACTTATTAGACTATTTCCATTTTACAGAAAAGGAAGATGAACTGCAGAAGTTTTGACTTTTCTCCCAAGAAATTCAATTATTTTTATTTCTTAAGTCCCCCCAAAAATTTAGATGATTACTGCTCCTACTTTAATATTAAAAGTGGACAGCTCTAAATATACGTTTTGTGAATTAATTTGACTAATATATGTATTGCTGAAGTATTGGAGCTTTTCTCACATTTCTCATCTGCTATACTTCTTTCTGTTGTACTGTCACTTCAACAGCTTTTGGAAACATATCATAACTTCTGGAAAATACGTAAAATAAGGACTGCAGTGGCTTCTTTTATTGTGTATGGATTAGAGCAGCAACTATGTTGACTAATCAAGTTAAAAAATAGCTAGGTTATATTCCTCAGTGATCACTTATTTCATTTATTGTCTCTAAAATAATGTCTCTCACATTTGGACAGTCTATTACAAAAATCCTGTACCTATTTGCAGGAACCAATAATGCCTATGGATCCATCATCAGTGCATCCAGATAATGTAGAATCAGGTAAGATCAATAATTTTTTACTTTAAATTATTTTAAGTTGCTGAAACATGAACTTTGGGTTTTAAAACGAAACAGAATACTTTTAGGTAAATTATTTAAAAAACCCTTCTTTACTTTTGTTCATAGAATGAGAAAAATAAGACGTCTTCTTAATGCTAAGGGGGGTATAAATATAAAAATTCCTCAGTTTTCCATATCTTACCAGTTTCAGAAACTTTGCTAAAAAGGAAGAATTTAGGCTGTCAGTTACATTTTTTTTGTCATAAGCTGTGTACTTTAAATGCCCTGATCAATCAAACAAAAAAAACCCTTAACAGGATTAGCAGAGTTTTTACTGGGTCAGTAGCCAAACAAGCTCATTCTTGTAGCAATCAGAGTGATGGTCCTAATATTTGAATTTTGATATAGACAACAATCAGTTTAAAAACCAAACAAACCACAGTTCTGCACAAGATTCTCTGTGTGTGGAGTCAAGATTAATCTGAAGAGATCTCCAAATATAATTACAGGGTTTTATACTAGCCGTAACTGATTAGAAATGTACTATTGCAAAAGAAGGATACTGATGGTAAAAAAAAACCCAAACAACAACCAACAAACAAACCACCAAAAAAACTAAACCAAACCCACCAGTTTTGAAGACTTAAACAATTTAAATGCATCTATTTGTATCTCCCTGATTGAGCTCTTGTGTGGGGGAAATTTTAAGGCGAAAGAAAATGTGTCATGTTGGTCTAGTCATTTTTTTCTTGCACCTCTAGTGATTCCGTACAATCCCTCAAGTCATGAGAGCTTGGACCATGTTGGTGAAGAAAAAGAGGTAAAGTGTCTTAACCATGCGAACTATATTCAGAGATCTTAAAGTCTTTGTCTCTCAATTTCAAGATTTTAGTAATTTAGTTTGTCACAAGCTAAAAACTAGTACATAAAGCACACTTGGTTTGCTTGCTCAGGTGTATGCATGTATGGCTTGCAAGCTGTTTTATTTTGAACCTTGGGTTGAGAGACACTTTGATTTAAAAATTGTAGATGTTCTTTGACTTAGAAAGTTTTCCAAACTCCACCAGTTTCATTTGTTTCTTATCTGCCAAGTCTCCTCTGCCTCCTTTCTTTCTCCTCGCTTTCCTTTCCAGGACAGTGCCGTTTTAAGAATAACAAGTGTTAATGGAATTACTTGTTTATATTAATTTTGCTGTTCTATTTGAAATGCTAACTTTGCGGTTGTTAAAATTGGCGAGCCTGCTTACTGATTGCAAAGTATCTTTATCAATAGGCAATGAGCATTAGAGAAAGTGGCAAAGCTTCCTCCAGTCTGGGTCTTCAAGATTTCGATTTGCTCCGAGTTATAGGAAGAGGCAGTTATGCTAAAGTACTGCTTGTTCGATTGAAGAAGACTGAACGCATTTATGCAATGAAAGTGGTGAAGAAAGAGCTCGTCAATGATGATGAGGTAAGCAAGCTTTTTATCAATAAATTGGGCAACTTTTCCAAAGAGCTTCAGTGTCTACCCCAAGGCGGGAGCCAGGCTTCTGGGTCTGCAACGCTAATTGAAAATTATACATGCGGTTTCTTATACATCCTATACTACAGAAGCTTCACAAGACACGTAACCAATTCTAAGCTCTTCATTGACAGACTGGTAGCTCAGAGCCGCCCTCCTGTGCCAGTGGTTTCTGTCATGAGCCTCGTTGCCTCTGTTATCAGTGTCTCCTTTTGTGATCAGCGCTGTCTGCAGCAGTGCCCCTGTAGAATTCAAGTTAATAAGCCTGGCTTGCTTCGTTATTTTGAAACAGTGTTCCATATTTCTCCGACTATGTTGGCTTGCTGGGCTGAAAAAGAAATGGGTTGAGTCTGGTTTTCATATCTTCAAGTTTGTTTTTTTGTCACAAAGGAGAACTCGCAATGTTATTGTAATTGCTCTTTAAATCGGACTTCTGTCTTAACAATTTGTAATGTATACAGTGATTAGCAAAATCTAATCAGAAATGCAGTATTAACCTGCTAAAAACCAGCTGAACACCTCTTGTTGCTGAAGGTTTACTTTGTGTTTCTTTAGGCTGGTCTGAAAAGACTCCGAGTAACTGCAGTTTGGTATCCAAGAGCTTTTGCATTTATTTCTTGGTGTACCTTTGATTTTTTTTTTTTTTTTTTTTTTTTTTTTTTTGCTGCGCTTCTTGATGCTACTTTTCATTTGTCTGTACCGGTTTATCTTTTATACATGAGTGTTTTTCATTCCCAAATGTAGTTACACAGTGAGGCTAAAAGTACAGGACAGTCAAGACAGGGAAAAAAAAAAAAAGGCTGTGCTAAATTGTCTTACTTCACATTGGAGAACTATATAATACTTAATTTCTTTGAAGTAAAATTAGGACGGCAAAACACATGAATATCTTTCTGCTTATTGTCATTAATACTTGACCTAAGAAGTGCAACAATCCCTTTCTGAATGTCGTTTTTCTTAAATAAATAGGATATTGATTGGGTTCAGACAGAGAAACACGTCTTTGAACAGGCTTCAAATCATCCTTTTCTTGTCGGACTACACTCTTGCTTCCAGACAGAAAGCAGGTAAAGGTCATAAGATAATAAGAAGACAGTCTTATTAAAAAAATATTTCATACTGTTAAGCACTTCAGAGGCCTGTTTAAAGCATTAAGTGTTAGGTGGGTAGCAAAAGTCAGTGTACTGTAAATCACTGTAGCATTTTATGGGCAAAAAGTCCATGTTCATCATCGAAGCTTTTCAGCGTGGGAAGATGCAAAAGAATGTAAAGTACTGGTAGGTATGATGGGAAGGATCCTGGATGGGAGGAGAGGTGCAGCTAGCGGAAAAAAGGGCTTAAGAATATGAAGTAGAAGACAGAACCTAGAATGGGAGGAAAAAAGAGTTTAAGGAAAGAGAAATCAGAAGCACAAAAAATGAGGAAATTTATCTCAAACTTGCATGGACTCTCTGAGCAAGTCTCAGAAAACAGCATCTAAATTTTAAAAAGGGAAACGGGGTAATAGAGATAAAAATTATTTTCCTGTGTGTTTGTAATACAGAAGAGATTGCATTAGAAGAATAAATTACTATTCTATACAGTAATAATTTTCAGTATAGATATAAAATATAGTTGCTGTATATTTAAACAGCATCCTTGCTGTTTGCTAAGGTGACAAGCTAGTGGAGGGAAGTGAAAAGAAAGAGTATTTGTAGTATACTAGTAGGAGACTAAAGGGATCAGGAAGGAAAATGAGAAAAATTAATCTTTTTTTTCTGGTTTGTGCATAGATACTGATGTGAATCTATTTATATAGTCATATACATAACAATGACAAGCAGTAGCTGTAATGGATTAGGAATGTGGGAAGGATTACTTACTTTCCTTTAGCAATAAAGGAATTATCTAGAGAAATTTCATGTACTTGATTTTTAATTTTGGGAATTTATTCAAAGGGAGGGAAAATGGTGAAACCAGCCATATTACCAGGGATGGAAGGAGTTGAATTGACATTGTTTGATAACAGACCTGTAATATCTCAAACCTCTTTCAGCCTCGTATACAATAATTTATAACAAACTCCTCTGTGTTTCAGGTTATTCTTTGTTATAGAGTACGTAAATGGAGGAGATCTAATGTTTCATATGCAGAGACAGAGAAAGCTGCCAGAGGAGCATGCCAGGTATGTCTAATTCCAGATTTCTTGCATCAAAGCAGTTGGTTTTCTGACACAGTGCAGTAGTGCAGAGATTATGATGATGAGCTAGCAAATCCTCTCCAGATGTTAAGGATTTAAGGAATGTGAAACTGCATTCTCATTTTAATGCTGCAAGCTACCATATTTTTGTTTCAAGGAGGAACTGTAATGGGAAGCACTTAAGTATTGTTTGTATTAGCATTACCCTAGATGACTTCAGTCTGATTCTGAATTTTTATATAGAAAACCACTTTTGTGGTATTTTTTTTAACTGTCTAATGGTATCAATGTGTTTCTCTTACAACAACCACTACCAGCTGTCCAGGCAAATGCTGAGCTCTTGGTGCATATGCTTCATCTCAGATGGTGAGATGAAAGGGGTGATTTCAGTAGACATTAATATTAATTAAAAATAATTTTTGAGGTGACCGTGGGTAGAAATGTTTATATGATTATAAACAACTTATCCACTTCTCTGAAAAATAATAGAATACAGGGGATTATATTTAGAAAAGTATCATACTACCAAGACTATGCTGTTGTGGTTTGGGTTTTTGATTACTTGAGTAATCAATATCTCTTTCTACACTAGGTTTTATTCTGCTGAAATCAGTCTAGCATTGAACTATTTACATGAACGAGGGATAATCTACAGAGATTTAAAACTGGATAATGTGCTACTAGATTCTGAAGGGCATATTAAACTCACAGATTATGGCATGTGCAAGGTAAGCTCTAGTTCCTTGCTAATGAGTAAAATCAATTAAGAAATTGTCATAAATTAAAAGATGCAGAAACTTAAAAATGTGAAATTTCAAGGTATTCATTTATAGACAGTGCAGATAGGCCAGGTACTCATTTCGCTTCTACAAATGGCGAAAAGAAAAAGAAATGCCAGAGTGCACAGACTACATATATGTGTATCTCTGTTCTTACACATATGTGTGTATGTGTGTGTATATATATATACATATATATATATGTATGTATGTTCTTATAAAGCTGCTGTATCAGCTTGACTGGGAGGTCTATGCTGAAATAGTCAAGATAGCTTGATTTCAAAAAGAGCAAAAGGTTGAAATATGTCAGTCACATTTCCTCCCGTTTGGATTCTATGATGTTTCCTATTTTCTCTAGAAAAACTTTGTCACTACAAAGACACTGGAGCACAGGTTTGACTTTGCTGTGGAATTGCCATTATGCTGATATATGAGAACTATTTTAAGTGTTACAATTTTTGCTAAGCAACAGAAAAGCATAAAATCATACATGTTGGGAAGGGTGTTAGGAAATGTAACGAACCTTCCTGCTCAAAGCAGCTCTAAGATTAGGCCAGGTTACCAAGGGCTTTATTCGGTTTGGTCTTGAAAACTTTCAAGAATGAAGACTGTACAAGTTCTTTGAGTAACTCCCCCATATTCTGCATTCCATGCTTTTCTCTGAAAAGCTTGTATCTGTCCATTGCAACACCCTAGTCATGCACGCTGTTCCACCATGCCTCAGTTAGTCCCATTTGCCCATCGCTGGAGATGTAGTGGAACTTACTAACCAAAACCTAAAAAGATGTTGTCAATAGGTATGTGCCATCCTCTTGAGACTCTAGATGCGACCTACTTCTGTGTTTTCTGAAGCAAGTAGTGTTTTGTATTCATTTACGTACAGATTTAAGTATAATTTTACTGAAACGAAAGCAGTTTATTCAGGACACTTAAATTAACTCAAAATGAAGTTCGTAGCAGAGGGGGAGTGTGGGATCTTTGGCTAACTGTAAAGTATCTTCTTCCCATCTTTTCTTAAAGGAGGGTCTGAGGCCTGGTGACACAACCAGCACGTTCTGTGGGACTCCAAACTATATTGCACCTGAAATTCTCCGGGGAGAGGATTATGGTAAATTTAATTTTTTCACTGCCACCATATAACTTTCACAGTGTGTCTTCTTACTCGAGTTGTTTAGCAGTAGAAAATATAAAACTCCTTTAGACATGTGATCAGTCTTAATTCAGCATCCTGTCTGGAAAAGTAAAAAAAACTCTTCAAAGGAAAGGCAGAAAACATCACACCAAGCAAATCAGATACCTTGCCTTCCACACTTTAAATTCTTTTTATCGATCTTGAAGAATAGCTTGAGTCTCCCAAATTTATTATTGTTTATAACTATTTTAGATACTACTAATTATATTCTTGCAGTCTTGAATTGTGTTCAGTTTTGGAGCTTTACATTTGGCAGCAACAATAGTATTAAATATAAAGGCATTGCAAAAAGCTTAGATATTGGACATCCCTTTCACAAATCTCGGTGTTAAAAATGAAATTGTCTATTTAATTGTTCAGGAAACCCACAAGATTCCTGAAGCAAGAGACGTAAGAGAGTATAGAAGGCTTGCTGTGTTTCCTATTTATTACTTATCCTTTCTTCCTAAGATTCCCATACTGTGCCAAACAGATCTTTGATCTGTTTTATTCTCTTAAGATTTTAACAAGTTCTACCGTTAGTTCCTATTTTAAAAAAAATATTTTGTTTTTATTTTTAAATCTACCATCTACCATCAGACTTGCTTCACATCTTCCTTCCTCATCACAAATTTTCTAGGCCAACCAGACTATATCAATCCCAGCCTAGCTACTGGGATTTTTCTTTTTCTTTAGCAGTGAATAGTAGTGTAGATATGCTTAGCTCCATAGAAGACTGTCTTGCTACTACTAATAATCACATATTTCCTCCTCATCCTTATCCCCCGCCCTGGATAACCACCTCCCTGTTGGTTGGTAGTGACTAGGCTTAAATATTATCTAAACTTTCATTAAGGTCCTAACACCAACCTTTAAACTTCTTGCGTTTCCTTTTCTTTGTACAACATTCCCTCCTACTGTGCACATTATGAACCAAGTAATTACTACAATTGTTACCTCTCCTTTCTTCAGATAATCAGAAAGACTGGTAATACTTAACTTTTTGAATTGATTCTTTTCTTCTCAAAACATGTCTGTCTTTAGCCCCAAAAGTGTTGGTATTTTTGCTCCAAAATATCTTCAGTGGCGTTTTCTCATTTGAATTCTAGGCTTCAGTGTAGATTGGTGGGCACTTGGTGTACTTATGTTTGAAATGATGGCGGGCCGGTCACCGTTTGATATTGTTGGGAGTTCTGACAATCCTGATCAGAACACAGAAGATTATCTTTTCCAAGGTAAGTACCATGAGTGTTCCTGTACTTCAGTGCTTTGTTTCTACTTACCTTTAATCTAATTTTAAAGATGCAAAGGCTGATATGAGCCTTGTTTTCTTGCAGTAATTTTGGAAAAACAGATACGAATTCCCCGATCCCTTTCTGTTAAAGCAGCAGGTGTTCTAAAGAGTTTCCTCAATAAGGTAAGAGCTGAAGGGGACTATTTAAGACTTCTCAAGAGCAGCTGTTTTTCTTAAAGCCTGTTGACTAATTGAGGTGTAGCAGACATACTTATCTCCCATCTACAGAAACAGGGTAGAAAAGGTGTGAGCCTAAAGCAGAATTTCAGTGGGGCGGGGGGACCTATTCTAGATACTTGTCTTAAAGCCTGAAGCTCCAGATTCTCAGGCTGGGATCACGAGTAAATTTCAAATTGAAAGGCATAGAAATGCTCCAAGTGATTTCTTTAATCTGGGGAATTGGACAAATATCAGATTTATTTGGGTTCTTAAAGACAAGATGGTTAGCAAATCACTTTGGCAACTTCTGGTGACTTCCATCAAGGGAAAAGCAGAGGCAGCATACGCTGTTTGCTGGCAGCTAACCAGCCTGAGAGTCAAAAGGTGCATATGTGGTAGTGGACTAGCCCGAGCGTGTGCTGGCCTGCCTTTAGTGAGTGTTAGATGAGTGGGGAGAAACAGATTTGGTTAATTTATTCTGAGAAAGTAATACTGTTCAAGAACGCTGATTCTGTTACAACTCCTTGCTAGTGCGTGCAAGTGTGCACACGTGTACATGGAGATGGAATTGTCTTGTTAAAATAACCTTCTTTCTACTGCATTTCTCAGTAACCTGCAGTTACTACCCCAGTGTGATTGCCTGGCATGGTCGGTCTGCTCAAGGAGGGGCGGGTGGGGGGAAGAATCAAACTCATTTGTAATCTAACCAAGTTTGCTCTGAAACGTATGGGATGTTCAAACAGGTCCGAATAAAAATGAAGAAAGATGGCATAGTTGTTTATATAAAATTCCATTAAAGACTTCCATATATTAATGGCTATTTCAGACAGTAAATTGGAACAGTTTCCCAAATAAATAATGCTACCTTAGTTCTTCAGTGTCCCTCTGAACTCTGACGTTTCATTTCTGATGGGATTTGTAACATTTGTATTTTATTCATTTGTAGGCCATGGCACTCACTTAGAAATATTTTCTCCCTTGCACAGGATCCAAAGGAACGTTTAGGCTGCCATCCTCAAACAGGATTTGCAGATATCCAGGGACATCCCTTCTTTCGCAATGTTGATTGGGATCTGGTATGTGAATACCCATTGGCTTGGCTTATTTTCCTTGTATGCAGTGACGGCTTGACAACTTGCTCTGAGCGTGAGATGTAAAAAATGCAAAAGCCTTAAGCTCTTATGATGTACTGTAATGACAATACAGAATCTTTTAACCCTTTTATACACAGTAAGTACAGTAGATTAATAGAATGATTGTAGAAAGTATACAAAAGAAACTGAATAGTAACTTCCGACCTTGTTTAAAAATAACTCAATAGGTTGTAACTCATTCTTGGTGTCACTAAGTGCATTTATTCCTAGATGGAGCAAAAGCAAGTGGTGCCTCCGTTTAAACCAAATATATCTGGAGAATTTGGTCTGGATAACTTTGATTCGCAATTCACCAATGAACCTGTGCAGCTCACTCCAGATGATGAGTAAGTAATGTAGAATTTAAGAAGTTCTGATAAGTCAGTGAAGGAGTTATAAAATTTCATTTAATAGCTGTAATTGCAGTACACAGAGTATACATAAAGCAGTAAATAACATTTTCTTGTGTTAGTTTGGAGAAAATTCTAGTTTGTGTCCTCATGGTAGACTTAACATGGCTGGATTAAGTATGGTAGTCTGGCATGATGTAAAAATTAACAGTGGGAAAGTTGCTATAAAGAATCTTAGTTCAAGGAAAGACAGATAAGTGCTATTTTGCAGGTTTTAGTGGTATCATCTGCAAGAAATAAATGTGAGAAGGAAAAGACCTGTTTTGTCAAGTGAATTATTTTTGCATTACTTGAAGCCATGATGCTTCTAGAATGTTGGGTTTAGATTGAATTTATCTCGGGTGTTCTGAACAAGAGAAGATGCTTTGTTTGGCTTGTTCAGGTATTTTAAATTGTTAGTAATCAGGTGAGATTATCCTGGCCAAAAAGCCTTAATAAAATGTGTTTGGTTTTGGTAGTGGATTTGTGGTTCCTTACTCCTGAGGGGCCCTGATTTGGGATGAGGAGGGAAGGGCCTTTCTAGTTTGACTGAGCCACTGCTGTTTGTGTTTTAGGAATTTTTCTAGGGTTTTGTATAACGTTTATGTAGTATGCAAACACAAACAGTGACTATTAAATGTTACCTGTGCACCTTAATTAGGTCTGAGATCCATCTTCCTTCTTCATCCCTTTGTAAATGCATAACCTACAAATAAAGTTTAGAAAAGTTGCTCATGCCAGTGCAGCATCTGTCTCATCCTTATGTTTTGTTTTTTACAAAACTGACTGTTTGGGGAAAGTTTTAAAACCGCAAACCTTGCGGATTGCTTTGTGGGACAGAATATGTGTATGGGAGCAGCCCAGTCACTACTCCTGGGTGGTTTTGTATTCTGTTACCATTCTAGGGGCTAGAAAAAAAACCACAATGGTACCTGTAAGGATAGACAGGGACAAAAGAGAGAAGGGAGGTGTTCGCAACTGCAATCTGCTGTACGGGTCTAAATTTTAAGACAAGCTATCAGTTAATATTGTTACCTCTTTAATTTTGCTGAACTAATGATTGTTTTTTAATCTTAATAGTGATGTTGTGAAGAAGATTGACCAGTCTGAATTTGAAGGCTTTGAATATATAAATCCTCTTTTGATGTCAGCTGAGGAATGTGTCTGAATTCTCCGTTTCTGGACTGTGCCAATTGTTACTCTGTCTGTTTCTGCATGGATAAACATCTCTTCATTTGGATGCACTTGCATAAAACAAGTAACTGAACATCTTACCCTTGCCACCTAGTGTGAATTACTAATTTTCTTTTTGTATTAATTGTTGTGCAAGACAGTTGTTATGCTTGACCCTTTGGCTGCCAGATTTAAAATGTCAAACTTTCCAACAGTCTTGCCAAACTAGAATTTTAGTATAGAAGTTGGTCTCTGGGGCTCCTGACTGAACAATGGGATCTGGCTGTATAATCTCTCAATACAGTGTTCGGATAAATGAAAGTTTTCTTATTGCTTTAAGAATACAAATTGCACTAGGAGATGTAATAGAATACCGCTAAAGGACTTCTGTTTTACCAGCAAGGCTAGTAAGACCTTATGACTGCTGTAGTTTTAAAACCCTTCTCTCTAAACATCTGATTTCCCTGTTCTCCTTAGCCTTAGAAGTTAGAGCTACGTTATTGCCCTTCAGATTGAAATGACAGCAAGGAGAGCAGATTTTTAAACTGAATGGGTCAAGAATAGCTGCTTTCATAGGGTATATTGATCCTATCCAAAAGGAGATGATTAACTCAATATTAGGATCAATGTACTTTGCTCTGAAATGATACACTAGGAATTGTACACTGATATGCAGAGTGCCTTTCTGAGCCTGTCCCTTTCAGTGGGGGTTGTACGTGGCATAAAGTGTCAGTTTAAATAAATGGAATTCAATTAATACTTAAAGTTAACATCTGTAGAGTATAGTTTAGCAGTAATGGGCAGCTAATATTGACAGATGTAGAACCTCATACTATTATTTATTACTTTTACACTTGCTGTCTTAACTGTGTCAGAACTGCATACACTACAGCTGTGGCCAAAATAAGGGCATTGTTTCCTTTTTTTTAATCTTATTGCCATACTGTTGGAAATGCATTTGACTTTGCCAGTGGAAAAAGCACATCTAGGAAAAAATAGGTGCTGTCCACATTGACTCCCTTAACTTCTCTGCTTACAGATGGTGATTTGTAATCACAATCAAACCTTAAATGTTGGTAGTCGATTCAAAGTTAATAGTATAGCAATTGGAATAAATTGAAAGAATGGTTCAAACTAGGACTTTTGGGGGTTGTGATTCTTACATTTCATGTTAGTAAACAGCGTACTATACAGCACAGATAATTCTTATTGTTAATGTTTAAGGAATAGTTTTGAACGTCTTAGGCTGAAGAAATGCCAAATGTACCGCTTTTTTTTTATTATTTTGGGGAAAAGGGATTAAGAGAGATCGAAGAAAAGAATCTGTGTTATATATTTAAGAGCTGTAAGGCAAGTTAAGTGTTACTGAAAGCAAATCTAAGTATTGTAAGCACAAGTTAGCAAACTGAAACTTTTAATAAGACTTCTCCTTGAAAATCCTTGTATGGCGACACTGTAAATTCATAGCACAAACCTTCTGGTGAATGTTTTTTCGCTTACATGTTAGCTTCAAGGAGAGGGATTGCACAAATACACAGTAGTGTCACGGTATGGTATTTAGTTCATATTTTTTCTTTGTAACGTGAATAGGAAACTCTTCAATATCGGGCTGAGTGTTCAAAACTGGGCTGTGATTGGAGGGGCCTCAGTTTCAGGGAAGCTTTGTACCTCCGCACTGTTAAAAATCAGGTTCCCTTAAACTCAAGTTGTATATTTGCAGATGTAAAATATCGGAGTAAACCTCCTTTTAAAGAGCAGCTAATAACTTCAGCACATTTAGTTCACGTCAAGTGAACTGCTTACATGCAGTTTTAAACTTGTGATTAATTGTTTAGCCTCTGACTTCTACACCCGCATGACTAGTTTAGACATCAGGACTTAATTGATATTAAACTTGCAAGTTATTTAAAGCAAACAAGAAAAGCCTTGTCTCTACAGTGGCTTAATATCACGTGGGGTATTAAGTAAAATGGCTCTAGGTAAGGAAGGGGATTTCTGCTGTTCATCACAGAAGAGTAATGGAGTAAAACACTGTCTTTTGTGCTTAAAGCAAAGGTTAAATTTTGTTTTTATAGGTGTCACAGAAAAGATACTTTTTCTATTTACATATCTAACCATTAAGAATGTTGCTAAGTGACAAACGTGTTAAATGACTGTAAATCCATTTTTAAACTTTAATTTTCTCCAAAGTGCCATGATATTAACAGTTATTTTTTCATTGTTAAGTATATAGCAACTGTCACAAATATTCAGAAGGGACATTGGGTGTAAACAGTCCAGTGCAGTAGGCATTGTCTTTCGGAGAAAGTGTCTGCATCAGAAGCCTAATGTATTTATGTGGAGTAACCTCCTCTTTGTATACGAGTTGGGTTCTTATGGGTGCTCTGCTAGTTAATATTGTCACTACTATTTTTCTGTTTCATATGGAATATGGTCTTGAATGTTGTTGTGTAATCATTCCCTTTATTTGTGCACACTTTTTACTTCAAAATAAAACATTTATATTGGGCCTCTGTGTGATAACGTCTCAAACAAATACTGCGAAATGCTGGGCTCTGCTTGGGATTGTCATCTGGCCCTTAAATATCCAGATCCCACGGAAGCGTTGTTCTAATCTTATAACTTCTTCTAGGAGATAGCGCCGGGATAGGCCATAGCAGCCTCCCTCAGGCGGTGTTCCCCAGGCATGTCTTAGAATGGAGGTCCCTCTTCAGTGTGCGTCACAGGCCTTACATTCATCCTGCCTTATGGACAAAAAGCATCCTTGGAAGTTCTGTCTTTCCTTCCAACACCGGTGATGAAACAGAAGTAAGTAGTGAGGGGTCAGTCAGCTCTGCAGATACAGAAAGCTTCAAGTAAACCCTCAAATGCTATTCTAGCTTGCTTGACCAAGGAACTCTTTTCAGCTGGTGCGTCTGAGACGTCACCTCTGCTGCCAGAGCTGGGGGGTTGGAGTCCAGAGCAATGCTCATCTGCCACACTTACTTCTGCATGATTTCTTTCTTTGTTTCTTCAACTCCTCCCTCGCATTCTCTTAAATTTCTGACACGGAGGGCGAGGGCACTTACCTCATACCCTGCTACAGATGCACTATGTGAATATATATTTCAGTATCTGTGTATGTATATTTTAAAAGAGATTTCCTTTTGCAATCTGGCTTGTTATTAAAAGTATGTGTCGGCAGTCCTAGGCAAATGCTACAGATGGTTGCATATCTTAAATGCTTAACCTCCCCCCACGCACACTTCTTGTTTCTCTTCAGTTTGGTGGCCAACTGCTCTCGGCTCAATCTGAGCAATTGTTTATGTTAAGACACTCTATAAAAGAAATTAATAGCTTGTATAATCTATATATACTTGATACCTTAACTGCTAAGCATGCATCTTCCTTCATGATGGACAGCATAAGCAGCTTAAGCAAGAAAGGTATCTGAAATTGCCTATAAATTAATGACATTTTCTGGGAAGAGGGAGAGAGGGATTGGAGCCCCTTTTCATAAAAAAAAAAAAAGGGGGATTTTACCATATCTTGCATTTTCCTGAGAAGAGCTCAGTTAGGGTGTTGGGGGGGGTTAAGACTTTTTTTTTTTTCTTTTTTCCTCCCCTCCCCCCTGTGATAAAGGTTTCTGAACTGCATACTTGAAATGTGTAATCTTACCATTCTGTATTTAATTAACGATTACAGGCAGAGAAGCATCTACCTCCTGGATCTGTGTGGCTTTTGTGGGCGCTGGGCTTTTTCAGGCAGAAATAGAACCAGAAATCTGTTGCATCCGCATTTGACTGCTAAGCGTGAACGAAGTGTATGGGCTTAACGTCCCTCTTGTGCTGGGTGGTGAGGAGTCGAGCTGAAGAGCTGGATGTTGACCACGATTTCGGGTGTAGGCACTAAGTCACAATTGAAGTCCTTCATTAGCCATAGTGCTTTGTACAGAACTGTTTCCAAAGTAACTCGTGCCATAAGATGTGGTGCATGGTAAAATCTGTCAACTGTTTGCGCTTATAAAATCCATAACAGGGTGTCTAATACGCTATCTTGTCTATCTGACTTAATCTGTCATAGGAGGTTTCATGAGAGTGGTCTTAGGTATTACAATTTACCATTAAAAATCACCACTGAAATGATTTCTCTTCTTTGAAACGTGCAAGCTAATACCTTCAAAGAAGAAAATGCACAGTTTTTGTTCTCTGTTCAGTGTTAAATTGTGCTCTTCAGCATCTTTACAGACTGTGTGTACAGAAACACTTTTTTAAAAAAATATTTTCTGTAGAAAAACCACCTTTGTTCATAAACATGCACCTTGAATCTTACAATACTGCAACCAAGTTCTTTACACTCTTAGCAGTTTGACAAACAGCTTTGTTAACCAGCTCAACTGAAAGATTATTATTTTTTTTAATATGGTATTTGGCACTTTACTTTATATGCAGTAGTTTAAAGGATGTATTTTTATTTGCACTTAGAAATGCAGATTAGTTTGTCTCACTTGCCTCTCTTCCTAGTGTGCGAGTGGAAGAGGAATCGCCCCCGGGGACTGTCAAAGGTGGCCTGTGAGGAACTCAGAGGGGCAAGTGTGTGTGGGGAGGAGGGGACTTGCTCTGCTCTTAAACACCCTTTTTATGCTTTATGATATTTTTGTAGGTCTGTGTCCTGCTTGGTATTATTTTTAGAAATACATAATATAAAAATGATATATTTTCTAGGGAGCTGCTTGGTTTCCCGTGTATTCTATATCCCTCAATTAGTATTTTAACTGAAAATGAAACTTTCATACTCACTGTTTCATTGTATAGTAAAAATGTATTTCTTAAATAATATCTTTTCTTCCTTAGAGCTGACTTAGAAGAGTAAAGACAAAAATTCTGTACAGGCTGCCTCGGCTTTAAACCTAAGGTGTTGAAACCAGGCAGTGAAGGTGCTATTCGTGAATTACATTTTAAGACAACGTTAAATGTTAATTTCGTAAACTACCAAAGAGCTTCAGCACTTCTTGAAAATTCAGATGAGTTAATAATAGATTCCTCCTATGCTCTGTTATTGCAATTTATTACATTTTTGTGAAGGTCTGTAACTTGGGTTTTAGTTGCACAGGGTCTTTGGAGCTGCTTTTCCCAGTCTGCAGTAGAAGTTGTAGGCAGAGTTAACATCTTTTTTTAGACAATCCTCTACCTACAAACTTTGTCTTACATTGCCTGATCATTGTAGCGCTATAGCAACACCATCATTACAGCACAATAGTTACCAGAATTTGCAACCTGAAATGGAAAATGTGCAGCAGAACTTGAAAAACCCAAATTAAGCAAGGACACCAAATTCCGAAGCTTCCATGACATCAGTAGGTCTAATAAAAGATGCAATATCTGCCTACATACGTTGCTTTCCTTACACCCATAGATCAGTCCAGCTCTTGTGTTATCTTGCATTTTCCTCAGTAAATTTAAAATGGAAATATGACATAGTTGATTTCACTGATTGGTATTTGAAGAGAATTTTTTTTTAATCAGATCCTAAACTCCTAGAGGGTGGAGAAGACAGGAATGTCCAGATGTCTGGAAAATTGTATCACAGGTCCATGTCTTTCAGGATCAGCTCCAAAAGCTGGTAGATTCAGAAATCTTGGTTTATTCTGCTATATTGTTGTGGTTTTTAAGTAAACCTCATATCTGCTTAATAAATAAGTACAGAGTGTTAGTACTCTTCACAAACGTGTTTACTTTTTCATAAACCTATTTGTTCTTCTCCCTTCAAACATTTTATTGCCGAAGAATAAAGAAACAGAATTTAAACAGGCAATTGAGATCAAACACAAACGCATTTTTGCATGTTCTCCATCGCTTCCCTCAGGCTCTCTGCCCTGCGCAAAAGCAGTTCACGTTTTCCTGTAAGGCAACTGCTTGCCCTTGTGTTGTTTGCTTAGCTGTAAATGGAGGAAAAATACGCATATTTATAAGATCCGTCTGCAGAATCATTACATGAAGCAATCCTCTTTTCTGTTTAAGGCTGAAAATGCTGCAGAAGCATTTGATGTAGCAGCCACAGTGAGATGATGCTCGCACAGTCCCATGTAATTGTGTTGCTGCAGGGTAAAGAATAGCATTTATGAACAGCGCTGGGGTACTCCACATCGCAGCACAATGCTGGAATTCATTTAAACACGTTTATAAAACTTCCCTGCTTTGAAAAGTACAGACAAACAGCTTGGGTATAAAACTGCGTATCGAGGACGGATGACCGGTATTTATTAATCACCCTGTGTTGCTAAATTAGATCAAATGCTGTCGGATGCAGACATGAGCCAAGAGTAGTTTTATGGTCCAACATCCATGAAATTTCCTTAAATGCACAAATCCGATCTGTGGTGAATCTCAAGTACGGAGGTGCCAGTCCTGATCATCCTTCGGTTCATGAAACTCAGATAACGTATAGAGCCTGATAGTTTTGTACTTGGACATTTCAGCTGTGATTCTGCTGCTTTGGAGGAGTTGCCCAGATGAAGTCAGGCAAAACGGAGTTAGAAAAGTAAGGAAATGCAAGTAGGGAAAAATGCCCTCCCCATAATGGTACGAGTTATTACAATAAATGCTCCCCGAGGAAAGGCTGAGTCACTCTCTAGTGACTTACAATAAAAATAGAGAAAAAAAAAAAATGAGGCTGGGAAAGGACGATAGGAGAGTTTTAAAGGGGGGGGGGGGGGGGGGGGGGAGGAATTGAATTTTTCCAATATTTGCATTCTTCACCAAGATTAAATCTTGGTTCCTTTTTTTTGGGAAGCTTTTATCTCTGTTTTGGCCTACGTGGAATTGAAGGAATTTATGCCTTCCCTTCCTTCTCTGTTTCCTCTAGCCTGTGAAAGGAGAAGTTATGGTTTTCTATAGGCATCCTGTGAAGTGTCTATTTCAAGGAACTGCAAGAAAAAGCACACTTAATTGCAGGTTATTTGGAGGTTTACATCGTTCGATGAAATTAAGGCTTCTCTTTCGTACCACTTTGCATCTTGTAAAGCCTTCTGCCTGAGAGCGCTGCAATATGGCAACAGTAAAACAATGATCCTTTTTGTTACGACACCTTCCACTGAATACAAAAATTGAGGTCGTGCTCTATTTGAGTTTTATGATTCCTTCATCTGTACCTGAATTCTTCAGTAATAGAAAGGTCAAGTGGTTTTCTCTAGGTTTTAAAAAATAAATACGACCATTATTGTCTTTGTTATCACAGAGTTGCCGTTAAAAGCTCAGGCACTGCTATGTATACAGTTATTCTAAACTCTATTCTAGTACTTAAACTGTCAGCAATTTATTATTTTTGCAACATAAAGCACCACGCGTCCCAAAGACTGCACTCGCTGCTGAGCGAACATAGAGTAGGGTAGCTCCTACCTACAGATGTGATCACCGAAGGTTAACGCCGAGGGCAAAACCTGCACACGCGAACACATCAATAATCCCAGATCACTCTTTGCCCGGGTGTCATCAGAAGGAAATGTCACAGATATTGCAACTGATGTGGTGTTTTAAAAGCGATTACCGAGGTGACTGGCGAAGCAGCTTTGCGGTAATTCTCAAGGGCCCCCTCCATCCATGAGCCCTGCCAGCCCGCAGGAGATCCGAGCAGTACCAAAGGTGCGAAGTTGAGCATTAAGGTGCATCAAACCCCCCTGCTGCTCGGTGGAGGAGGTGACACGGAAGGAATTCCTCTCGCCGCGGGCAGCGCTAGCTGGCGGTAAGCGGTGCCTGGTGGTTGTACCACTGCCCCATCTTCATGTGCTGCACTTTTATACTCGCGCTGCGTCAACGTACATAACTGTACGGGATGAAAGGCAGCAGCAAATTGGATTGTGCCTTAATCTCAGCTGTCTTTACAAAGACGTGAACCAAAAAGCTTTGCAAACAGAAGGAACTTGTAATTCATAAAGTAGTTGTGCAAGGACTAAGTGGCCCCTGAAGAGCACCTTCCCCTTCCAGCGACAGGCCTGAAGTGGGAGAAGCCCCTCACATAAACCCCTCTCAGCAGAGTTGATCATACCACTGCCCGGCCGGGCTCCATGGCTGACTTTGACACTTTCTCCTGCGCTTCAGCATCTCCTCACTCCCAGTGCCACACGGAGCCCACGACTGGAAGGAGAGGTCTGTGAAACCACCTTGCAGACAGACACCATCACGCTGTCCTGCCTTCCCCACGTCTCTGTGTCCCCCCCATAGTGGGGTCTTAGAGTGGAGTCCGTCTCACGTGGGGACCCTGGCTGGGAGACAGTCGCTGAGGGACACTAAGTCGCTGACTGACACTAAGGGACCCTCACTGAGGGACCCCCGCTGAGGGGACAGTCATGGAGAGACTGACACTGAGGGACCCCCGCTGAGGGGACAATCACTGAGGGACTGTCACTAAAGGACCTTCACTGAGGGACAGTGTCCTGGTTTGAGGACAGTAGTTAGAAGAGGCCCAGCTAAGAAGCAAAGTTACTCAACAAAAGTGGTCCTGTTTTATCTCAAACCAGGACAGACAGTCACTGAGGGACCCTCATTAAGGGAAGAGTCATGGAGGGACCCTCACTGAGGGGACAGTCACGGAGGGACCCTCGCTGAGGGGACAGTCACAGACGGACTGGCACTAAGGGACCCTCGCTGAGGGGACAGTCACGGAGGGACTGGGACTAAGGGACCCTCACTGAGGGGACAGTCATGGAGGGACTGGCACTAAGGGACCCGCACTGAGGGACTCGCACTAAGGTACACCCACTGAGAGGACCCTCACTGAGCGGGCACTCACTGAGGGCCGCCGCGCCTCAGGGGAGCAGTACGCCCGACA
>NW_009648255.1:6075235-6130457 GCF_000708025.1 Charadrius vociferus
GGGCCGGGGGGGGTGGGGGGCGCTGGCGGTGGTGAGGGACAGCTCTCTGCCCGCTGGTGTTTCCTAATGGACTGTGGAGCGCATCCCTCCTTTCACACAGCCAGCTCACGATTTGGGGTGGCTTACGCCTGTCCTCTTTCTCTTTTCGCAGGTTATCCGGAAAGACTGACAGGGCTGTGTTAGCGCAAGACATGAATTTAGCCGGTGGCCTGGATCTTACCTCTGTCGCTAATAACGCGGGGTGGGAAAATTGTGACACACACCAGTGACATCTGTGCGAAAGGTGACTCTCCAGGGACGGTTAGGTTTTGCCGGCGATCTGGATCAGCCTTTAATTTGGGGGTTTATTTGTGAGCTGCCATAGTAACTCTCGTGGTGGTGGTGAAATCATAAAGTTGGCAGCACAATAAAGCGAGCCCTTAAGGTTGTGTTTGATCTCCAAGAACTGAAAGTGCTGAATAAAATTTTCATACAACTTAAACTACGTTTTTGGATCGGTTACGTTAAGATCAGTATTCTTCAAACTGGGGCCGTTTTTCTATTTTAATATTTAAACAGAGACTTATTTGAAAATATGTATATTTTTTAAAGAAAAAAATGATCAAGAATGGACAGTCTTGCATCAACTCATCCTTTTTACTAAATTGCTCTACACAGCTACTGTGTAAAATAGCGGGCAGGGTATCAAGACAAGCCTTTTGTATAGATACTGCAGCGGGTTTTTATACAAGAAAATTGAACAAATAACTAAAACAAAAGGAAAAATTTGTATAATCTCTCCGTTATTAATTTTATGGTATTGTATGCAAAATGGGTTACAGTTTTTACTGTTGGAGGCTGAAGAAGTAACATTTTACTGTGCAAAACTTGTGCAAAACTTGGTGTGCCTGAGGCAATCAAGATCACTTGAAGTTGTTTTTTGTATGAACAAGCAGGAAAATGCGCATTCAAGACTGACTTAATTAAAGCTCTGGTGTTTAGCAATGGAAAGCCCACAAATAAACTTCCCTCTAGGTCTAGTTTCAGACCAAAAAAGGAGTGGGATCCAAGAGGATGGGAGTCCTCCGTTAAAAAAAGCAATGACAGAAATGCATGTAAATAGCAAAGTACGAGTTGTAATAAATAAATTGCCAACAATAAAGAAGGAAAACTTGGACGAATATGACGAAACTCCTGTGGAGGCTGATGGGGAAACCGCCAAGCCAAACATTACTTCGTTATCTGAGCCTTTGAATTTAAATCCAGGTTTGAAACACACGTTGGCACAGTTCCACTTGAGCAGCCAGAGTTCATTGGGTGGGCCGGCAGCTTTTTCGGCTCGTTATTCCCAGGAAAGTATGTCACCCGCAGTCTTCTTGCCTCTTCCATCACCACAAATACTTTCTGGTCCGCTGCTCATTCCTCCGGACAGCTCCACAGAACTCACCCAGACTATACTGGAGGGGGAATCTATCTCTTGTTTTAAAGTTGGAGGAGAAAAAAGACTTTGCCTGCCTCAAGTGTTGAATTCTGTTCTCCGAGACTTTTCATTGCAACAGATCAATACGGTGTGTGACGAACTCTATATCTACTGCTCAAGGTGCACTTCCGACCAGCTTCATATTCTGAAGGTTTTGGGAATTCTTCCATTTAATGCTCCGTCCTGTGGGCTAATTACACTGACTGATGCTCAGAGACTATGCAATGCTTTACTACGTCCTCGCACTTTTCCGCAAAATGGCAGTTTTCTCCCTGGTAAGAACACCTTGGCCCAGTTGAAGGAGACTGGCAGTGCCTTTGAAGTAGAGCATGAATGCCTGGGCAAGTGCCAGGGGTTGTTTGCACCTCAGTTCTACCTTGCGCCGGATGACCCATGTATCCAGTGTTTGGAGTGCTACGGGATGTTCTCGCCCCAGACGTTTGTGATGCATTCACACAGATCCCCGGACAAGAGGACCTGCCACTGGGGGTTTGAATCGGCCAAGTGGCACTGCTACCTGCATATTAACCAAAAATACTTAGGGACGTCGGAGGAACGGGAACTGAAGCATCTCTTGGAGGAAATGAAGGAGAAATTTAGTGAGAAAAACCAGAAAAGAGCTCGGTCCAAAGTAAGTGCACCTACTCTTGTAAAACTCCCAGCTCTCTGCTCACATGTAAATACTTGTTTTGGAAGCGCTTTGCTTGCTTTTTGTAAATGGGAATGCTTGTCAAATCAAGCCTAAGTCAAATTTGTGAGAGAGCTGCACCATGGAAATACATTTCTCATTAAAAGGGGCAGTAATTTCTTTCCTCTTTGGGCTGTAAGTAACTCCATTCGAGCTGGTTTGGCTTTGTTGGTTCTTCTGTTCTAAGGTATACAGACTGGAAAATTCAGAGATATTGTGGAAATTGTCATTCTCCTGTTTGACCTTTGAGTATGTTTTATGCGGTGTGCGTTGCAGCAGCTGAGCAAAGCAGACCTTGAAAGTCAAGTATTACAAATTAATTCTTCATTTGTTATTTTTACTCCAGCATGCACAAGTGTGGTGGATGGCGACCTGGCTTGCTGACCACCCATCTCATGACTTTGCGTGCAGGGTAATGGCGCATTGATAAGTTGCTATTTAGAAGCCCAAACTCTGCTTGTTCAGCAATAGCTTTCTGTTTAAACCAGTTGTATAGAGCCGTATGCCAAAAAGAGGGGGTTTTAAGCAGCCCAAGTAATGAGCTGTAGGCCGGTATCTTGACAATGGTTAATAATAGATGTCGTATTTTTTCCTAAAATACCGCTGCAAGTCTCCGCTGTGGTTCAAAAATACAGAGCTTATTTTTCCCTTAGAGAGCTTCTATTTAAAATAATAAGACAAGCACCATATGAATAGTGAACATCATAGATGTTTCCTTTTATGGAAGATAGAATTTTTTGGTTATAATGTAAATGTAGGAGTTTTTTAAATGGTTCCTGTCCCATGCCTATGTTTCTTTTCAGTGTGTTTGGCATTTATATGTCTGTTTGATGGCTACTGGTTTGATTGTATATTCATTTTGCCTGTTGGATGTTTTGTGGTGGATTTCAAAATAGCAGCAAGAGCAGCTCAGATGGTTGAGCCCAAAAAGGTGTGTTGTAAGTTGACACCTTTCAGCATAAACTTCTGAAAAGTCAGTGTTGCAGAAAGGCTTACTGCAGTAACAGGTATTTTTACAGTTTTGCCAGCCTACAGCGAGGGATTTTAGCACAAAATTTCCATGCAGGTCTGCAATATGGCGTGCTTACACGTGATGAATTAGTTGAAGGTGCAAGTAAGTTCATAGCAAGGAGACTGCGCTTTTCATCTGATAAAGACATGGCAGTCTTTATCCTTGCAATGCCAGCGGAGGTAAACTACAATATGGTGGATGCATCAGTAGAAATAGTCTCCCATATTCATACTTATAATGCTGCTTCCCTTTTCACAGTAGCAGATTTCAGACCGCGAGGTCTTTCAGTTTCATGTGTACAGATGAAAAAAACAGCTGAAATTAGCAGTAACAGTAGTTTGGGCTGGACCAGTACAAATGAAATACAAAAACTTTCCAGAGTCTTCCGTTGCAGGCCTGCATAGTTTTTTCTTACAAAGCAGCATCTAAAATGAGAATGAGAGAGAACCTGTGAAAACCTGAACAAAGATAAAATTGCAGGGGAGGGTTCTATTTTTTTTTTTTTTTGGTCTTACGGATATTCATCTGGAAAGTACAGAAGATTAGAAAAGTTTAATAGGGGAGTGTTGGAGCACAGCCTCTGTTTCCTTGTTCTGGGGAAGCCTGTGCTGCTTCAGTAGTGTTTTCTTTCCCTCATTTCTATGGTGTGAGAGAGGTATTAGGTACAACATGTAGACATTCCCGTTTCTTACACTCCAAGGGAAAATTATTTGCACCTATTCTGTCACCTCCTTACTACCTTTGCTGGGTCAGTCCTCAGAAGTGCTGTCACAGCTTTGAGGTTATCTTGGAGGGCCCAGGAAGAACAGTTGCCCTTGGCTAGGTCTTTGTCCATCCAGTAATAATAAATTATTAATTAAATCCCATAGTCTTTGGAGCATCCTACGTCCTGTGCATTGCCTTTCTCCTTAGCATTTCGCTCTTCAGTTTATTCACCTCACAGTGCAAATACACTGCTACTTTCAATATTTCAAGAGCAGACAATGTACTCACAAGGTTAATTCCTTTCTGTTCTTTGTGCTAATAAGAAAGCTGTATGCTGTATATTTGATTGTCAGTGAGTTTCTCATTTTCTGTTGAGTTCTAGACTGCAGTGTAACATCCACCTGCGCTTCCTGGGAAGCGCTGTCACTAAGCCTCTGCTGATCTCTGCGCTGTCACATCCTCATTCCCTTTGACTTTGCGACAGTTTCTGATAATCGCTCTGCCCTAAAACTTTGTCTTGCTTCTCAGGCTAATTCCTTGAGTTGGTCACCACGCGTGGGGAAAAGCTCGCAATATGGAGAGTTAACATTTCTTCTGAGTATTTTGGTAAATCCTGTCTCTGGTAAAGCTACTAGCTTAATGATTAGGCTGAAACCATGACTTACCTATATATATGTATATATTCTTAAAGAACAGCTTTGTACAACTAGCTTTAGAAGAAAAATAAGACCCGTTTTTCTTGTAGCCCTTGCAAACAGTTTGGGTAGAAGTGATTCAATTGTAAGTTTACTTAGATATACTGCATTTATAAAATTATTTAAGAGCATCTAAACTAAACAGATTGTTAGGTAATGAGATACACATGTCTATATTGAAGTAGATGCTTTATTTTATTAACCTACATGATGAGGAAGGAATCGTGTTAGAAAAAGACTTTGTGTTTATTTACGATTACCTTTGGTTATCTTTCCTAAGTAAAAACTTGATTGCAAGTTAGATAATGCACAGTAATGGGTAGACAGTGCAATTGTTTTTGATTTGAAATAGGTGGGAATGTAAAAATCTGACCTAATAACTTGAAAATACACGTTACCTGAAAGATAATTTCATAGGTAAAAAATAAACATGTTAAAATGTGAGTCCTAAAACATGGACAAGATGTAACTCGGAAGTTAAAATGGGATTACTGTGTACTAGCTGTAACGTAAGTAGAAGAATATATGTACATTATTTAAATTATTAGAGTGATCTGAATAAATAGAAAAGACAAGTGATGAGGCTGTTTTTCTAGATATTATTTGCGGTCTTTCAAATCTTTACTATTTAAAGGCTTGATTGTGATTTTACTATTTTGGAGCTCAGCTTCCTTGTACCTTCCCCTCCTTCCTAGCGGTGTTGGAACTGATTTGAGGAACTGCAGGGGTGGAGTTAAATTTCAGTTTCATTGCTAGAGCTGAATTTAGTGGCCAGGAAGTTTTGACCAGAATGTTGTAGATGGGATTTGGTCTCTCTCATGACTAAGGGACGTTGCATTCTGCAGACCTTGGTACAAGCCACACCTGTGTAATTGGATACTCTCCTGACTGCCAGAGATGAAGTTCTGTGACAGTTGATTTTAGGGTGTGTAAATATAAACTTTTCTGATAATATATCGTGTACACAAGAAGTTGTGAAGATACTAGAACATTAGGTGAAGCTTTTGGTACAGTAGGATTTTTTTAGCTTTATAGTTTTGTTGTTTGATTTGGGTTTTTTTGATTGAGCAACTTTCCAAGGGTACTCGGTCTGGCTGGAATGGTGTTAACTTTCTTCGTAGCAGCCTGTAATGGTGCTGTGCTTTGGATTTGTGGCTAAACCAGAGTTGGTAACACAGCAGTGTTTTGGCTGCTGCTGAACAGTGCTTAGGCAGGGTCAGGGCTTTTTCGTGCTTGGCCCCTGCAGCAAGTAGGTTGGGGGTGGGCGAGAGACTGGCAGGGGCCAAAGAGATACTCTGTACTTTATAATGTCATGCTCATTAATAAAAACTGGGATAGAAGGGGAAGAAAGGGGGTTTTGGTATCCAAGGTTTATGTTGCTCGGAGGCTGGCTGGGCATCAGTCTACCTGTGGGAGGTGGTGAGCGATCTCCTTTGCTTCACTGTTTTTTTTCTCTTTTATTCTCTCTCTCTCACCTGTTAAACTGTCTTTATCTTGACCCATGAGCTTTCTTGCTTTGGTCCCTGTCCCACTGGGGGTGGTTGTGAGGGAGCGGCTGCATGAGTGCTTTGCTGCTGGCTGGGGTCAACCAACCACACTTTGCCCAAAAACCTGCTTACCAAGGCTATTTTAATACAAAGAAATTAAGAACCAATTTCTTAGCTATGAATCTTGTTTAAATATATGGAGACGCCTTTCACTTGAAATGAATAGTACCTTTCCAGTGGAGCACCAAGTATCACCAGTAACTTTGACTAAAGAGTAGTTCCAAAAATGTTTCTTGAGACAAATAGAACAAGAATTGCTAACCAAATACAAAATGCACAGAAGTTTGTAAAGGTGATCTATTCTGATGCTCTGGAATTAAATTTGTTTGTTACTGCAAAGGAAATGGAGTTGTCATGTTACTGCAGCAGCTTTGCCCACTTTTGCAATAAAAATTCCTGACAACTAAAGAAAGTTCTGTCTCTGGAACACCAATAGTTGTTCCATTTTATTTTGTAATAAAATATCTGGCAAGCGCTTACTATGATGTGAATACTTCATTTTAAAAGGTTCCTACAACCTTTTGGGAATCCTAGTTTCTGCTTTCTGTTTCTCCCAAACATTTTTAGCATGCCTCCGGCAGAGTTCTGGAAACTCAGCAGAGCTTTTATATAGGTTTGTAAAGAGGTTTTATTTTAATTTTGTTGCTTCTTTGCCCATAATGGGAAACTGGAGATCGAAGAAACTTCTGCAGCTTGCATCACCCTGCATCTCTGCCAAAGACACTCCATTTTTCACTACCCCAGTTTCTCTAGTGTGTATGTATTAATGGTGTAAACTCCATTCCACTGAGGAGCGTTTATGAAATGTAAATAACATACACCCATCTTTCAGTTACCAATTTATTTTCTTTTCTTTAGGCAGATTCACAGCAGAGCCTGGAATTACCGCAGTGGTATCCAGTTATAAAGCAAGAAGCAGAAACTGATCCTCAACCACCCTCATTTTTCCATCCCAGGTAACTGAATTTGCTGTGTAGAACTATAAACACTGTATGTACAAGCATTTAAACACTTTTGGGTATTTAAAGGTCATTCAAACTGAAAAAAATGTATTTGCAACCTGAACTGTGAAAACTCTTAACGGATCGCACAGGAGTAATTCAACTGTAACTTTTTATGCATTTTTTTAGTGTAAATGTTAATGAACTGCTTATGAGTGGTTTTTGGTACAGGACTCCAGCTGTGATCTATGAGTGTTCTTCAGTAGGCAATACAGTTGAAATGTAATTACAATTTCCCTTTTCAGAGTAGAAATGACAGAAGGTCATTTTTAATTTTTTGTATAATAATACAACGCATGCATGTGGAAGGCTGCATAGGGCCTGTTTACCATGAGTGCAACTTAATTTCCTTTCAAAAAAGACTTTTGAAAGGTGTTTGAAGGCTTTCTTCCACACTGGAACAATGGCTATATCTGAATTGTGTGTTGATTAGTTTCCTGGTTTTAGAAACGAAGTGCATTTCCTTAACATAGTACACAGTTTGTCATCTGCGTCAATGAAGGAAACAGTTTTTCTTGACGTACCTCTTCCCTGTGTGGTTGTGCATTTACCGTATATGGGTGAGATCAGACTCTTTTGGCTAGCAGCATGCATCAAAGCAACACACACATCAGACTAGTTCCCACGCAAACACGTGAATGGTGGAACTTCTGTGATGGTCCCTCAGTTTGCTGTTTCTATCAATGCCCTCCTTCAGAACTGGGAGAAAGGAACATGTTGAAGACGGCAACCTTGGCTCCAGCATCGCGACGTGTATTATCTTGGCACTGACCCTAACACATCTGGCGCTCTTTTCCCTCTGTACCAGACAAAAGCTGAGTGGCTAGGTTAGGGCGGTACAGAAGGATGCTCCCAGGAGTCCAGGAGCTGTGAAAATCCAGATGGATTGCTCAATATGTGTGGGAAAGAGGGTCCAGTGTTGGTCTCAGATGTGCCTCAGCCCTGTCAGTACACAGCTTTGCTATATAGAGTCGTATGCTCATTCCCATTACACTGATTGCTTCCCCCATTCTCCATTGCTAATACAAGGATTATGAAAATGCCAGAGAGTCTGGATTCGGTAGCATTCTAATTTCACTCTTTGAATTTAAATGAAGACTTCATATGATTTTCTATATGATTTTTTTAATCAGCCACGTTTGAAAAATCCTCGTGTCCAATAGCCTCAAAACCTTATCTAGATAATCTACTCAGTAAAGATTAAGTGGGTCATTAGGATTTCCTTTTGCACAGGAAAAATTTAAAAAGGACGTGCTTATTTTTCATTGAATGTTTTACAGTGTGAAATCACATTGATTTAAATTTACTGTTCTCTACCAGTCATCGCTTACTACGTCTTAACCTTTCATTCTTAATTTTGCTGTTCTACTGTTTCAGTTACTACCTGTACATGTGTGATAAAGTGGTTGCCCCAAACGTATCTCTTGCATCACAATACAAGGATGTTGCAAAAACAACAGTCAGAGCTTCAGAGGTAATTAAATCCTCACCTGGACAGTCAGAGAAGAAGCTCAGTAGTGGAAAGCACAAAAAAGCTGCCTCCTATCCAGAGCTTTCTCTTGAAGAACAGGAAAAAATTGACTTGAAAACTGGTGTGGAGCAGCATAAACGTTTAGGTGAGTACTGAAAATTATGTTGAAGTCAATTTTTTTACCATATAATTTTGGAAAGCTCAACACCAAGCTAGTATTTTGTGCTGTCACTTCAGTTTTCCAAAAATTCTTTTCACCTTTTTATAATCTTCAGTTTTCTTTGCATTTTTTTTCGCGCCGGAAGTTTATTTTTTTGTGATTATTATGGTGTGTTCTTATATGCTGTGTTTTCTTTATAGATCCACCTGTGTCAGCTCGTTCTGCAAGAGCTGGAAAATCTGAACGTGTTTCTTCCAAAATCACTAGAGACTCTAGCTGTGTTGAAGTAGGTAATGATGTGCGAACCTTGTCACCCACTCTCATGAAAGACATCAGTTGTGAAGATGACAAGGGAAGGATCATGGAAGAAGTAATGAAAACGTACATCAAACAGCAAGAAAAACTAAATACTATTTTGCGGAGGAAACAGCAGCTTCAAATGGTACAGTGCTAATCTGATTGCATTTCACTTTTGACATCAGAAACCTGATGTGAGCTTGTTGGTTCTAGAATCAGTATCACAGGTTACATTAATTGAGAAACACCTAAACACATAGTTTATTTCCCCCCGCTTCAATACAGACACCAAATCTTCAGTATCCCTTATGCTCCTTAGGTTCGAGCCCACTAAAGGTTGGTGTCTTTTCAGTTTGCAACTACTGTGTTCAAGCAGCTCCTTCTTGTGTTTTACCCAAATGAAAACTACTTCTTTCACTTTAAAATGTTTTCCAGACATTTAAGTATTTTGGCAGCTATAGTTTAAATCCTCTAAAATTTCTCAGTTTGCAGGATTTTAAAGATGCAGACATTAGTATTCTAGGAACGGTCTTATGACTGCCTTGTATAAAAAAAAATACCACCTTCCTATTTCTATTTGATAAGCACTGGTTTTTAGGGGGATTTTATCAGTCTTTTTTAGTAATGGATGACATTAGAAGCTGGTGTTCACTTGTGATTTTGCCTCATTTCTGTTTTGAGAATTACGGTAAATACTGTCTTTCCTTCTTACACTCATAGACCAGACCTAATATTTTAGTTTTAGTTTAGTTTAGTGTAGTTAATGTTAAGCTCAGAATCTGTGAGATCAGATAGGGCCCTAGAGCTGCTGCTCTTAAGTTGCTCTGCTGTTGGAAGTAAAGTTTGTAGGTAAGTTAAAAAAAAAAAAGACTTTAAAAAGTATAAAAATGCTGGTGGAAACAAATCAAACACGTTTATTCTGTTTTCTGATGATGCACTTCTTGCATCTTCAAGGTATATTTTAGTATATCAGTGCAGCTGCTTTTTGAGGTTCGCTGCTGGAAGTTGTGAGTCTGTTTCTGGAAGCTCCTGTAGTTGGAAGTATAAATAACTTCTTAAAAATGAAATGCTTGCTACAGAAGTCCAGGCTGTCATTGATAATCGTATTTATCTACTTATCAGGCTATTGCTACCAGTAGATAATTGTGCTCTTTTTGCCCTCAGTATATCCAGAAAGACATTTAAATTCATTTTTTTACTTTTCTGGTCTTAGAACCAAGGTGTATGTGATCCTGATTTTTCTTGACAGGAAGTGGAAATGTTAAGCAACTCTAAAGCTATGAAGGAACTAACAGAAGAGCAGCAGAATTTACAGAAAGAACTTGAATGTTTGCAAACAGAACATGCTCAAAGAATGGAAGAATTTTATTTTGAGCAGAGAGACTTGGAGAAGAAACTGGACCAAGTGATGAAGCAAAAGTGTAGCTGTGACTCCAATTTAGAAAAAGACAAAGAAGCTGAATATGCAGCACAGGTGAGAAGCAAAAGTTTGTTTCAAACCAAATGGTATTTAGTGTATCAGGAAATTGTCAAGCTGTTGCACAGCCACTTTAAGGTTTCATCTTCTCCATGTGTTTTGATATCGTAGACAAATACCAAAATAAGTCACAGTGACAGCAATATTTATCTTCCTGTTCCTTCATTGAAACTGAGGTAGAATGCAACTTACAGAAGCATATGATGTTACTGATGAAATACTAATCTGAAACAGAAGGTCTGTTGCATCGTCATTTAAAACAATTCATATTTTTAATGTATATAGACTTGCCCATGTTACAGAACTAAACTTTCTCATTTTAGTTATAGAAAGAAACTATTCCTTTTTCTTCCTATAATGTTAAAAACAATTCCAAACCTCTCAACTACCTTTTTGTCAGACCAGTAGCGTACCTCACTGCTCTTTCTGTTCCTTGGTGCACTGCACTATCTGATGAGTCCCCTTCTGTGCTCTATCAAAGCATTTGGTCAAGAGGTCTCTTGGAAATGAGTATCATATTTTTGTCTCTCATTCCTGCCTCTTGGGTTCATATGTCAAAACATAGGGATTTTTTTTTTTCTTTCACTTTCCTTTTAACTTTTACTATTGCCTATTTATGTTGGAGGTTATTCATGTCATTCCAGTGGGAAAAATACAGTTAATGGTAAGTGGAGCCTTGGAATGCCCCTTTCCAAAATCAGTTGCAGTTTTGAATGTATAGTGATGTATTTTGTACTGTGTCGCAGAAAACTAGTCTTCACAGTTTTTTTTTAAAGTAAACAAAATCTGAAACTTAAGCTCGGTAAAGCTTTGTGGTCATTTGATCATAGCTGTGTATATTTCCTGTTCTTACTGTCTCAAACTAAGAAACAGGCAGTACTGGAGAGACAGGTTTTGGTATTTTTGGGGAGCAGGGCAGAGACTAGCATCATAAATCCTTCTCATGAATTTAATTTCATGACATCCCACTCCACAAATTCCTAGCCTTTACTGCCAGAAATAATCCTCTCTGACTAAGGCCTGATTTACTAAACATCTGGTACAAGCCCTATTACTGCAAGTAACAACATGTTCTAATTTATGAAGATAATCGTGTATAGCACGTTTTATATAGCTTGTGTAGCTTACTTTCTTTAGAGGGTAAAACCCATAGATTGTTCCCCAAGGAGACTGGTTTATTGTTTCTTTTGAAGTAAGACTTTGAAAACTAAATACATTCCTTGCATGAAAGTTTACTCTCTTATTACCTGTGTGTTAGAGCTGTTCGCAACATCCAATTTGAACCTTTTTCTCCATTTACCACATCTTACAATAGATTTTGGGCCCTAGGTTCCAAGCAGTTGTCAGAAGTACCTGAGTTAAGCGTGAGTCCTGGCAACCGGTGACTTCCCCAAGCTGTGTATATAGCATTTAAAGAAAGCCTTAATCTGATGTCTTCTTGAAGCAGTTGCCCAGGCTGCCCATTAAACAAAATTAATAATTTGGGATTTGCAACTTGGTTAAATATCTGTTCTTCTTTCTAGGCCTGCCTGAATATGCACTATCTTCTCCCCCTTTCTGACTTATTTATTGGATTGTCTAGTTCAATTGTTGCTTTACCCTGTCAATCACAGTCAGGCAGTATAACCAGTATTGGAACCTTTCCTTACAGCTGGAGATCAAAACTCAACCAGAGAAGTGCTTATGTAGTACATGCTGCAGCATGCAGGCAGTGGGCATTATCGTACTGCACCAGTTTACTTAATCAAAGTAGTGGAGTCAAAAGACTTATATTAATAGCCTGTTGCTGTCTAAGAACTGCTTAAATATTTCTGATTACATGAAGAACCGTTTAAATATTTCCGATTATACAAGTGGAGATGAAAGCCCGCTGGATGTGATGTTTCTCTAAAATCAGCATGGGTGTGCCTTTGCCCAGTACATTTTACAGCAGTTGGCGAACAGCAGTGATCCTGTATGCTCCTGCTGCTTTCGTTCTCACGGACCGTCATCCTCATTTTCAGTGAGATGTGTGCTTAGTGATGACTTAGATCAGACAGATACCTATCGTTATAAAGCCAGATGATTATTTTTAGGTTCAGTGAGGTCTTTTTGTAAGAAATAACCCCTTAAGTCAATGGTAGAGAAGGTAACTGGTTTCCAGTCTCCACCCTGTTTTTAACTGCTGGTAGTATACCTGTAAGCCATTTGGCAGTAACTTTCTCACACTTGAAAAATTCATCAGACGTTTCCAGATCTCACTGTAAATAAGTTTTGATGACACTTTAGCAAGATTCAGTTTTACTATACTCCAAAGATGAAAAAAATATTTAATTTCTGTGTTTAAACAGAAAATAGTCCTCAAAAAAATTTCAGTGGACTCATGTTTATGTTTGAACACTCACACATAAATGCACAGGTGGTTATGTTCAAGATTTTCTGAATGTTATTTCTGGTAATTCTGTTTCATTTATACTAAAGGATGTCAGAAAACAGTGTTAGTGTTCTAGAAATGCATTCGGGCTTTGAAATAAAGAGGTAATATTTTGTCAGGTAAGAGAAATGAACCTGGGAAATGAAAAAGTGGTATTTATTCTGGGATTTGTGAAGCATCTGATGCATACATCATCACAATCTTCCTAAGAGTTTATATGTAGTATTGACATGGTCTTGTGTGACAGTTCCTATAACTACATTTTATAAGTATTTAAAAATTAGACTTTCCCATTTTTTTATTATAGTATGATGTTTATGCAACTTTGCGTATTGATGTAATTTGTTTATGGTGTAGTAGGTAACTGCATAATTCTTGGTAACAGTAAAAGATGAGCTGATAAATACTGGCGAACTGAAATACTTTTATCTGATGCATAAGGTGATCATCAGTGGCGTCTTGAAGGCAATAGCTGACGTTTACAAATAAATTTGCTAAAATTTGCCTCTCTCCCCTTTTACAGCTAGCAGAACTGAGGCAGAGGTTGGATCATGCAGAGGCGGACAGACAAGAGCTTCAGGATGAACTGAGACAAGAAAGAGAGGCAAGGGAAAAGTTAGAGATGATGATAAAGGAATTGAAGCTGCAGATCTTGAAATCTTCAAAAAATGGGAAAGGAAAATAGAAGTTGGAAGAGCAAGCATGACTGCGTCCTTCAAACAGGGTGTTTTGGTTTTTAATAAATGGTGAGCAGTTTCTGTGTGATGGGAAAAAGTGTTCTCTACAGATTTCTATTTCCCAGCTAAGTCTGGATGAAGATATACATATATATAAATAAATAGAGATAGATAGGCATACATTTTTAGATTTTCCTAACCAATGAAAATCTGCATTTATTTGTACTGGTGTTTTTCTCAAACAATGAAAAATACAAAACTCTTCATTTAGAGTGACCAGTTTCTGTCTATTTCTAATGCAGTCTTGAGGACTCTATACCTTTTAACATTGTCTGTTATAATATGTGTGGTGATCTTTATTTTGCTATCAATTGCACATCCGGTTATAAAAGTACATTAAAACCATTCTGAATTCTTCAAGGTAAAAATAGTTTGGGTTTCAGTGAGAGTTATGTGTTCTCGAACTGCAGGAAGTAAGGGCAACTTTTCATCTGTAAGGTAATACTCAAAATCGCCACAATTATAGATGATTGACCACAAAAAGTGATTAACCATCGTTTTTCCCATAATTTCATTGTGTGAAGTCAAGCTGATCTTCTCAGTATTATCTATTTAACAACTCATTATCAATCTAATGAGTTTTAGAGCCAGCATTTGCTTGCCATGCTGGAAGAAGAAAACTTTAGGGTATTTTTTGTAAATTAAAAAATTTACAATTACAATGGAATCTTTGGAAATTAAAAATTAATGTATTTTCTTTTGTTTTCTTCTATATAGTAAGTACAAAAGAAGTGTTAATAAAAGGCTTAAAGGTGGGGCTTTTCCTTCTCAAAACCAAGAAAGCTTGACTTAACTGGTTTTCAGATACTCAATGCATTCAAGAAAAATAATATTTATTAAAAAATAATGTGTTAGTTTCTTTAGTACCCTAGACCTCCACACTTTGAGCTTCTTGCCAACTTGCGGATTTTCCTTTCATTACGCAGAACAAGCCTTAACTGACGTTGCGATAATAGCTTGAAAATTTTTTTTCTGAGACACGGCACTTTGAAAATCATTTTGATAGTCTCTGTATTTGAATGGTATGGTAACATTACCATGAATTAAGAAATACAGCATGTTTGTTAAGCTATGACATTTGAAAATGTGTAATTGTACAGAATTGCTGTTTTATGTATATATAATGTTTGAGTACTTCAGAAGTCTGGTTCCTAGTGGATTAAATGCGTGACTACAAAGTTGGATAAAGAAATACTTTTTTGCACTTCTCTCCAAAAAGTTTGATACAGCTGACAGATGTTAGCTGTGAGTGACTAGGAATATTTTAGTAGTTCCAGTATTTCACTACATAATTTTAACCTTTGCTTTAGCTTCTGGTTTTGAGGTACTTAGGTTTATAATTCTCTTAATAATACAGTTAATTTTGGATGAAACCACTAGTAAAAGCCTACCTTGATTTATATTTTTTTCCCTGAACTCGTAAAACTGAAAATTTTTGAGGTTTTTTTTGTTTCTCTTCTAATAGTATAAAATGACTGAATATCACAGAGAAAGATAAAATTGCACATATCTTAAAATTGAATGAGAAATGAGGTGGTAAATTAAATGTCAAGGAGTCATAGGATGATTCTTTTATAGCTGTGTACAATTTTGTTTAAGAACTCTGTGTCATGTTTACACTGGCGATTAAAGTGGGTTAGATGAAAACATATCAAATAATTTTCTGTGTCAGTGTTGATCAGAAAAGACGTCCCAGATGACATTTTTCCCATGTTCAACTCCCATCTCCCAAATTTTTGCTTTAAAAGAAACGAAAAGGAAAAAGCCTGTCTTTGCAGCATGGTTTGGAAGGAAAGGTGCTGACTATAGATTCTGGTTGTGAATGCACCACTTGCTTCTGAAAACGATATGAATGTTTTCTTGTAACAACCACCAAAAACATGGCTGCAGAGAGAGTGGGCGAGAATGTTGATAAAAGTGTAATTAGTAGGGAATGGAGCTCGAAGTAGTCCAACTGGATTGCCAGAACCTGCATTGGATTAGCTAGATGGGCGAGTAAGAAAACACCATCCTGGGAAACTGAGAAGTTTCATTCAGGTATTATTAAAGAATCAAAAGAGAACATTTCTAGTTGCTTTCCAGTATCTGATGTTTGAACCGGACTTGTTTGGTTGTCAGTGTAGATAAGGCCATACAGACTCGTATAATACAGCTGCAGTAACTAATTTGCCACAGTATTTATAGCTTAGTCGTTGAATGTATGGAATCCTCATGGGATTATTATATTAGAATACCGTACGTTCCGTTTTCATTCAGGTCTTGTCTATGTTATGTGACTTCAGCTGAAATTCCCCCTTTTGCTGCTGGCTGATCTTCCGCAGTGGCAATTGCGACGGAGCACTGGGATAGCCTCAGCCAGCACTCCAACCGCCTCTCAGCCAGCTGGTCACCGGCTTCTGCTCGGGACCATTAAAAGGCTGGTGGCCATAGTTTGTACTCGTATTTTCACTGTTGCAAGAACTCAAGCAGCTATGTGAAGTTTCAGCGATTCCAGCTGCAGATAAGGCCTCCTAACTGTCATAAAGCATCTGGCTGAAAAAGCTAATGGAACATTCATTAAAATGACTTTAAAAGTAGCTTTGTAAATAGTCCATTTAGTGAATCTAAAGTTAGAATGCATTTTAAATTATTGTAATCCTCTTAAAATTCTTAAATGCTACTTTCAGGCTCTTTACATGACATAAATAATTTTCATATGTGTAGACTTAATTTTATACCGATTTTAAGTAATAATGTATACATAAATGTGCCATAGATTTTGTGTGTTCACAGTCTTTGAAAGATAGTTTTTTAGTAAATTGTAAATAATACTGCGTAAGTTCTAGAACAAATATATGTTGACCTTTTTTCACTACCTTATACTAGTTATATTGAATGGTTTATTTTACAGCCTAATATAGGAACTTGGAATGCGCACTTGAGGGCCCACACTTAAGTGCGCACTTAATGGTAGAAACTAATTCTGTCATTAGGTCCTCGCTTTTAGTCACAGCATGTTCATTGTATGTATTATTATTATTTGGTTTTGCCTTCAGTTATTGCTTGCTGATTTTTCAGGCAGGAAGTCGTTTCCCCAGGTAGTTGTGACATGAAGCCTTTAGGAAAAAATCCCAAAATTGTCCACGATCTTGACAGCTGGATGGTAACGCCTAGACCAAGATCAAAGTTGCCTGGTGCGCCTTTAGGCACAAAGTAAGTGGGATTCAAGGTGAATGTCTAGTTTGCTCCTCTACTTTTTAAAAAGAGAACTTTCACATGCTTTGTGGACTCTAATCAACAAGAAGATGTAAGAGCTTAGAGAGTAAAACTCTAGTAATTCTGGCAGTCTGAAAGCACCGTCGTTTGCAGCGTAGCCGTGTATCCCTCGACGAAGGAGATTTCTATCGAAATCTCCAAACTTAACTAAGTCTGTGTTTTGGTTTTTGTAAAGCATATCGTTTAGCTTGAGTATTTAGATAAATGTAGTTATGTTTCACATTCTTAAACTAATTTTATTCTATATTTAATATATTAATAGCTTAGGTGGAAAATCATTTGTATATAGTAAAGGCATAATGCAATTAGTGAAGTAGGAAAAGTTGAGTGGGAGCATAAAGCTACTGGTGGCCTGAAAAAATAAGGCTTGGCCCATATTTTAGAAGTCACAATGTTTTATTCATACATTCTTGTTTTATATCGGGGGAGGGGATAGCTAGAATGTGTTATGAAATTTTTGGAAAACTTTCCTAGCATTAGTGGTGAAGTTGGCCTTGAAATGCTGTCACGGTCAGCTTCCTAGAATTCACTTGTTTGTAGAGTATATATTTTGATTGTCAGTAAAGATAACAACTTTGTATTTTTTCTGCACTTAATTCATGTAATTAATCCACACAACAGAGTTTTCTAGAACATGGAAGTTGACAAAAGACATAATTACACCTACCTGTTAATCTGTGCTTGCAATATTTCAGTAGTTTTATTTAAGCTGTCAATAGGCAGCAGCAGAAAGCTGCAAATTTCAATTTTCTTTTCGCTCATTACCTTTGTAGTGCGAGTATTCATCAGCTTTCATTACAGAAAGCTTGTAGGATTTTCTGTTTGTCGCATTTCTCTATTTCAAAAGGGCATCCTTTTTTTTTTTTTTTCCAGCTTTTGTGAAAGTCAGTGTTACTGCTTACAAATCGCACAACAATTTTGTAGTGTGTCTCCATTAGAAAAGTTTGTTTTCAGGGTTAGTGGTTCAGTTGGAAAATGTTTGAAAAATGGGTTTTAAGCACTTCATCAAGCACAGCAAACAAATGGTATAAAATTTTGCTATTTGAAATTTGATTAAATGTAACAATATCAATTGAATTTTTTTTCTTCAAATATAGATACCTCACTTAAAGGAAAGCACAGCTGTACTGTATTTAAACTAATTCTAGGAAATAATAAAAAGTTGGTCTAAAATATTTTGTTGCCATTACGTTGCTTTCTGTGATTGACAAAATCTGTTTTTGTGTTCTCATACTTACTCTCAGAAGTATTTATTGATGTTGACATGCCAGTATAATTATGTTAATGAATTACAGAAAGTAGCTGCAAAACAACAGAGTCTGTGTCAGCTCAAGGCAACAGGTTGAATGACTATTCTGAAACCGGAGTAAAAGCCTGTGAAAAATGGTCAGTGCATTCAACAAGTTTTAATACTTTGCCAATGATGTACAGTCTTATTGTTGGAGTTGCTGTGGTTGCATTACATGACACACAAAACTGTCCTCTACCTCACGTGAGATTTAACAGATATTTTATATGGTTTTAGTAAACAAGATGCATCTATCTGGTCACTTAGTTTACAAATTTTGAATTATATTTATTGAAACATGACATACTGTGCTCTTAGCTTATACCTCAACTGTATTTTGTGCTGTTCTCCATTTTCATGCGTTGTAAATACCTGTATAGATTGTGGATTCAAAAACGAATAAAGAACCGTAATGTCAGAACACTTGCCTTCGTAGTATTTTTGAACACTGACGTATAAACTGGACTTTTTGGAAGGTGTTTAACAACGGTGGTTTTCTAAGGACGAGAGATTACACTGAATTAAAACCTGATTACACGAGAGATCACAAGAGCTGATTGAGCTCTTACGGCTCCGTGAAGATACTGACACTAAGGTTTCTGTGTGTCTTCACCTAATGTTGGTGTTTATATGTGTAAATACAACCTCTTGTGTATTTGGCCTGTTCTTTGGTGCACAGCTTTTGTGCCTAGTTGACTATTCAAGCAGTGTTTGAGTTGTTCACGCCGCTCCTTATAAGTTAGTGATGAACGAGATAAAAATCGCGTATCACCATATAAAATGCTGAGATTTATAAAAAGTTAAAATCAGAAATGAGAATTATACTTGATTTGCTGATGGAAAATATGCCCATCAGTGACCCTAAGGAGATCGTAGTTTCTGTACGTCATGTCATTACATTGCTTAACATTTTTGTCTACCATCAGGGAGCTTAAATAGCAGAAAACTCAGAATAGGAGAGGAAGGAGGCGAGAGGAGAAGAGGGAGCCGTTCCTGTAAGCTGTATGGGAGTGGGTCTTCCATTTAGGTTGAGCTTCCCTCACTTAGAACAATAGGCTATATTCTGTTGGACGCTTAAAAAACTCTAGATTGTAGTAAAAAAAATAGAACTTTTACTACAAATAATGATTTGGAGGTTTTCTAGGTGATTTTATTCATACTAAATACAATAAAGTTGGGGGGGGGTGGGGATGGATAAGCAAGTGCAGTCACATTCACACAGATACTTTTCCTTCCCCTCAAATCAGAACAAAAATGCTTTGTGCTTGTTTTAAGGTACGGGTCTTGCATATAGGAAATCCTAATTATGTTTCAGATTATTGCAAACCCTTCACGCTACCATGTACTTGCCTGTATTTTACAGCTGAAGAGAGAAGTGTGTTTAACCAGGGTGAAGATGAAATTGGTAATATTTTGATGAGCTCAGCCTTTAGTACAGAAGAAAATGAACAAGTGACTCTGCCACTTAAAGAGTCAGCCCTGTTTATTCCTGCATCCCGTGGTGTATTTTTATGCTGCTGTATTTCCCAGCAAGGGAGAAGCTGTCAGGCTGAAAAACCCTGCAAAGAAAAAGCTCCAGGTGAGTCACTTCTAGAAGAAAAAGTCATAGGGTGTTGAGAGCTTGTGTACGTGTGACTAATTGCAACATGTCATTTGTCAGGGAAAACAATGCTGATCAAGGAAAAACTGCCTGAGTGACAGGGTAAAAAGATTGATTATTTTTTTTAAGGTGTTCACACTGTTGCTGAAATAAATGCATGTGTCGCACTTGCTTTAAAAACAATGAATTGTAAGAATATTGCCCTAAATGTATCCGTTTATGTAGCATACAGTTTTCTTCTTTGTTTCTTATTCTATTGATTTTGCGAATCCTCGTTCACTTGTAGCATACTAACTTATATCCACTTGAACATTGGCGGTGTTATTTATAACCGTGACAAAATAGTAGATGTTCCTTGCCCCTGTCGACATTAATGAAGTAATTGGAATTGTGATCGAGTACTTCCAAGAGCGGATCGAGTACTGTTGAACAGTACCACTTACTGAGGTGTGAAATTCGCTTCTTGCCAGTCGAGCTGCTGCGCGCGCTTTGACAAACGCGTTTGTGAAGGAAGACATGGCAGTGCAAGAAGAAGAAGAAGAAACCGTAACTGGAGGAGACCGAATTATGGTCGGATGTGTCCACTGCTGGGGAATTCATATCCCGCAGCATTTTAGAAAGCTGGGGTTTGTGCATTAGGATGCGCCTGCGCTATCTCCATGTCAAATGCTGCTAATCTCACCTTTGGGGCGGAATGGGATATCAAGATGTTGCAAAATTTTCTGGTACTTTGAAGAAAAATAAAACACTTGAAGTACATTAGAAATCTAAGTATTAGGGCAATTTGGAGAATATGCATGTTTTTAAACTCTAAAGGACTGTGTGGTGACAGCATCATTAGACAACAGAGGTTGGGATCAGTTATCCCAAAGCGGTTAAGTATCCTTACGCCTGGTATTCACCAAATCGCAGTATTAAACTAATCGCATTTATACTTGATACAAACATCAGATGTTTAATTTATGGAATGTTATAAAATTAGATGGAGGAAATGCTAGACTGAAAAAATGCAAACTGAGTCAGCGAAGGGGAGAGGTGGGAATGTGTTCATTTGTCAGCTCGTCTCCTTCCAAATTCAGGAGGTGACACATGCTCTGTTCAACGCAATTGTGTGGTCTAAGAGGTGGAAGAACACTAGTTTCACTCGAGAGATGACAAGTTCATCTCCTGAATAATAAATAAGAAGGAATATTGTTTGGGAAAAGATTAAATCATGGAATCATAGAATGGTTTGGGTTGGAAGGGACCTTAAAGATTATCTCGTTCCAACCCCAAGTTGCTGCCTCCAGCTCTGGAGTCCGCAGCACAGGAAAGACATGAACCTGTTGGAGCGATTCCAGAGGAGGTCACGAGGATGATTCGAAGGCTGGAGCACCTCTGCTGTGAGGATGAGTTGAGAGAGTTGGGGCTGTTCAGCCTGGAGACGAGAAGGCACCGGGGAGAGCTTATTGTGGCTTTCCAGTACCTAAAGGGGCTGCAGGAGAGCTGGGGAGGGACTTTTTACAAGGGCATGTAGTGATAGGACGAGGGGGAATGGCTTTGAACTGGAAGAGGGCAGGTTTAGATTAGATATCAGGCCGAAATTTTGCACTGTGAGTGTGGTGAGACACTGGAACAAATTGCCCAGAGACGCTGTGGCTGCCCCATCCCTGGAGGTGTTGAAGGCCAGGTTGGATGGGGCTTGGAGCAACCTGGGCTGGTGGGAGGTGTCCCTTGGCAGGGGGATTGGAACAAGATGATTTTTAAGGTCCCTTCCAACTCTAACCATGCTATGATTCTATGATTCCACATGACAAATGAAGCTTAGGATGGTCTTGTCCGTGTTTTTCACTTTATTTGCCGAAGAATAGGAAAAAACACTGTTGGATGAAGAACGGGACAGATTTCATTCCCGGCATCTTAACCCTGCTGCGTAGCTTCCAGTATTTTTTTTTTTTTTTTTTTCCCCACTGGCAGCTCTGGGAGTGGAAAATCCGTCGGTTCCGTCGGTTTCTTGCCGGGTTTTCCCTGCGCGGCTGCAGCGCGGCCGCTCTCCACTAGTGGTCTCTCCACGCACGTCTCATCCCCGCGGGGCCGCGCTGCCCCGGCGGGAGCGTCCGCGGCCGTGCGATTCCGTCAGGGGTGAGCTGGTGCCCGGTGACTTCTGTGCGTTTGGGAAAAGGCAAAGGAAAACTAGGAAAATATCCTGCCTGCCTGTTTCACTTTGGTGCAGGACAGGCTGTGAGGGGTGTTTTTTATTTATTTCTTTTATTTTGCCATTTTGCTGTAGGCTGTTCCTCGTTCTGTTAAGTAGACTAAAATTTAAACCTGTAATGAGCCGGAGTAAAAAGCTGCTCGTTTTCATTTTAGCATTCACAAGTGGAAACAATGTGCTTCTAAACACGTATTTAGGAGTCCGTGAGTGTTAGGTAATGCTTTTGAAAACCCCGGCGCAAGCAGAGCGTGCCGTGACGGGTCTTTGATGTTTTTGCAGTTGCCGAAAACATCAGGAAAGACACAAGACTGATTTTGTCCATTTACTGCAGCTGTGCTGGTGGCTTTGATGAGACATTCAATTCCACCTCTTGAGTAACTCCGTCCACCACATTTCTTGCCCTGTCTTTCCGTAAAGAGGTACCAGTGTGATCATTTGTCTCCAGCTCAAAAACACTGCCTTAATTTTTCTCCCTTGATGCTAGATTTTGAATAGTCCGGCCGTTTGCATTTGAATAAAGCGGTCTGGTTTGTTTTTCAAGCGTGGGTGGGTATGATTCTGCCTCTCCTCCTCTCCTCACCCTCCTTCCCCTCCGACTCTTGTGATGAACTGGCAGAAGTTGGGGCTCCCCGCTCGCTCCTCCCATGCGTTATGGGGCTGGAGGCAGCTCTAACCCCTCCCAGGGAGGGAGGTGGGCAGAGGCAGCAGAGCCCCTGCAGCAGTGCCTGACCAGGGACCTCGTCTGTCCTACCAAACCCCCGTCCTTCCTTCTCGCAGCCCGCAGAAGGTCCCAGCAGCCGGGATCCGCAGCAGGGAGCTCGCCGGCCGGCTTTGCTGAACCCCCGCGGGCGCTCTCCTGTCCACCTTGCCCCACCAAGGGAACGACATGGTGGCCACCTGCCTGCACCTGGCCGGATTTGTCTGCAGTTTTATAGGGTGGATCGGGGTGGTTGTGGCAACGGCCACCAACGACTGGGTGGTGACTTGCGGCTACACCATTACCACCTGCAGGAAAATGGATGAGCTGGGATCCAAGGGGCTGTGGGCAGACTGTGTCATGGCGACAGGTCTCTATCACTGCAAGCCCCTCGTGGACATCCTCATTCTGCCAGGTACGTGGGCCCCCATACCCTCCTTTCCCACCCGGAGGTGAGGAGCCAAGCCTTGCTCCGAGCGGGACAGGTCCTGCTATGGGATGAATTGATGGCAAAGCTCCTTCAACTTCATCAGCGCAGAACGTGGTCCATGAAATACGCTAAAGGATGTGAATGATAGCTCTTAACGTGATTCTCATTAAATCATACCTGGTTTTAATTGTACCCAGGTGTCATGTGGGGCTATTAAAGTCCAGTCAATGTTTAATCATTACTCTTAGCAAACGCTCTCTGTTCCTTTGACATCTTGTGTCTAAATTGCATTGCAAAACATATGTAGTATATCGAGGTATAATGGAGTATTTCAAGTTTTGCTTTGAGACGAGGATGGACTATTACAAATGTTAAGGTTTGATTCCTTAAAATGATTTTGAGTATAATGAATCTTTCAGCATCTATTATTAATGCTGCTATGGCTTTTAATCTTTTGGAAGATCATCATTAGTCTTGATGGTCTTGTGCTTCTGAGGCAAGACAGAACTTTTACATGGCAAACGTAAATACATTTAACTTTTCTTGATATTTTCCAATTATATAGTAATTTTCACCTAGTTTACTGCAAAGTAAAAATTAAGCAAGGTGTTTTGTCAGTATTAATACATCTTTTGAGCTAATTAAACCTGCCACGGTCTTGTATGGTCTTGTCCCTGTAAGTTTAGTTAACGATCTTACCTGTTTCAATCACTGTTAACCCTGTAGCACTTCTTTGTCCTGCTGTGGTTCAGACTGCACCTCCTCTAGCACATCAGAGATGCCTCTGCCAAAGCTGACAGGGTAGAAATAACTATTCCTTGTAGTTTTCTTTCATGTTTCCTTATTTCTTTATTTAAAAACTGTTGTGCAAATAATTTCACAAGAGGTCAGAAAGATTATTCCCGAGTTTCTCTCTGTTGCAGAGCCCTGGTCTGTACCACATCGTGCTCAGCAATATTGAATCTCTCAGAGTAGCTCCTATTCTCCCTTTCTCTGTGTGTGTATACTTCTATTTTAGTAGATTTGCTTTCCTTATTGCTACTTTTGTTCAATATGATCCGGCAAAGAAGACAGAGAAAAGACTTGCCCTGAAGGAACATTATTGAATGAAGTTTCATAAATAGGTAAATAGGTCTTTCAGCAGCAGAAAGCAATGCTTCTCTCCAGCAGAAACAAATCACAAAACACGATGCTTCTGCTCGTAACTCATTTGATACCTACGGCTCTCCATGAGAGGGAAATTTATCCTGGTGTGCCCGATAACTGAAATGTATTTAGAGTCTTTCCTTGCCTGAGTCAAGTCTTTAAAATAAACGTGTTTGTAGTCTCCTTTAATCTGGACCGATAGCACAGAAACCACACTGGGCGCTGCCATCTCCTTTGTTTAGGGTCTCATTTTTTGCCCTGAACTCCTCAGGTAACTTTTTTACTTAAGTTTCCTCATGAAAAATCCAGCAAATATTCAATATTCACAGAGGCTGCATTTCCAGGAACAGTAAAGTCCTCATTCCTGGTGCCTTATCTGTATGTCAGCGGGACTTGCTTGAGGCCCCGTTTTGCTGGTATTGTTTGAGGCATCACAAATCTCCATGCCTGCATGTGGCAGCTTCATTTTGTTAATAAGGGGGGAAAGAGAGGCAGCATATTCGCTCTGCTGAAACTGTCCCAAGAGCTGGTGGAGGCTCACCAGGCAATGGAGCAAATCTGACACTTGTTCTTTTTCCTTTGCATGCAAGTAATGACCCGGATTTATTTATTTATGTATACATTTTCTATATTATATATAAATTTTATATACAATATTAAAAATTAAATTATATATACATTCTATATTAAAATATGGGGTTTTTTTTATACATTATTATACATAGAACTGAACAGAAGTGTAGAAATGTCACATCCCTGCGCAGCACACCCACAGTCCCTGTCCCCTGTCCTTCCTCGCTGCCTTGTGTTAGGCTGCTGGTGCTGCGTGGGGGCAGGCAGGAGAGGGATGGTACCTGATGAAATGCCAGGGAATCCCGTGATGTCCGTAGGGACCCAGAGGAATAACGTGGCCCATGGTTATGGCTACTCAAGCAGCTCTGCAAGGTGCAGTCATTTCTTCTCCGTAAGGAAGAGCTGTGCCAGTGGTCACCTCGAGCCACGGGGCTCCTCTGAAACCCCGCCACCAGGCTGGACTACTGAGGTGCAGCATCTGGACGTGGCTGGGACTGCTGAGCATCCCTCCTCCTCCCAGGTCAACAGTCCTCAGCTCCTCAGGGCAGCTGGTGGTGGTGTCTCACGAACCTGCATGTTTCAGGAATGGGTCTCCAACTATTCAGCCCTCTGGATGACTGCGGACCTCCTCTGCTCACAGCAAGCTGCTCGTTAAGGCTTTAAATTCTTGTTATTTAATCAAAGCTCTCTCTATGAAAAGATATAGGAAAACTCCTTCCTAGCTGTTTCTCCTACTTTCCCTTCCCATATTTCCCAGTTCCATGATTTCTCAGTGTCTTGCTGGGAAGAGCTTGTGTTTTCCAGGCAGTGCTGCTTGTCTGTTGGAAAATTTTGGGCGTGTACAACCTGTGTTCACACACTAACCACCGTACTGCAGTCTCCCTGTCTTAATTGTTTACACAAAAGATTGAACGTGTCTCCCATACTCCATGCAAGTGTTAGGAGCTAATCAAACAGGAGGCTTTGTCCAAAGGTTCTCAAAAAGGGGTCCTCAGCACAAGAAGAACGTGGACCTGTTGGAGCAGGTCCAGAGGAGGCCATGAAGATGATCCGAGGGCTGGAGCACAGGCTCCAGTTAAGGACAGGCTGAGAGACTTGGAGTTGTTCAGCCTGGAGAAGAGAAGGTGCCGGGGAGAGCTTATTGTGGCTTTCCAGTACCTAAAGGGGCTGCAGGAGAGCTGGGGAGGGACTTTTTACAAGGGCATGTAGTGACAGGACAAGGAGGAATGGCTTTGAACTGGAAGAGGGCAGGTTTAGATTGGATATCAGGCTGAAATTTTTCACTGTGAGTGTGGTGAGACACTGGAACAAATTGCTCAGAGACGCTGTGGCTGCCCCATCCCTGGAGGTGTTGAAGGCCAGGTTGGACTGGGGTTGGAGCAACCTGGGCTGGTGGGAGGTGTCCGTAGCCAGGGCCGGGGGGGGGGGTGGAACTAGGTGATCTATAAGGTCCCTTCCAGCTCAAACCATTCTATGATTCTCTTGTGCCAAATAATCAAAACCATCTTTCCTTGCCTTGCCAACAGGGTACGTCCAAGCATGTCGAGCACTGATGATCGCTGCCTCTGTCCTGGGTCTTCCCGCTATCTTCTTGCTGATAACGGTCTTACCCTGCATCCGGATGGGCCACGAGCCTGGAGCTGCCAAGTACCGGCGGTCCCAGCTGGGAGGGATCCTCATCATCCTCCTGGGTAAGATGCCTACCACATGTGGAGAGACGGAGGTCTTCCTCTGCTCCAGGGTGGCATGGTGCAAACTGGTTGAGCATGTTCACCTGAAAGGATGGTTGCCCAGGCTGGGCTGACCCTGAAGCTCTTCAGCATCTCTGCAGTCTGTGGGGTGAACAAAAGACACGGACAGGAGAGGGAAGACAAAGACAGGAGGCAAGACAAAGAGGGGAGGGCTGAGAAACCCTACTGTGCGTTGTCTTGTAGAGTCCTTGGGGATGGTCGCTGCCTGTTTCTGCAGGAGGGCGATAGTGGTCGCACACAGACAGCTGGTTTTGCTGTTTTTCTGTGGAAGTGGTGCTATTTTTGGAAAAGGGTCAAAACTCCCAAGCTGCTTACAGGGATAACCTCCAAATTTCCCTGGGCATTGCAGATGCAGACAGGTCCAAGTAAGCTGAGGTGTGTGAGAGGGGAACCCCGCAGCTGAGGGGGTTCTGGTGCTGTGGGGACAGCAGGGGAGTGAGCGAGGAGGTGGCACGGACCTGGGAAGAGGGGTGGCACGTCCCCTGTGCCTCCCAACCCCCTCTGCCCAGCCTTGCCCTTGGCCTCCAAGCTCCCCTGGGAATTTCTTCCCGTCCTCCATGCCTGCGGTGGAGATTGTTTTGAGCAGCGCAGACTGTGGAGCTCATTGTCCCCAGTGCAACACCTGCATGTTCTTGAAGCCTCGTCATCTCAGCAACAGGCTGCGGTGCCTTGTTTTTACCCGTCTGCGGGGCAGAGGAGGAGGGGTGAGGGAAAGTGGCCTCTTTGTGTGGCTCTGCTGGTCGCTGGCAGCCCGCGCTGACATCATGCCCGTCTTCTTTCTTCTTATTCTCCTCCTTATTTTTTTTCAAGTGGGCACTGGATATAGCTGCACGCTTGGAGGGGCTGTCCTCTGGATGCTCCTTCCTTGCAAGCGGTCTCTCCTCTGGTGCCTTGGTGGGAAGCAGATAGTATGGGTCAGTACATCCCAAATCTAAGCAGCTGAGACCAAGGGGCCCTTTTAGCATCTGTGGGGTTTAAGGGCACGTTGCCACAGCTGGAAATCCTACAATAAGTGTTATAGGGCCTGTTTAGGACATCTGGATCATGAACAGCCATGTTAGAAAGCTGTTGTAATGTGGCCTTCATCCCTGTCCCAAAACCTTAAGTCACGTATTTGGGCTTGGCAAAGTGAAAGAAAAAGTGTGGTTTTTTCTGCCTGCGAATGAAATTTTAGTGCCGGAGGAGTCTGCTGTGCTGGATTTCCCTGGCTGGGGATGGGGGAGGCCCAGAGGAGCTGCACTTCGTCACAAACAAACACGAGTCTTTGCTTCCAGTCAAGGAGAACGGTGCTGTAGATCAGCCCCGTTTGCATGGCTGTAGTGGTGGAGGCGAGAGTATCGCCCTGAAACTGCGCTGCCGAAGGGCGGCAGATATTACAGGACCAGAACACGCGGCAAACAAATTGCAGTGGTGATATTGGGTAACGCTGCATTAGAATAAGTGAAATCCCGTACCTTGCAGTGTTGCACCAGGGGTTTGGGGTCTCGTGTACCACTGTCCCATCCTGGTCTTGCTGCGGGGTGACACCAGGGAGGAGAACAGATGTAAGAGGATGGAGGAGAGGGGCTGCGGTGCTCCATAAGCCGGGCTCCTCTCCGCCTCAGAGCATGGTTTTCCCCCTGAGTAGATCCTGTGAGGAAAGGAAATGTGTATTTACACAGACATCGGCAGGCGAACGCTCTTTGAGTCGGATTTGGATTTCTTACTGATTTTTACCCCTGTGAGTTTTGAAGCATCTGCAGGTGAAGTGGTTTGCTCATGTCGCTGGTGTCCTGAATGATCTGGGCTGGGAACAGCAGCCCGGTCACAATGTTTTAGTCACAATTACAATAATGCTCTTTTTGTCCCATCACAAATGAAGAATAAATAAGCTCATTTTGCTCTTAAGTGTGATTAAAAAAAAACCCCAAAACCCCAACAAACCAACCCACATCTATTTTTCAAATGGCAAATTTTTCTCAGCACAACAGTCCCTTTGGAAGAAGAATAATGTACAGAGCTTGGGACTTTGACATTATTTAAGCTGATTAATGATCTGTTATTTGCAAAATGAGGTGTTACCATCCCAGAGCATTTAATAAGCATGAATCAGGCCTCAAAAATCACAATACTGATGTAAAATTAATTATAGTCTAGAAGTAATATGCCCTGGACTGTTCTTATTTGCCCTCTGGCCACTGAACTCTCGTTCGTGGTTTTCCCCAGCCGCACGGGTTCCAGCCTTTTCCTCTAAGTGGAAACCAACTCCCAGAGCTCCGGTAAAAAGAAAACAAACCCCCAAACACTCACTTACATAGCAGAAACAGAGAGCTGAGATGTGATCAGGGGAGCTGGCCCCACGGCCAAACATCACTTGTTGCTCGGGGAAGGGATGGCAGTTTGTCACAGGGATTTATTAAAAAGGAAAACAGGGGTTGAAACAGTGTGAGGGGAAAAAAAAAAAAAGAAACACCCAACAACCAAACAACAAAAAAAGAAAAAGTTGAAAACTTGCCAGGAAAACAATGGGCTCAGATATTCCATTGATTTTTCTGTCTGCTGATAATAGCGGGCTGCAGAGTGCAACCTGTGAGCGCACCCTCCTATCCTGCCTGCTGATGTATTTATGTCTTTGCTCGATCCTATCTGCCCGAGGGAATTGATTTATCGCCGAAAACAACCGTCAGCAGAGGTTTGCTCTGAGCCAGTATGAAAACATTTCATACGCTAGCATCCATGGAAAAAACCCAGCCCACCCTGTGTTGTTGATACTAATTCGGGGGACCCCGTGCTGGTAGCCAAGCGGGCATTTTCCTAATGGAGGTGAGGGGACTCGAAACACTGGAAAACACAGATGAAAAATACATTAGTTATTGGCGATTGCTACTGCAAGATGACCGTATTAGCTATTGTATACTAAATAAAGGATATTAATATTTTTTTCTGGACACTGCATGAGATTTACTTGCAAAACCATAGATATCAAGATAAAAAGATTGCCTTGAATGTAGGAAAAAAAAAATAGCGTGGATATCTATTATTTCAACCAAATGCTTTGAAAGAGAAATCTGTGTGACTTTGAGTTAGCAACTCAGAATGATTAAATTTAGCTGTGAAAGAGAAAGATTCTTTCTTCTGCAGAAAGCCTTTAAGTTACTGTTCAGGAATTTGGCAGGGACTCACTGTCCCTTGAGTTGGTGTAATCCGGCTCTGTCTCCTCCACCTCCCCGAGTACCTTCTGTGCTTCTTGTCTAATGGTACTTCCCTCTGACTAAAACACGCCTGTAATGGAGAATATTAAGAGTACGAGCTCAAAGGATTGAGCCACGGCAAGTCCATCGTCAAAAAGGACTTAGACACGCTGGGAGCCTGGGATGTCTCCCTGTGGACTCACAGCGGTCTGACGGAGCAAGGACAGCCATACCATCCGCTAACGAGATGATTTTTGCAGGTAGAGGCAGTGGCTTTTACAGGACTTGCCTGCAAAAAGCAGGCAAGCTTTCCAGTATCTGCGTGCCACAAAACGTGCCTGTTTTTCCAGCTGATGTAGTTGGTCTAATAGAAAATATTCCTCCTTTTTGCAGACTTTCTTTTACTTTTCTGCCAGACTATATCGCCTACAGCAGCTCTACTCTCTGAAGACTTTCATATTTAGGGAGAGGCAAAGACTTTCTCGGCATCCGCACAAAAAGAAAGGGGTAATAATTTCAATTCAAAGAGTTTGTCCTTGTAGGCAGCTATTTCAGCGCTTGAAACTTGCCCTAAAATGCCTTTTCCAATCCCTTTGAGTTTCTTGGCAGATCAACTTTTCCTCAGCCTTTCCCCATGAGAGGGCTAGACCAAAATTTGAGTTCACCGAGACATACTGCGATTGCAGACCGCCCTTTTCGCATCCTCTCAGAGGATTTACGGCCCAATCTAATCTACGCAGAGCGATGAAATCCAGTCCTGTTTCAGGGCGTTCCTCTCGCTGGGCGACGGGGTCACTGGTGTCTGACGGCAGCTGGTAGCCTCCGAAGACAGAGAGGTCAAACTAACCCGTGCAAAGCCCTTGGCTTGTGTTCCACAGCTTTCTAGTATTGTCAGCACTAAAATAAGGTGGTTTTACATGTAGTTCAGCCACATGCACAAGGGATGCTATTGTGTTAGTGGCCCTGAGAGCTCTTCTCACCCCAGCGCCAGTGTTTTCTTCGGTCCTGTGTTGAGGGGGAGGGTCTGGATACATAAGGCTCTTATAGTCTATGGACATAAATATATATATATATTTACTGCTGACAGAAAAAGAAAAGATGATTGTGTCCTTTTGGACAACAAAGGAGCTTTTTTTTCTAGAGCCCATTAGAATGCTTTGCGTATTCCCAACTGACACATTTTTGTTTTAAATCTCATGAGCTGTTTGCGGGACGGATCCACGAGCAGGAGAAATGCTGTTCTCCCTTCCCTGCCTTCTCCAAAAATGTCTTCCAAAGCCGCAGGGTCCTTGCTTTGAGGAGGCCCAAAATTATTACTGGCTTTATTAGCATCCTTCAAATGTTCTTCTCTTTTCCATAAGAAAATATTTTCTCTCACAATAACTGCAGCTATTGGGGATGGGTTTTCTGCTGTACCGGCCAGCAGCTATGGTTTGTTCTCCTCTTTAACCAAACAATTTTATTTTTAATCTCACCCCCTTCTTTTTCCCCTCTTGCAACCTTAACTTTTTGACACTGCCTCCGGATACCTTTTAACGCGGTCGGTGGAGATCTGTAACGCTGCCACAGTCCTGTTATTGTTTTGCTCTGATTCTCTGATAGCCACAAGGATGGACTCCTGCACAGCTTGTCCCGGAGGCAAGTAAATATTGACAGATTCATTCTTCTCAGATGTACAGGCCATAAAGGAGTGTTGTTTTAGGACCCGCTCCCGTGAGGTGATTAACACCATCAACTCCCGTTGCCCTCGGTGCACGTGGGGACTTTGCAGGATGGAGGTAGGCCCCTCGGTGAGGGTAGCGAGTGTGATGTTGTGTAGCGCAAGGATAATGCGGGGCACGAGTTTTGTCCCTGCTTGGAGCAAACCACGTGTGTGCGCCGCACGCCGAAAACATCATGATCTCTAGCCCGGCTGCCGCAAAGTTCTGCATTTGAACCTGCTTTACTGTCCTGAGGGTGTCTAACTTCATATGTCACCTGCCTAGCCATCCTCAAAACACCACTGCCGCAGCCTTCCTGCTTTTCATGGAGAAAAACGATGGGATTTCAAGCAAAAGTTGAAGTCCTCGGTCATTTTTTGACCCACTGGAGACTCTAAGTAAAATACTTTTTTTCTCTTCAGATGAGGTCCCGTTTCTATTCAATTCAATAGGCTTCTGGAGAGCTTTGCTGGGTTTGTCCCCATCACTTGATGTAGAGAAATTTTCCACAGGGAAGTGGAATCTGCTTTCCAGAGTTGTGAGACGTTTCCTTCTCCATAAATAAACCCCACCCAACAATGCTGTACTGCTGCTTATTTTGTCCCTGCTCATTTTCTGCTTGTATTTTATAAACCCTGCTCTGTCTTGCTAAGTGCCGGGATATTTCGTTAATGCTTATGTGACCATTCAGCAGAGCAACTGCAGTGATGCTGATTGACATGGGCTGAGGACGTGAGTTCATGCAGAAATAGTGATTTAAACCAGTTGACTTTAGGCCACCGATTTTACCACCTCACCAACGCATATGCACCTTGCTTCGTATCTAATTTATTCCTAATTCTGCAGCTCTCCAGAGCATCAATTTCAGGGATGACTTTCATTCTTCCCCCTTAAAGATATTTCTAGGGAACAAATCTGTTTCCCTTGTAATAAATATATCAGATTGTGTCAAGCAGCAGTTGTTTTTTTCTTTTTGTTCGTCGGTGCCTGAGAGAGATGGCTGTTCTCTCCTAAGCTCTCTCCCCGCGAGGCTCCCATGCCGCCTCCTGCTCGGAGATCTCTTGGACCAAGCCCTGATGCTGATGCTCCTGGGTCCCACCGTGGGACCGCAAGGGAGTAGGGATGGGTTTTCTCCCTGTCCTGCAGAGCCTTCCCTCCCCTTTGGCAAGCTGTGTGTCCCCGCAGTGGGGTTACATGCTGGAGTTACCTTTCCTTTCCATCTCTCCCCAGCCATGTGCGGCGTCGTTGCGACCATCTGGTTTCCCGTGTGCGCCCACCGCGAGACCACCATTATGAGCTTCGGCTACTCCCTGTACACGGGCTGGATCGGCTCTGCCCTCTGCCTCTTCGGTGGCTGTGTCATCGTCTGTTGCTCGGGGGATGCCCAGACGTTCGGTGAAAACCGTTTCTACTACGCCTCGGGATCCAGCTCCCCTACCCACGCGAAGAGCGCTCACGTGTAAGCGTCACGGGGACGTCCCATGGCTGCCGTCGGATGCTCTGGCTGGTGGGTTTGTGTGCCCTGGGTTTGCTTCTACTGACACACACCGCTGTCAGGCTCCCGGGGGAAGATTTAGAAAAGCAGCACAAATGTCTGGTAGTTTGAAGCGTTATTGGCCCCATCTCTCCCCCTCCCTTTTCTAGAAAGAAAGCTCCAGCCAGCCCTACCTCTTGGTCCTCCCCAATTTGTCCTCACCGCCTACCCCATCTTCTCGCAGCCAGGATGATTCAGATGGTTTGGGGTTGTCATGTGGGTTTTAGGGTTTTTATTTTATTTTCTAGCTCCCCTGCTTATAGGAGAGTTTAAAGCAATAAAACACAAATGAGAGAGACACTTTCCCGTTGTTAGAAGGACTCTGGCAGCTTCTCCCACCACGTCACTATTTGCTTTCCCCTGTTCAAGGTCACCGCTTTGGCACAGTTTGGGGGAGAGGGTAGGGAGGAAGGCTGTACTCTCCAACCGGGCAAATGTTTCTCTTTTGGAACAGGACTAGGGGAATTTTTTTCTGCCTTTCTCTGTAAATACTTTTGTATGAGTTTGATCATTTTAGTAACAGTATTTCCCCCACCCCCACAGTCATCAGTATGAAGGAAATGGAACCCAAAGGTCCTAATTACATGGTCGATAACAGTGCCTTTTTGTATAGTTTTAAATGACTTTGGGGGCTCTAATCCCCGCACTCTTGTTTGTTTCTTTTTTTTCCTTTGTACAGATCAGTTACTAAAAATGTATTTTTACATTTTTTTAAACTCCTTCTTTTCTTCCTCTAAATTTGTGTTCTGTCTTGCCTCATTAAAGTAGCACATTTTAACACGCAGTATAATGTACCTGTTACAATACAATTCTGGTGAATACTGATGATGCCTTTGTACTTTCAGTGAAATACTGTACAATAAATAACAGAGTACCTGCAACCACCGGCTTCTTTTTTTCCTTCCTCCCTGAGTGTTTCCATAGCTAGCTTTTCCATGACAGGGTTTTCCCAATGATTTTGAAGACTCTTTTAACTTTCTTTTTTTCAATAGCAGTTCAGGATGAGAGATTCTGCTCTGCTGTTGAATTAAGTGGGCCTTTCGGGTTTTTTGGGGAATATTTAAAATATGAGTAATCTTCCTGCATGGTACTGACTGCTGTCTTACCCATTCGTTCTTTCAGTGCTCCTGACAGCAGCTCTCACCAGTGGTACCAACTCGTGGTACTCTTTGCATCAGGGAGACTTAGAAACCCGCTGAGGTGGGGGAGATACACTCCCAGCACTGCTTGGGCGTGCTGAGGTCGCGAAGTCGTGTTGCTGGAAGTGCTTTCAACTAAAATAAGAGTCTGATCTGGGGTCATCGCTCCCTTTGATTAAAACCGTGTAAGAAGAAGATCTGACTCTGTCCTTACCAGAGGCTGTAGCAATTTAATTACGTTGATACAAACCCCATCTGTTCCTGATGTTAACTCAGTTCAAACAATTTGTGTAAGCCAGGCTTCAGGGGCAGGAAAAGGGGAATAGCCAATGTTCAGACATGGACAAGGGAGAGAGCCCAGGTGTTGTGTGTAGGAGGAGAGGGGATTGAGCAAGCAAAGGAGAGGAACAATCAAATTGTTTGGGGTGATGGAGAAGAATTCAAAAACAAGGCTGCTAGTCAAGCCTTGGTGGATTAGGGACTGTCCTTTCATCTTGGTCTACTTCAAGTTGGAGAATCCAAACTGGGTGACGCAGCTGTGGGTAAGGATTCTGCAGCTCCCACACCTTGCCTCCTCCATGTGGGAAGCCAAGGTGGGGGACCACTTAAAAGGAATGCATAAGGAGGCTCCAGGAGAGGCTGATCATGTCCCGAGCCTGTGCAGCACCCTCCAGCTCAGACACGCAACCCCAGCGTCTGCCTTTAAGTCTGAACAGTCTTGAACGCGTCTCTGTTGTGCAGGCTCTGCATCGCTGCCATCCCATACAATGCATCCGAGGCGGGCAGCGGCGCGGGGCCGGCGGCAGGACACTTGTGCCCATTACATCACGGGTAGGGCACAGGCAGTTGTTGTATGCGCCCGAGAGATGCTACAAGTGCTGCCATTGATGTACGGGTGCCACGGGTGAAGGGGTGGCGCACAGACGTGCCAGCTTGTGCAGGCTGCCCAGGGATTGTGGATTGTGCCCCGCTGCCTGGGGCTTTAGCCGGTTAACCCCGGGGCTGGCAGCAACGTGGGAGACCTCAGAGCAGAAAGCTGCTGCATTGTTGCCCTCCAAACTGCCCTGGAGCAAATTGGGAGGGAAAAGCACAGGAAAACCTGCCTGAGATCATAGAATCATAAAATGGTTCAGGTTGGAAGGCACCTTGAAGATCATCTAGTTCCCCCCCCCCCCCCCCGCCATGGGCAGGGACACCTCCCACCAGCCCAGGTTGCTCCAAGCCTCGTCCAACATCCAGGGATGGGGCAGCCACAGCTTCTCTGGGCAACCTGGGCCAGTGCCTCACCACCCTCACAGTGAAAAATTTCTTCCTAATATCCAATCTAAATCTCCCTTCTTCCAGTTTGAAGCCATTCCCCCTCATCCTATCACTACATGCCCATGTAAGAAACCCTTCCCCAGCTCTCCTGTAGCCCCTTTAGGTACTGGAAGGCCGCAATAAGGTCTCCCCAGAGCCTTCTCCAAGCTGAACAACCCCAACTGTCTCAGCCTGAGGGGTTTTTTTTGGCAAAGTGTTGGTGTTGCTGGAGGGGTGTGGGCAATGGTGCATGATCCAACGAGGAATGAGCACTGCCAAGCAGTGCGTATGGGTTTTTTGCTGCCCACACCTTTGGGCTGCAACTTAACATCGTCAGGCGCGCAGGGCTGGGGACCCTCGGTGGGGGCTGGTGCTGGGGCTCTGCTCACCCTGCCCACGGTCACAGGTTACCGGCAGCCAATCCCAAATCTAACCCTTACAAAGTTCTGGGCAAGCCGCTTGGAGGAAGGAAGACGCTTTATTTCTGGGAAGAGAAGAAAAATCCAAACAAAGCAAGACAACTCTGGAGCAGCCACGGGGAAAACAGACACCTGCAACCGTGGGACGTGAGGAGACGGGGCCAAGAATGGGATGGGATATTAGTGCTGGCACCGCAGAGGGGGACTGTTTGAAGGAAGCACAAAGAACATTAAACTTTTGTGTTTTTTAAAGGAACAAAGCTGAAATACCTGCTTTGAGTGCCCCAAAAACACCCTGCTCCCCCGCGAGGTTCTTCTGGGCTGGGTTGGCTGCAGCACTGTTGGCTCTTCAAGGCTTTTGGTACTCGTTTGCTGACCTGAAGCCTCAAAATAGTCAAACATAATTCTCCTTAAAGGAAAAACTGCTCCACACCATGCCTAGTATCAGCTGTGGAGTGGTGGGTGTGAGCTCTGGTGGTCACCCCGGTGTGGAGGTGATGGTCCCCGGTGACCCCGTGGAGCCCTCCATGGCCCCACCAGGACCATCTATAGCTCCCCATCGTGGGGAGCATGCCTGGCAGCCTCCCCGTTCCCCAAATAATAGGAATAACAGGAGGGAGGGGACACTGGTGGCCCTGAGCATCCCGAAGGGGAGAAGCAGTGGTGGCTCTCTGAACGATGCCTGCCTCCCTACGGCCCCAGTGCCTGTGCAGGGGGTTACGGTGCTGTGACACCCCAGTTACCCCAGGGAAAGGGGGTGCTGGAAGCACCACGAGCAGATGGGAAGACATCGGTGCTCCCTGGGGCTTCACACGGCAATAGTCAACCTGTGGTCATTGGCTTTAGGTTTTTCTCTTTTTTTTTTATTTTTTTATTCTGTAAACTGATAATAATTTTTTTTTTTTTCACAACAGTGCAAGTAAATACCAAAGTCAGCCCACTGAAAGGGGTCTTCTACAAAGGAAATTTTGAAGCACTTAAGGCAAGATTTATTCATCTCTAGCTTCAATTTAGCATTGAAAAAATATCAGACCTTCAGCTACTGATTCACTTAACAGAATTTATACGGGATTTTTTTTTTTATTTTTATTTTTTGGTTTAGTCTTTCATTTAAAAGATTTACATTACTATGGAAACTGATACTAAGACACATTTGTCTCTGGCTTTCTTTAAAAATCCATTAGTTCCTGTTTGATTTTTAAATGTAAAGGCACACAATAAAGCTTTATGCATTTATTAAAATATACAGATTTTGGTAAATTTAGATTTCTTTTCTTAGTATCTTCATAATATATATATATTATATGTATAGTTGTCAACAACACAATCATTTGAAAATAAAAAACCACTCCATAACATATCTGCATAATTTTTGTCTTTCTTATGACACACTACAAGATCCCATTGTACAATGCACCAATGGGTTTTTGGAAACCACAAAAAAAAAAAAAAGAACAAACTTATTTTAACAAATACACCGATTTCATACCAGAACCGCAGAGAATTGTTACACCAGAAAGTACCATCTGCAAAAAAAAAAAAAAAGCAAGATATACATCAGAAAGACCGAACAAAACAAAGTGAAGATCATTTACAAGCTGGATTTACAACATCCCATGTCGTTCAGGGCGTGATTTCTCTGCCGTGTGGAGGATGCCGGTGTGCTGGGCCTCGTACAGAGTGGTCGTAACTGTGCGGAGTGAATTTGCGGAGGGATTGAGATCTTATAGAGTCGATCTGGAAGGTTTGAGGTATTTATGCTCCGTCCGTATCATGCATTGGGCCTCGCTCCACCTGTGTCCTCCTGATGGGCCAGGGGTGTGAGAACCACCCAGGGGGAAAGGCTAGATTTTGGGGTTACAGCAAAACAAGCACTTGCACCTCCTCCCAGCATCCCAAACCACCAGCGATGCCCAGAGGTGATGGACACACCTCAACGTTTCGGCCTTTGCACCTTTTGCTTGTGCCCATTGACAACCCCAACGGCCGCTACAAGGGAAAGCGCCCAAGCTCCCAAACGGAGGCAGGACGCACGTGTCCCTCAGGTGCAGGGTGGGGGGACCCAGGCAAGCCCCAGTCTGCAGCTTGGCTGCCTTCTTCTTACACGCCAACGTTAGGTGGGATGTGGTGGGCTCAGAAGAACGGCACGGCTCCCACCCACCACCGTGGCGAGGGCTGATGGCAGCCTCTCCGCACCAGATGGTGGCATCAAATGCTATTTCCCGTTGGTCCCGGGGACATGGCACAACCGTCCTGCCCCGGCCCTTCCCCGGGAAGGGGAAGGAGGATGGGTGAGTGGGAACAAGAGCAGCCAAAGGGCTTCACTTTGAGGCATGGATCCAACGGAGCGGTTCCTACAGTTGCCAAAGAGCAAAGGATCAAGACCTTGTCATATGATACGGCATAACTAGAGCGGACATGACAACGGACACTGATACTGGTAACTCCTCTTTAGCAAGAGATTAAGGCTGCAAAAGGAATAACCGGCTTCGATTCGATTGGCTACTTGGGCACGAGTTTGTGGTTAAGCAGATGCCTAAATACTGTGCAGAAGCAGGACAAAGACAACTACCTTGGGTATGGTATAGTACAAGAGCTGGTAGGAAAATAGCATCAGTCTTTCTCCCTGAAAATGTAAAGCCGGACCTGCGAGGTGCCATCTCTCTTGGGTACTTCTAAGGCATCAAGGACGAGAGCAGCCAAGCATGAGTGAGAGGTTACCTTTGCGAGAAGTGCTCAGCCGTGAGAGGTGCACACATTGCAAACAGCTTTTTGGTGGGACACACTCAAGACTTCTGTTTGTAGAAGCGTGGTAGGGGTGGGCAGTGGGAGGGGATGCCAGAGCGAAGCTTACGGGTCCTTTTGCCAAATCCTCACTCCCATCCTGAAGCCCTCGCAGAGGTCAACCTTCCCTTGGCTTGCCCAGGGTGCTCCACGTTAAGGTCTGCAGCATCAGATGCTCTTCTCCACTGGGAAAAGGACTGTAGTTTGTGAACATTTGGGACAGGAGCTGCAGGTGGGAAACTTTTGTAGCCGTGGACTGAGTGTCTCCCTCGAGCCCTTGAGCCCTGGGAGCGATGGGGACAGGTCCAGGTCCAGGGACCTTCTGCACCCAGTAGCCCGCTTGCCCGCAAAGGGTGCCAGGCCAGCTCTGCGCTGTTTTGGCAGGGTGAGCCTCATCCAGCATACCAAAGTGTTAATGCTTCTCAACATCACACATTGGAAGTCCTGCCTTATGCCCCCATTGATGTTAAATTGTCCCCTGGGATGCCAGCAACAGCCCCTGGTACTGGGGACTGGTCTGGTCTGCTCTGGGGGACCCCCAGGGATGGATCCAGCCACAGCCTTCAGCAGCTGAGAGGAGGATGGGTGTCGCTGTCTCACGGGGTGTTTCCTTGGTTATTATTTATTCAAAAAGGTGTTCCTCCATTGCAGTGTTTTAAACCAAGCATGTTGGTGATGGGCTCCAGAACTGGACCTGCTGCTAATCGCTGACTCAGCAATGCAGCTGTTGTCTGTGCTGGGGGAGATGGTGGCTGTGACCAAACCTCATCACTGCCGATGGTGCTGTGGGGACAATGGTGGCAGGGAATCTGGTGGCACTGCTGGGGGTCATGGCTGTGGTGTGGGTTTAACTATGAGAAAAGCCCACCTGCTGATCACCTCTGCCCCGCGAGCCACCAGCTCTGTTTGGTTTCAAATTGAAATATGGACACCTACAGGATGAGCAGCATTTCAGTATTTTTTCATACAGCATCCACCAAGCCAGGGTCAGAAACAGAGAAAATGGTACAAGGTGGAGACGGCAGCAGGGAGGGAGATTTCAGCAGCTGAGTCCTCTCCGTTTGCTACACGTGGCCCAGCTCTGCCAAGATATGGCAGATGGATGTTGCTATTTTGCAGGGGCATTGACATGTCCCTGAAGCACTGAAGCCACAGTGAGCTCTGTGAGGGAATTACAATGTAGTAAGTTTTGTAAAAGACACAACGTGGTGGAAACAGCGCCCAGCCTAAGACCAGCAATGCTCAGAGAAACTGTGTGTGGTTCTTGTTGACCATTCGCACAAGGTGGATTGAGCCAAGAGCAGCTCACAGCCCTCCCTGTGACCAGAAATGAGACCAGACTCCCAACCACAGATTTGGAATGTTTGGCTGTGCTGGGATTTCAAGGTTTGATTGAGACATGGACTAATTTTGAATCCCAGTATTTGCAACGCTTCGATTTGGGGTATGGGGACAGACATGGGGGTCACACTGCTGTGTGCACCGAGTCCCTTTGCACCGGAATGGGCCATGGAGATGCTGTGTGATGGGACCAACATTCCTGGATCCATCTCTGAGCTACTCCCTTGGAAGGGGTTTCTCCATCTCCATTTCATACCTACCTACCCGTCTGTCCCTCTGGCTTAGCTATTACTTCCAGGTGGTTCGAAGAAGAAAACACACATGCTAAGAAAGCGCCAAAAATGTAAGAGTGGCATCCCACTGCTGTGGCTGTCAGGTGGACATTCCCTGGGGACAACTTGTCTCGTCCCCTCACACGGCTTCTTCCACCTCTCAATGCCCTCCCAGTTTGGCACATCTCCCACTCCACCACCTCCGCTGGAGCAGCCGGTGCTGGGACATCAACCGGTGCCGGGGGATCAGCCAGCATTCACCAGAGTGGGACCCAACTAGTGGAGCCTGGACAGGCCACAGGTGTGTTTGGTTCGTGGTCAACGTCAATCACAGAACGTGTCCCGAGGACCAGAGGTGAGCGGGGTGGTGGTGGAGGACCCGGGGAGGATGGGACAGGACAGGGGAGCCATGGGCACCCTTCCTCATGGGCTGGGTGGTGCAGCATCCCGCTGCCCGCCCCACTACTCAGGCGAGTAGTCCAACTCATCGTTGGCGATAAGAGCCTCCGATGGCGGTTTGTGCCTGCCTTTGCTTTTCGACCTGCTACTCGTCCGATGGCTTTCCTTTGCTCCCGCCATTTGCTGGTATGAGAAGCTCTTGTCCTCAGAGGGACCCCAGCCTGGGTAGGCCTCACCCTCGGTGGCGTAGGAGAAGCCGTCATCCACGGAGAAGGGGTCGACGTCCACATCGTAGCGCTGGTAGGTACTCTGGTGAAGGGCCTCCTCCCGGGCACTGATCTCCAGCGTGCTGTTCCACATCCCGTAACCAAAATAGATAAGCAGACCTGTGGGGGGTGAGAGGGAGAGGGTTGGACCCCGGCTGCCCGCACTGGCCCCAAGACCCTGGATAAAACATCACTAAAAACACACCATGCGCCAAAACAGCACCTGCCCCCCAAAACTCACGTCAGGGGTGGGTGCGGGATCCAGCCGGCTCACCGCCAGCATTGTCCCACCCAATGCCAGGCTGGCACCAACTGGTGAGGGTTAAGTATATCTAAATATACCCGTAATTTTTAAGCCAGTGTATTTTGTAGTTGATGTCTGCTCCTCAAATATGTTGAGTTTGTGTTTTTAGGCTGCCAGCTGTGACCCCAGGGCTGTATGTTTTAAACATCAGCTGGGATCGTTGCTGGCCACATGATTGTGCCATCTGCAGCTTTGGTGGGACAGCAGCTCCCAGCAGACGTGTGGAGGCTCCCAAGTGCCGTCAACCCACATCTCCACCCTGTTACCCTCCCAGATATCCTTTTCTCTCTGGAGTTTTCTTACGCACTCAATCTCTCTCCTGCTGGTGCTTGCAGCCACACGTGCCTCAGGGTTGTCAGGATGAGCGTATTTGGTATGAAAACAGCTCTGAAATCCTTTCTTCCTCCCTTCAGGAGTTTCATTGCATCTTCTCCCTCTAGCCCTACCTGATCTCACCCTCCTGCACCACTGCTTTTCCTGGAAGCAAATGTATTTGGAGACCTAATTTCCAGTGGATCCTGGGATTAACCTACCCCAGACATGTACATAGAGGAACCCATACTTCTCCATATGCCGTGGCCTGGCCACGGGGGACTGCTTGTGAGGTTAAATCCAGAGTCTGTGTGGCAGGATCACACACCTCTGCCAGAAAAACAAATAGGATGTGTCCCTTGCAACAGGTGAGCAGCCATGGATGGGGCTGGTGGAGTCCATCACACACTAATGGACTGGTTTAATTGACTCGTTGCCATTGCTAGCAGCTGAAGAAGTACTAGATGTACCCATGGGGGAAGTATTTAACCACAGTGGATTAAATTGATGCTTTGGAGCCACTTTGCTTCCAGATAGAAGGGTATTTCCTGGGTCTGCAGCTTCACCTATTGCCTTTGAGGGCCAAAAAAGCACTGACCATGCCCAAGGGTACATGTGGCAGCTACTGCCCAACGGTTTGGCTTGGGTTTAGGGGACTCTCAGAGATGGAGCTTTGCTATGGGACCTCAGCCTTGCAGGACTGACTCAGGATAGCTGCTGTCCTCACCATGAAGCAAAAGTAGGAATGGTAAAATGGAGGAAAAAAGATGGCAGCAACCTTACCCTGAAGGATGGTAACCGTGAGACTACTCTAAACTGTCTGAGATGCCAAAGAGAGATCCATGTCATCTCCTGGTTCTGCCAACTGAGGTCAAACATCAGGAGGCACCTTAGAAAAGCACCAAGACTGGTGAGCCCAGTGTGGTGGCCTGTGCCTGCCCACCCCTCCTTCAGGAGAGGTGATTCCTGCCTTTATGGGAAGCTGCAGCTGACTGTGACCTTTGCATCAGTCCTCATCCTCTTTCCCCACCGTTTTCTCCCTCTCAACCCAGGACCATGAACCCTGTTCCCAAAGGGGAGGGCTGCTGGTGGGACACTTGGCCAGGGGTGGTCTTTTTGGGTGCTGGCACCATGCTCAGGGTCTGTTGTCTGCAACTGAGGCTCCTGTGGGCTGCTGCAATATGTAAGTTTAAACATAGGGTCATTATTTCTCTGTAAAGAGTCCTTGGCTTTGATATTGTCTTGTTGCTTCAGTTCTCTGTAGTCAAGGCTTGGGAGCCTTCAGGTGGAGCTATGAGAGTTGCTCTTTTCCTCTTGGTTGGTGGAGTAAATGGGTTGCAATATCAGGCAAGGGAAACTATAGACTAAGCTACGTGCCAGGAAGCCTAAATACGGCAAAAAACAGGTCCACAATAGAGCCTGCGAGTCCCGAGATCCCCCTGCCACAAAGTTAAGGACTTAGACCAAAGAAAGGAGATACAGTCCACAGATCCCTTGCCTCTGTCTCTCCCAGGGCTGTTAGGGCTGGGCAGCTCTGGGCTTTGGAAATGCAGTGCTGAGATTTTGGTGTGGGCTGCTGGAGAGCTCGAGTGGGTGAAATAGCAAGAAAGCAGGCGGATTTCTGTAGGAAACCTGCCTGCAAGGCAATTTCCAAAACCCACCTACCTTGCATCAAAAGACTCATCAAAATAGTCACCTTTGCATTGGAGCAGTTTACTTCCATCAAACTGACATTTTCTGGAGGTGTACTTTTCCATTTAGCTGTGGTTCGGGGGCTTGATTAACTGAGGTTTCTAAGAACTTCAGGATGACAAGGGGCAAACACAAAGGACTGGGTATGTCCCAGCTGAAGAAGCATCAGCCTAAGCACCCTAATTAGGGAAGTTATTATTAACATCCTTTCAAAAGAGTGTCAGTTAAAAAATTAAAATAAATGAATCTGGGACTCACCCACAAAACACCAGACGGCAAATCGGATCCACGTGACTGTGGAGAGCTTCAGCATAAGATAGATATTCACCAGCATAGCAAAGGCAGGGACGAAGGGTAGACAAGGTGCCATGTAAGGCAGCTTCTTGGGGTTTTCTGGCTGCTGCAAGATCACAAACACCAGCACGACGATGAGCAGGATCATCAGCACGACGAGGAGGACAGCCCACCAGCTCTGCTCGTAGATGTAGTCTGCCCCGAAAATGATGAAGGAGCAGAAGATGAACATCAGGACGAAGAGCAGGAGCACGCAGGTGGTGACCGTGTGGCCGGTGGCCACCGTGGGGCGGTCCATTTTCCCTGGCAGTCCAAGGTGGATCCGCATCGTGTAGTAGCGAGGGCCAATCAACTTCTTCAGCTTGATGAGGTAGATGTTCTCAGACTCATCTGCCTCTATCCCTGAGGTCATGTCAACCGTGCCATAATTGGGGTGATTCACATTGTAGGTGGATTTATCGGATTTCCCAATTAGCATCTCGTTATCCCCCAGCGATGGCAGATTTTTTGCCCCACATGTGTTGGTTGGTGGGCCAGAAAACTCTTCCCCTTCGCTCCCCGGGGAGCAAGCTTCCTTCTCGCAGTCAGCCAGGATGCCCTCCTTCTTCTTGGTGTGCTCCTCAGAGAGGAATTTGACGAAGCCATCGATGTCGCTCTCGGGCTGGTATCGGAGGAGCAGGACGCAAACGGAGACGAGCGTGTAGGCGAGCAACGTGCCGATGGACATCATTTCTATCAGGTCCCGCAGGCTGACCAGCAAGGAGAGCAATGCTGCGAGGAATCCGGAGACGATACAAGCCACTACAGGAGTTTCCGTGTAAGAACTGACGTGGGACAAAAATCTGGAGTGCGAAACAGTTGCAGAAAGTTAAAATTGCAGAACACAGCGGTTCTCTGCTGCGATAACCCTTGCCTGGCTGGAGGGACCAGGCTCAGAGCTGTGAACCCTTCAGCTCTTACTGCCTTTTGGACCTCAGACTCCAGACAGAGACTGGAAATACTGCTGAGGCTGGATCTGGAGCTAGACCTGGGTCTAACCAGCTCTGTGCAATCTGAAATGAGGACTGGGGCACTTGCAAATAAGTGCCAAAATTTTATGCATTTAAGCTGCTCTCCTTTGCAAGTAACTCTTGAATTAAAGGCTCATCCTCCCCTAAGCTGAATTTCTAGGTACCAGCACCAAATGAGAAACTTTTGCGTAGCTCCCTCCTGATTTTTCCCCCAGGGTTTTGCTTTAGTGTGTGCCCCGTTCTGCAAGCACCGAGCCCGTGCGTGCCCTGTGCTCCCTGCGGTGGGCTGTCTGGATGCAGGAGAAGTCCCCGTCTGCCCCCTTGCCACACTTCCCCTCCAGGTCCCAAGGGTGCAAAAATAAATGCCATCATGGGCATGACTGACCTGAAGAGCAGCCCGTCACCAGCCATGGCGTAAATGACTCTCGGCATGGGGAAGAGGGAGCCCAGCAAGCTGACGGTCAGTCCGGCCACGGACCCGATGGCAACGATGAACTTGGCTGCGTAGAAGCCATGGGCCACAAACATTTCCATCAGTGGGGACTCCGTGTCGATGGCATCGTACGGCACCATCAGTGTGAGGATGATGCTCACCTGAGGAAGGCGAGAGGAGCAGGACATGGGTGTCAGCTGGGGACTCGCAGGGGCTGCTTCTCAAGGGTGGAAAGCCAAAAAATTTCAAGTCTGTTTCAAGTCTGATTTGAATTATGTCCCTATGTCACAGAATCACAGAATGTCCTCTGTGTAGGGGATGTAAGATGCTAGAGGTAAGGCCTTTGAGGGCAATGAGGTGACATCTTGAACCTCGCTGCGGTGGTGATGCAGGAGGCTGGTGGGACTGGGTGGGGTTAGTAACACTCACATTGGCCATGTTCTTGTGTGGGGACAGCGCTGTCCGAGTCATGCACTCCCCATGGGACAGACCCAAAACCCAAGATGGCTTTGCTTGGGGCAACATTCTGATCCGATTTGAGCCAAAGAGAAATTGGTTTTGAGGGAAGCCAACCATGCTGCAGGACAGCCAGTGAGTGAGTTTCTTTGCAAATTATCAGAACAATATTTTTTCTCCTTCATGACTTGATTTTGCTCTTTTACAGGGAAAATCCCTGACTACAGACATGCATTTCCTGGGGTGCAGAGCATCTCCCGCATCTCTGTCAGAGGCAGTGCTGCTTTTCCCCAAAACATGGAGAAAGGTTGCTGCAATGCTGCTGCTCCTTCAGCTTTGCACTTCTGGATGCAAAAATAGGTGTGGATAGGGACGAAGTATTGGGAAAAAAAAGGCTGCCACCATCTCCCTGCAGCCATCAGAGGGATCTCAGCAGGGTGACAGGAGCCTGGGGGCAAAGCGGGCTGGGGCCGAGGGGAACCTCAGCAGGACACTGCAGTCACAGGGAAACACAGCTGATGTCTCAGCTCCCACCAAAGAAAGGGCCCTTGTCTGAGGGTCAGACTGGGACCCTGGCTCATGGGGAGGGGAGCCACACAGATGCCCAGAAGGGACCCCCTATATATATATATTTATATGTGTATATATATGCATATATATCTATTTACATACATTGACATATGTATAGCTAGTACTTACGGACACATATGCTGTCAAGCACGCGACAAGCGAGGCTGTGATGGCGTAGGGGATGGAGGTGTTGGGACTCTTCGCTTCTTCTCCCGTGGTAGCGATGATGTCGAAGCCGATGAAGGCATAGAAACACGTCGCAGCCCCTTTGAGCACCTGTGTGGAGGACCGAGTGTCTCAGTGCCAGGAGGGACGCTGGCACCCAACCAGGCAGAGGGAACTCAGCAAAAATGAAGGTGCCCAGTCCTGCCTTGTCTGAGCTAAAGGGTGAGTGGGGCAGATCAAGGGGTGCACAGGTTGAGTTGGGTGTTTCCATCTGGGGACTGACCCTGGGAACACCCATAACCCAGTGATCTGGTCTAGGGAAAAGATTTCAACGTGCAGCCTGAGGCACTGGAGGCATCTGCAGCTCACTCGTGGTGCACCGCAAACCTGTGCCTGCGCAGTGCCTGAATCTGCTGGGACATCCTGGCAGCGACAGAAGAGACAATTAACCAATTTCAGGTTTGCTTTCACAATACTCCACCCCAAATCCGTTTATATTAGCAGGGATTTGTAGCATGTTTACATGTTCCATCTTAGCAAGATGTCTCCTGTGGCAGCAAGATCCGCTAGCAGAGGAAGCCGAAGAGAGCAGCAACAGTCAGATGTGCGCCGCTTTCCAAACACTGTTTTCCTTGGAAGCCGCAGACAGGTTGGGAGCACACATTGGAGCACTTGGATGAGGAATTATTTGTACTGTTTAGTTATTTTTAATGTGATTTTTTTTTATATAAATATACAGTATTAGCAAGGACATTTATAGGATTGAAACGCTGAAGCAGGCTAAAGATTGTGTGGCTGGGAGTGAGCTAATTTGGAGTTGTAAAACCCTCGCATACATCTCGCTAGCTAGCTAGGTACCACGTGTCCATCACATCTCTGTCATCTCAGCTGTCTAGTGACAGAGCAGACAGTAATATTCAACTATTTCAGGGTGAATACATATAATTACCTTTCTTAAGTATCCCCTGTGCTCCTGGGGATCTCATGCTTGTGCTGTGGTGGATTTACTTTAACAAACGATTTGGGAGGCAACCAACTAGCTGAAAATGATGGGAGGACCCTATTGATTTTGATGTGCTTCAGATATGTATCTTTTAAAATTCTGTATTTTTGCCAGGAGTTATTCAGGGGGTTGAGTTAGATCAAAACAGCTATTTTCCATTTTCTCTTTCTCATTCCTATTGTATGGCATAAAAAGCCATAAAAAGCACAATCCAAAGGTAAATATGACCTCTGCTCTCAAATGGGCCTCAGTGCTCTTCTCCTCACTGTTGTTCTCTGGCAGAGAGGTATTGATTTACTGAAGGGAGGTGCAGGGTCTGTATAGGAGCTTGGGACGCTTTCAGTAATCAAGATTCTTGGTTTACTTTACTTTATTGCTTATTTTTCTGCACAAAACTCCAATGGAGTCGAGCAGTGTAAATCTGAGAAATTATCTTGGGTTTAGGCCAGCTGAGATATTTTCAGTCTCTGTTCATCCTTGGATAAAAACCAGTGCAAGCAAGCTAAAAAAGCCAAATATGTCCAAATTCTCAGTAAGCTTTGAGGGAACATCCATAAAATAAGTACTGGCAGGTGGCATTATGAAGTGCTCAAAACAAATGCTTGAGAACATTGTTGTTGACAACCAGCCAACACAAGTATCTCCCCCTCCGCAGAGGCTGAGCCAGCTCCTCCTGAGCGCCCTGTCTCAGATGGCCACTGCATTTTGCTCCATCGCCTGGAAATTAGTGGCATTTCCTGGGATATGCTTTCACCTGGAGTTTGGGTCTCCAGGTGGACGTTTTGGAAAAGTTCTGGGTTTATTCTAAGAGGTGTCAGGAAGTACAGGCAAAGTATTGCCCGTCCTCTTTGGGTTTGGTGGAGCGAGGAGGTCTGGATCCAAGCCCACAGCACTGGAAGTTGAAGGTCCCTGGCCAAAGCGCAGGTGGGTTTAGCAGGGTCAAGATTTGGGCAGTGCAGTGGACGTGGGGTATGGGCACCATGAGTGAAGCTGAGTGTGTGGCAGGTGGGTGGCACTGCTGAGGGGTTTTTTGTCCCTCTGTGTGCCCAGGACTTACCCCTGGCCATCCAAATGGCAGGAATTGCCCTTCAGACCAGTTGTCACCTTTGACATAGAAGAGACCAGCAATCATGATGAAGATCCAGACTGCCAGGTTAATGACATTGAGCACGTTGTTCAGCCCCACTGAGTTCTTCACCCCCATGGCCACGATGATGGTGACAATGACAGCAATGACCAGAGCAAGAAGGTCAGGGTACGACTCCTCTCCTTTCCCTAGAGAAGAGAAAAGAGCCATGTAACTCTCCATCCATATCTGTGGACAGCATCGCCAGAAACTCTGTGGGGGCTTTTTAAAACACTTTTCAGGCCCTGAGGCTTTGCAGAACTCCTTGGTCTCATTGCAAAGGTGGTCGCCAGATGCCTCTGCCTCAGCCTCTGCTAGCTGAAGTTGTTTTATTAAGGTGGTAAATCTTCATGCCGCAAGACATTATGAGGAGTTTTGGGAGGGCAGCAAACAAATGATCAGGTCCCAGTTTGCACAACATCTGCCAAATACTAATTAAAAATCGATCAAACATTAAGTTTCCATGGCACAGGTACAAGACAGCTAGCTGTTTTACTTACTGGTAGGAACCAGGGACTGTTGCTGGAACTGCTGGTCATACAGGACCACAACAGCCCTGAGTTTCTACATGGCAGTACTGCAGACACCAGCTTGCACTCTCTAAGAAGGCTCTGCGTGTGCCTTAACGGGAAGGAGCAGAGTGAGGTGCTCCTGCACCGTCATTAGCCTCTGACATTTGTCTGATTTTTCTGGGTGCTTATTCTGCTTATTTGAGCTCATCCCAAAGGGGCTCAAAGTGCTGTGTATCCCACTCCCCAGAACTCTGTCTGTGAACCAGACTGCAAAGGCAAAGTCCCAGAGGCAGACGGATGCTGAATAATGAATGAAGCCTAATAGCCGTGTCTGACTTCTGATGAGCTTCCAATTACTTTTCGGGCCCTAATTAAGGCAGGTAGCTATGCACGGCGTGACGCACCTAGTCCGTTCAACGTCCCGACGCTGTTGATCATCCAGCGGCTGATGGTGTGGTTGGCCAGCGAGTCGAACATGCTGCTGAGGGCGCTGGCGCCCGCGGCCGTGCCGATCAGGTACTCCAGGATGAGGTTCCAGCCGATGAAGAACGCCACAAACTCCCCCACCGTCACGTAGCTGTAGGTGTAGGCAGAGCCTGTGGTCTTGGGGACCCGCACGCCAAACTCAGCATAGCAAACGCCTGTTTGGAAAAATATGAAGCAACATAAGGAAAATGTGCTCGGAAAAGGAAAAAGTAAATTGCATTGGTCCCACCCACTTGGGGGTGCCAGGAGGTGCCCAGTGCTGTAATCAGCAGCAGGAGGAGCCCAGAGACATCGCAGGGGCTCATGGTGACCCTCCTTCCCCAATCGCTTGCCTTAAAAAGCAGCCCGTTCTCCTATTAAAATCAAGCTGTGAGGGATTATTTTTATTTTTGAGGATGCACAGTTCAAACTAGCCAAACCTTTACAGCCCCTTGTAGAAAAGCCTTCTCACATGTGTGTGCCCCTGATGTGGGACCCTCTGGCATGGCCAACTGCAGCTCCCCCAGACACAAAACCAAAGCTGAGGGGGAATTCATGCACAGGGAGCAGAACTGGGCAGCGCTGGTGGTGCGGTCCTTGGAGCCCTGTTTCCCTGCAGTAGCTTTGACGGTGAGAGATAGCTCTTCTTCCCCATTCAACAGTGACGCCATAATATGATTTTTCCCATTTTTCCGGGGATTTTATCAAAAGTTTTGTTTGCAGTGTCAATATTCTGACAAGTTCCCAGCGCTTTTGGCTGCGGAAACCGTCATAACCCTGGGGTTTGCCAGAGAAAGGTGGTTACACTGAGACCTGCCAGAGGACAGTGTTTGGGTTTCTCCAAAGCACTGTGGGCTTCAAGGAGGTCAGGGATGGTTCTAGCCATTGAATGGGATCCTGGACCAGTGTTGCCCAGCCCCATCCTAGAACAAGATGACACAGGAGGGCTCACACAAGGCTACGCCTCTCCCTGCCCCGATGGCGCAATCTCCAAACGCTTATCTTGAGTTTTCGCTGTCCCAATCCAGGCACAAACACTGTCCTGACCATCCCTGCTTTCCTTCGTACCCACGCAAGAGGAGTTTGAAGCCATCTTACATAGAGAACGTAAGTTATTTTAACACTTAAAAATGTTACATATAAGTCTCATTCTGAAGAATAATTGCAAAACTAACTCTGTAGAAGGAGAAAAGAAAAGCAAAAAGAATTATTTAGCTGAAACTGTTTGGGAGGAGACTTCAGTGGACTTTAATACTTTCCGAACTCCTTGTGTGCTTACTGTGTCAGGATACTTTTCAGTAAAAACCTGACCTTGACACATTGCTGTCTTGAAACAACCATTAGCTTTTATTTAAAAGGAATGGATGGACTTAGTCATAAGTTCCCCAAATATTAGTCAGAACAAGTGCTGGAAGACCACACTGCATCCTGCATCTTTTACACTGATTAAGCCCCTGCCCCGAAGACCCCAGTTCAGCTCATACAGGTTAATGGGTTAGGGATGTTACTACCATTGTGTAAACATTTAGTAATTATTAAGTTCTTTATCAACTACTTTCCTCGATTTAGAAGATAATAATTGCTTCAAAATTGCAATCAGTTCAGTACAGAGAGAGGAATGAATAATTTATAAAAACGTTATGAAGCCGCTGCTCTTACTGTAAGTGCAGTTTTTTACACAGTACAAACACAGAGTTATTGAATCCCTGAGCTGAATTTGGTGGTGGTTCTTTTATTGGTATTGGAGGATTTTGGTATTCCATTCACTGTTTAACTCGCATGCACGATGCTGGCAGTGCTTTTCAATGGGACTCTTCAAAACTTGATTTCCGTAAAGCAAGCCCAACCGCAGGAGCAGCGAGACATCCCCATCATCCAGCCCTACAGACAGTCATTATTCAAAGCTGATGAAAAATGCATACGGTCGGCAAAGGTAAGACATTCACAGATAACAACAGGCCTGAATGATTTATGAAACAGGTGCTCTGATGGGGACAAGTATCTAGTTTCTCTCTTTGATGGCCTTAAAAATCATATAACCTTTCTTGGAGGCATCTCTACTTTTAGCCAAGGACAAGATAAGGCTTAAACAGGATTGTTATTGATACAGAATGGTAACAGCAAAGCAAAGATATCAGTATGTATAAGATATTTAAGTTTTCAATTACTCTACGAGGATCCCAAAATAGAAGAGTAATCTTTCATTACGCGTTGCATACAGCGATGGATATCTGCATTAGGTATCAGCATATGTTAAGAAAATAAACTTTTTTATCATAGCGTGCAGTATCCAGTCCAAGGGACATGAGATGCAAGATCTGCTGCCCAACCCTGATTGCCACATGCTATATCAGATGGCATTAATCAAATCACTTTGCTTTGCAGTGCTGCAGGTGCTCCATCAGAAACGGGGTTCACAGCACTTCCCTCTCCGCTTAAAAAGGAAGATAATATCATAATTTATTAGAGTGCAGACCTTATCTTACTAATCTCTGCTGCATCAGTAGTATATTATTATTATTGTTGTTGTTGTTGTTGTTATTATTATTACTGCAATACAACCGCATAATAAAACCGTGTTACTCAGTTACACCTTGGCAGCCCCAGCCATTCCCCGGTACCCGGAGAGACGCAGCTCTCCCGGTGCCCCCGCTCCAGCCCAGCTCCAGGAGTGCAGGTGGAGGATGGGCACACTCTACCCACCACAACTCTGAATTTGGTGCCAGGTTTTGTTTTTTCCCCTCAAGCAAGAGCGATTGCAAGTTTCTGCAGAAAACAAGCCAAGGCAGTGGTGGTTTGGAAGAGCAACCTTTTTACAGAAGACTGGTTTTTTTCCTTGAATATTAGCTATGCTGTGTAATTGGTGTGGCAGTCGTTACGGTGGTGTAATTATATAGGTATTGACATTATTCAGAAGGACATAAATACAGCTGACTGGTTTGGTCCATCCCATTGTCCCTTCCAAGATCCCACCTACAAAACTCCATTTTCCAGATTTAATTGCCCTCTCCATTCTCTGGTTTATCTTTTTTTGGGGGGTAGGAGGCGAGGCAGTCGCAGCTTTCCATACAGCACGTGCATACGGGTTAGACGTTTTTGTGTTAGCTGTGGCTTGGGGTAACGCTGGGCATCCTGACCTGCCTGGTGGGGACCTTTGCTGGTGAGCGGTGCCTCGGCGGAGCAGGGGTTGGGACCATGAAGTCCCCACTGGCTTCAACCCCAAACCCCAGTGCTGCAACAGCCGCTGGGCAGCACAACCGGTGGTACAAGGGGCCGGTCCAAGCGCCACAGTTCAGTGGCACAGCCCTCTTGGCTGCTGCCTTGCTTTCGGTGTGCCAGGGTGGTGGTGGCCACAGTGTGGATGCTGACCCTCCCACTGCCACCTGGCATGAGGACACACATGGATCAACGAGACATCCCATGGGGCACCGGCACGATGGGAGTGATGTTGCAGGTGAAACAAGTCTTTGGGGAGGGACCTTTCAGCAGCGCTGGAGGTAACACCAATTAATTCATGCTGCTGTGCAAGAAATCCAGAAGGACCATCCTTCGTTAAGCAAGAGCAACCAATTTATCTAGGCAGGTATACAGCAAAATCCTATTTTCATCAAGCCACTGAGCCTGGCCATTGTCTTTAATCGTCACCATGTGCAGATATATAAAAGGCAGCTCCATAAAGATAGTTTCCTTAGAAAAAGGACTCCTGTTTTTCCAGCACGGCCCAAGCAGCTCATGATCAACTGCAGCTGGAGCCCCTCATCCCGGCCCTTGTCCTGCAGCCAGGCAGCACCTGAGACACATGCTCGGCTCTCCCCTGCTCCATCGTGCTCTCTGGCTGTCGCTGAGCCTGCTCCCACATTGGTATCAGGTAAGAGCATGGCAATGTTCTCCAAAACGGTGTGGCCTGGTGCTTGAAACCCCCATCAAGGGTTGCAGAGCAGTTCCCGGTGGAGAGAGTCTCTTCTTTTCTTGCACAGCCTGGCACCGAAGCCTGTGGGGTCGTGTGGCAGAGAAAACTCTCCCACACTGGTAACCATCATGGGGGAGGACCTGAACCTTGCCTGAGCTCGCAGTAAGGAGTTTGCAAAACGTGATCAACAAACTTGTATTATTTTAGGAAAGGAGAACCACTAAAGGGATGAGCAACAGCTGACAGAAAAGGCTGTGGAGTGGGTAATGGAGTTGGGTAAGACGCAAATTGCTGATTTTTGCCAAGAAGGGGTTTTGGTTAGGGATGGGGGTGAGAGTGGGGAATCCCGGTGGTTGCAGCTGATGGAGGGAGCCTGCGGTGTCCCCTGCACTGGAGGCTTTGTGGAGGAAAGTTGGGCAAATGTTTCTGTTTGAGAGCTGAACAAAAGGCCTTCCAGTGAGAGAATGAAAGAGATTGATTTAATTTATCAGTTTAATCAATGACACTGTGTCTGTAAGCGCCCTGATGGGGCACATTTTGCTTAAACCTAGAAGAAGGTATAACTGGAATTTGTGAGGCAGAAGAAATTGGGAAAAAAAATCCCTGTCTGAAACCGGGCTAAACAGTGCAGAGGGATTTAGGGATTTCCCACCTGCCCAGGAACCTGCCCAGCGGGGCTTCCCTGCCGCTGTCACCCAGCGGAGCTGAGTGGCTTTCTGGAAGCAGCTTTTTTAGCCAAAACCCTCCTGGGCTTACTTTACAGGCAGTAGGATCTGACTCGGTGATACCATCAAGGGAAAGTGGGTGATCTCGTGGTCCCATCCGGCCTTAAAACTGTGAGAAACTCCTTAAAATCTGTCTGTGCGCACTTGCCCGAGCTCAATGCCCGGTAGACTGGGAGTGACCGTGATGCAAGAACTGAAATCACTTCCCCTGTGAGCCCGATATCCCGTCTGGCTCCTGAACCCTTGCTTGGTTCTACTTGCCAAAAACGTGTTGCTGTTATAAACAACCGCAGCGTCAATGATGAAGGGAGGAAGCGGCCAAGGAAGCTATCAAAACACTGCGTCCTTCGCAAAATGCTTTCCCAGGGCTACAAAAGCAAGCGGAGATGAAAGCTGAGCGGGAAGCGGTGTGGGCTCCCATGGGCGAAGGCGGGAGGAGCTCCCTGCTGCGGGGCAGGGCTCGCGTCTGGGGTGAAAAAAGCGCCTTTTGGAGGACAGCGTGTTTTTGTTAGATGAGACCCACCCAAGCTCCGTTTGCTCTCGGTTTGCATCACGGCCAGCAAAACCCTTGCACAGGAGAGAAAGAGGGCAGTGGGAAAGGATAAAGACAGTGATGCTATCTACTGCCTTGGTTAAAAAATGGGCATTTTGGTTGATTTGTTGTGTTGGGATCTCAAATAAGCATCAGCTCTTGTTCTGGGCTGAACCAGTGCTAAATGTGTCTGAGCTGCCTTGTCACTGGGGTTCAACTGGGGAGCGGGGAGGTGGGACTGTCAGTGTGGTGGTCACCCGCCAGCATCACTGGGGTATTTCGCGGGCATGACTTTGGGGAGAGCATGATACTCGTCCCCGTCCTGTGCCAGGGTTGTGCCTCTGGGCTGCAGGCATGGAGGGGGTTCAAACTCACATGGAATTTGGTGGCATCTCCATGGAGCAGCACCGCAGCCTCCAGAGAAAGAGCATGGTGTTCTTCTACCTCCCCCTACAAAAATCCAGGGACTTGAAAAGCTGAGCCAGGTCATTTTGCTGTGTTTGCTGTTCCTGTCTTCTATCAAAGCCCTTTGCCATTTACTCGTTTCCTTATCCAACCCACGGATAAAAGCTGGAGACCAGACTGACACAGCATGCAAAGTCCTCTGAGCAGGGAGAGCAGGAACACCACATCATCGTGTTAGCACTGATCTGGAAAGGACAAATGCCAGCAGTACTGGCTTCATGTGGAAACCGCAGCTCGAGCCATATGCTCAGCTGGGTTCCTATGGAGGAGATGGAATTCACCGGCTTTTCACTAAAATACATAATTCCTCTCTCTCCGCACATTTGTTT
>NW_009648255.1:6130496-6144591 GCF_000708025.1 Charadrius vociferus
GATCCTGCCAATCGACTCCAACACTAATTGAGGAATTGTTTAACTGTTAGCAATGTCCACAGCAAAAGCAGATGGCCCTGGTGCTACCCAAGCCACCGATATCCTTCCTGTTGAAACAGGAGGTCCCACAAGCCACGTTGAGCTCTTGCTCCAATGCTGTGATTTGGCTGCGTTGTCTGCCTGGGACACGCGCTGCAAAACTCTCACTGGTGTTTTAAAATGTATTGACCGCAAGGTCCATCCCTTAGGGAAGCCATCAGCAGCTCATCAGGGGTAGTTATGCTTGGGCTGCTGGCTCCCAGCACAGGGTTTGGTCTGGTATTTGGGCAATGAGAGACAGTGCACCCCATGAGCTGGGTAAGCCCAGTGTGAAATGGTATTTCAGGATATGGGGAAGTTATTACCCCCTCGTAGCTTGTGCTGCTGAGCATGGGTCCTGCCATATGTCCACCCATAAAAGAAGCCAGAGGATGGATGAGATGGTGTGTTCCTCAAAATGCGGCTGCATCCCCACACTCCGGCTCCCTCCTGCGCTGGCGGCGTGGCTGCAAGTGAGGGGAAAAGCGCTTGCAACATGTTTTTTAACTGAAATAGCAAAGAAAGAGGGATGTGCTCTGCATGGAGGAATCGAAAGGGGCCCCTGAGCCAGTTTCTGGCTGAGCTCCAGTGCTGGGAGAGCCCTCAGGGCCAAGAGGAGCTTTGCTTTCACCAACACTGCTGGTCCATAAAAATCTCCTTTCTCCATCCCAGTTGTTTTGTACAACAGAGATGCTTTGCCCCCCTTTATGTTTGTCTGCCTTATTTTAGTCCCAGTTATTAATATAGCCCCATAAGCAGCAGGAACCTGATACCCTCTGAGTGCCCATTATGTGGTTTAATTGCTACCAAAAGTGATGATGGCTACGTATGACTACAAGGTGATGGTGGCCACCGTGGCACCTTAGGTCCTGGTGGGGACCGAGCCCAGCTCCAAGTTTGGCAGCACCGCAGTGTGTCCCGGCAGCGGGGATTCTCCTGCTGGTGCCATGTGGCAGCCTGCCATCGCCATGCCCAGGCACATGGGACCTTCTGCAGGACATCGTCTGCTACAGAAGAAGAAAGTCTGCAACTGTGGCTTTGCTCCTCTATCCGGGGTGTTGAGACTGCTGTCTGCCTGTGCCGGGCTTTGGGGCTTGAACACTGTGAATTGGCCGTTACAGGGACATGTGATTTTTTTTGGTGCCATAGATATTGACTCTTGCAGCTCTCCAACTATTCCAGTTGTTGGGTTTTTTTTTTTTATTTTTGTGTGCTACCGTTATCCTGGTGAACCCTAAAGAGAAAAGTTCTAAAGGATGCTGCCTGTTCAGGTCCCAATGAATCACGCAGTTAAAAAAAGTCCTTGGTGTGGTTCCTTCGTTCAATTTAGCATTTCATTTTTGCAGTTATTTAAATGTTCTTAGGAATACTTTTTTTTTTTTTTTAAATTAAGGGATGTTATTTTTCTGGAGTAACTGCAAAAAGCTTTGGGATCTGGCTTCTGTGTAGTTAAGGCAAGCTGAGAGAGGAGCTTGGCAGAAGCTTTAAGACTGTCTTAAAATTGTCTTATGATCCCAAATCATGAGATTGTCTTAAAAATCATGAAATTATCTTGTTTTGTTCTTTCTCTGTGCTTTTTCATCTTAGGTCATATTCTCAGGAACTATTCAGCAACTGCCATCCCCCCCCCCCCCCCCCCCCCCCGCACTCCCCCTTCTGCTTGTTTTTTAGCAAACTGCGTAGTTCTCAGGCGAGTTCCTAATACCAGCAGCAATGACTTCCTGGTGACACGTGATGACTTCTTGACTTTGAGCAAAATAACAACAATTGACGGTCTCTGCATGCTAATATAAGGGAACAGGAAAAATACTTTATTAAATATGAATTTTAGCCTGGCAGCTTCTTTCCTGTTAATACAGAAACCTTTTTTTTTTTTTTTAATTGCCTTGAAGACAAAACAATTATTTTTCCATCTTTCCATCCAAACCAAATTACATTGTGTCTACCAGGCAGCCTTGTGTTGCTGGAGTTTATTAAATAAAACACAGCATTCATTTCATGTTTTGGTTGATCACAGTTCAAATTGTGCTAATTTTTTACCTCGAGCAACCACAAGGCTGGATGTTCTAGCTAAGAATGACAATAAGGAAAAATTGTTACCGCTCTTGAGCAAATATGCATCTTTGGGTTTGGCTTTTGGGTTGCTCAAGGAGTCAGCTGTTTTGCGGCATGGGCTGGATCTCAGGTTAAGTTTTACTTTCTGGTTTAAACGAAGGTTTGTGTTGGAAGGGGGTAGCTGAGCTGGAGCTCAGGGGGTCTGTGCCAGCTGGGATGGAGCAGAGCAGCCCTCGGGGCAAGCGTGCCCATGTGCTGGCACCCCATGTGCTGGCACCTCCAGGGTGGCTCTGCTTTGCCAGGGCTGTGTTTCAGCCATGGGGAAAATAACTCCTATTAAGCAAAGTGACGACCACCCAAATTTCATCCTCCTTTTATCCAAAGCACAGCATCTCTGAAGCACAGGCTGGCAAAGAGGTCTTGCTGTACTTTACCCAACCGCTTCCCATCCTTTATGTAATTATTTTCCTTGGACTTTGGGGATGCTCCTAGTTGAGTTTGAAAGACTCAGGTTGCTATGCTTAGGTTTGTGCCAAATTGACTTACACTAGCCAAGAAGCTGGGCAGAAGTATCTGTCTGGTTTTGAACTGTTACAACTTAGACGTTCTTATCTCTGCACAATTTTCTCATGTACTTTGTACTGTAAGAATATATCTTTCCCAAGTGAACCCATCCTTGGTTTACTTATGCCAAAAACCCATCACAAGGTGAAAATAACAGATACTGAAGAGTCAGCTCTTAACTCTTGTAAGGAAAAGCATAATGAGAATCAATGGTTGGAAGTTGAGGCTGGACAAATAAAAGTTGGGTGATTAACTATAGAAAGAGATGAACACTGGAAAGAGCCAATTTGTGTTTCTTGATGACTTTATACCATTTCAAGATGCTTTTGTGAAGTCTGTGCTTGTCACAGAGGAGCCACTGGGCCACCAGAAGAGGTGGGATGGTGTGGGATGGAGGTGCCAAGGCCACAGGCTGGTCCTCGGTCCCATCACCAGCTTTGTGCTTTGGCATGGGAAGACCTGCCCTGTGTTTTAAGGGGGCTGGGACTGATGTGGTTTGAGATCAGTAATTTTTCATCATCTTGTCTGTGGTATCTCTGCGTAGCTGATGAAGGGTTTGGGAAGGGTGGTATATGCTCTGGTCTCATTGGAGGGATCCACATCTACACTGGAAAAATGAGTGCGTCTCCTAAACTGAAGAGAGTTGAGCACGACTGATTCAGACAGCTCAGTTCTCTCTCAAGGCGCATCAGGGTACAGAAATTACTTTCTCACCAGCATTGCAAACAACCTCAAGTGAAGACATGGCAGCCTTGTCCAGGAATAATTTTAAACTGCAAAAATAATAAACAACTTAAATATTGTAAATGGTTTAAAGGAGGAACTGGCTGGTGGATCTGTGATGTGCCCAGATTTAGGCTGCTGAGCTGTTCCAGCTGCCTGGGGCTGGGCTGGAGCAGGGTCCTCCTGCGTGGTTACCCATCGCCATGGGGCAGCTCAACATAGCCCTGGGATTCATACAACCTCTCCTGAGGCACCGAGGTGGGGGAAAAACATCTCCAAACCATCGGAAATGAAATAACTCTATAATTGCTGCTATATTCAATTAAAGCAATCATTCAAAACTCTTCCAGATGTTGAAGCGAGATCAGCATATTGATGCTCTGTAGCTTGGAAAACACCCTTTCACTCCACTTAAAGCCATAACAAAAAATATCTCATGGATGGCAACCATTTACATGGGGCAGAGACGGTTTGTTTCTGCTCCGCTCCACTAACTTTGGCTGGCTAGAAGCACACAGCGAGAGGGAAGGAGAGTTTTTACTTGTGCTTTTTTTTCTACTCTCCTCATTATAAACCTGGGAAGCCCAAGGGAGCTGTGGCAAGCCCGACTCGGGGAGCTGCAGCCGGGTTTCGGAGCCATGCGGCTCTCCATCATCAGGCAGTCTGGGTCGGTTTTCCCTGGCTGCCGCCTCACCGGCTGGCGCTTGCTGCTGCCACCGCGCGCTTGTTAGCAACCGCTGTTTGTACCGAAACACTCTTCTTCATTAGGGTAAATTAACTAAAACAGCAATCAAGTTGGAAGGAGAGGCCTAGGTATTTATAGGCATAGATCTTCCTTACTGTCTGGGTCGGTGCCGAATTATTCTGGATCAAAGCTGCTTTCTGCTGCCTGCCCCGTGCCGGTGTGATGCCCTCCAGCATTGCCAATCTTTGTCACCCCCTGCAGCTCCAGCTACGGGAGCTTCCCAAAAACCTCACCTGTGCTTTGGGATGGCTTATTTGTTTTTTCTGCTAATGACTTCCCTCTGTCCAGGAGTCCACAGGGGTATCCTTAAGCAAAGACCTCTATTAAAAAATGCTGGGAATGCAACAAGAGATGATAGACTATTGATGGTGGTAAATGAAAAAAGAGGGCTCCTGTTGGGGTATTGATGGAAACCAGGCAGGGGCACTCATTAAGAGGAAAAGGTTGAGTTTCCTCTGGTTTTCATGGCTCACGGAAGTAATTATTATAGAGAAAAGCTTGCTGATTAGGAAATTTTTTTTCACCGAAAAAGTTATCAAACATTGGAACAAGCTTCCCAGGGAAGTGGTGGAATCACCATCCTGGAGGTATTTAAAAAAAAACCAGGTAGATGTGGTGCTGAGGGACAGGATTTAGCGGTGGTTTTGGCAGTGTTAGGTTAATGGTTGGACTTGATGATTTTAAAGGTCCCTTCTAACCTAGATGATTCTATGATGCCCTGGCAGCAGCTGGGTTGGGATTGCCCGGCCCTGGCATGGGGGACAGCAGCGCCCAGTTTGCTGCAGGGCTTTTTATGGGGAAAGCCCCTTCTTCCTTGCCCAGAGCAGATGTACCCCAGAAACACAAGGTTAAAGCAGGTTCTGATCAAGCCCCGAGGCGGTGCCCGCTGTGGACCTCGGAAATAGTGATACAGATGTTTACAGTGCTGGAGGAACAGCCCTCAGACCCCCTTCACACTCTGCCTAGGGGCTGTCTGCGGAGCTGGGCTGCAGCATCCCCCCGGGGAAAGGGAGCCCCAAAGGCTGAAGGGGATGCGAGAGGCGGCGCAAGACGATGCGAGAGGCGGCTCCTGGTGGAAAACCCACTGTAATCCCAGATGAAGGACAAAAGAAAGAGAAAGGAACATGCCAGTCTGACTTCACTGCTCCCTCTACCCTTTTTCTTTTAATTACTAGCTCAGTAACAGTGAGGCAGACTTGTATGAAGAGACTCAAGATACTGAATTTCATTACAGCTCCTACAGCAGGCAGAGAAATGACGTCAGCGGCGTGATGCGGCGCGGCGGGAGTCAGGCAGCAGCTCTGGCGGCCGCCGACCAGAGGGATGCCTTCTGCCGGGGCTGCTCATCACCTGAAATGTTTTCATTGAGAACGTAATTCGATTTGGTGTTTCATGTGCTTGTTTTTACAGCGTTGGTCCCCAGCTGGGCTGTCACTGTAAAAGCTGGCTCTGTCTCCATCATCAGCCCTCCTTAACGGGATTTAGAAGGCAGGCACAGAGCCGAGAGCGAGGGCTGGTCCCTGCCGGTCCCAGCGCTGCTCACGTGGGTCCAGCTTCAGCAGCCTGGTCTTTGCTGTTAATTTGGAGCTCTTTTATTTTTAATCTTTCCATTTCTTACCTCTGCTTGAGCAATTCAAGTGGCGCTGTGGTTAATTTAAACTAAAATTCTTGCTAAATTAAACTAGTGATATATTTCACATTTAAGACCAACTTTCTATGTTGCATCAACTCAAAAAATGGGTTCAGGGATATTTTTTTTTTCCGTGTCTTCGTAGCAAAACGAAAGTGGAGGGGTTGAACAGCACTTTTCTGTGTTACTTCCATCGGTGTTATTTCAAGTGCTTTACCAAAGTTAGCACTGCTGTAGGATGGCTAAACATCATTATCTTCTTTTGACAAATAAGTAAAATAAAAGAGGAAATATTTAATTTGACCAAAGACATAAGGCAAGGGTGACACTCATCAAGAGCCAGCCCTCAGGAGTCCTTAAACTTTGTATTCTAGTCTCTAGTGCAAGAGCCAAAAGAGCATAGACATGTAAGCCAGTAAAATAATCAGCATGTACATAGAGATGACTCTTCTTGCCCCTCTCCAGCCTTCAGAGGGGTGGTAGGGTGGTAGAGTGTGTTGGTTTAACCGCTGTCATCTCTGGGGAGAGAGCGGACTGCCTGAATAACTGGGGAAGAGGTGGAGAGAAGGATGGGAGAGGTGTTAAACCTCTATTTGGTGGGTCCCGTTTCCAAAGCTAAATAGCTAAGTCAGTATTTGAGCACCACTCTTTGGGTACCGTGTTCGTGGGGGTGAGCAATGAGGAGGTTTAGGTGTCCGAGGGCTCGCCTGCCTGAGGAATAAATGGGAGCTGAAGTGGCACACACAGGGGTGAAATTGGAGCCGGTCGCGTTGAAAGCCAGCAGATCCCTTGGTATTGAGTTATTCTAAACTTAGCCAGGGTTAATTACATGTCAACCTCACAAGCAGTTGGTCCAGGCTCCCAGGGTCCCTTGGAGTCCTCTGGAGCATCAGACTAATGAGAAACAGATCTGGGGCTGGAGGGATCAGTGTTTTCCTCCTTCCTAGGGGCTGGATGCGTTTGGAGGTAGCACCTATAGCTCTTATAGCCTGCAGGGAATGGGAACCCAAATGCAACATCCACCCTTTCCGAGATGCTCATGGGCATCCCTGCAGGTGTGTCCCCTCCCCTTAGACAGTAAATCCACCTCCCCAAGACATCAGGTTTTCTGCTGCCCTTCCTTGTGCCTACAGAAAGCAGTCCTACGCCCGGCATTTCATTTTTCCACTTGTTTTCTGCCCTTTTTGTCCAGGTACCAATGATTCCTCATGGTACAGAGTGGCATAAGACTGAGTGCAGGGTACTTATGACAGATACAACAGTCTGTGAGTGCTGAGCTGTAAATAATGCAATATGCATGAAGTGCTCCATTTGTGTTTGCAAAAAAGCTATTTAATCATCAGAAGGGGGGAAAAAAAAGAGAGAGAGAATTACGGAGAAAGAGGTGTAATCAATTTGCACATTTCTAAAAAGGTCTAGTTTGTCATTGTTGTCTTGAGATGGCAAAGTAAAAGCCTTAAAAAAACCCCATAATGATACTGCTAATGCAGGGAAATGACAAATCAATAGATGGGTGAGATGAGCAGGAGATGGGGAACGAGGAACTTCTTGGAAGTGCTCTGACAGGCTCCCTCTAGGAGAGTGGTGAAACCACATGAAATGAGTAAATTTGTTCCTACACCAGTAAAGCGGACAAGGTAGCTGCCTTAGAGAAGTGCACGAGTGTTAATTCAGTTGGGTTTTCTAAGGAAGCAGAAGAGAAACCATGCTAAAAACTATTAACACTCCCCTAGCTGTACCTTCTTGAAAACAATATTGCTTTTGTACCTGCCCGTGGTCATCAGCAGGAGGACCCTTGTGGCTCTGTGCACCTTCAAGCGCTCATTTGTGGTGGCTCTGTGATTTTGCATTTGAAGTGCAGATACTGATCCCAATGCCTACGGCTATCGCATGTGGCCTTCCCCATCCTTTTGCAGTCACGAGCCGTGGCAGGGTCGAACACATGAAGCTCCTAACAGCAGTTTAGGGTCGCAGGTCCGGGTGCTCGGACTGTTTCGAGAACTAATGTGCTGACCTGTGAAATTCGGGCATTTAAAACACTGCGATCTGGGTGCCCGGGAACCGAGATTCGTCTCATATGCTGGCACACACTTCTGCAACCTTCCCTCTGGTTTTGATAGTAGCAGCTCCAGACCCTGAGCTGTCACAGGAGGAAAAAACATATTCCTGATAGTGTGGTGTCTTCTCCGGAGCGTAGCGAGTTGCCTGTTTGCACGACTGGGGTGGTTGCAGCCTTGTGTTTGCAACTCTGGGCTCTTTTCTATTTTTGGGTAGTGGATTATACTTTCAGTAATTACTGCTTTGATGAGAGACACATTTTCTGTAATGAATCTCACAGTCAGAGTGGACAAGGGCTGCCTTCGTATCACTGAAATGTTTAGACCCGGGTTACCCGTCTCTTCTAGAATGACACTCATTTAAAAACCATCTTTGCCTTAACAACGTGCAGGTGGAAATCTCTATAATTACTGGGTTGAGCTTTTTTTTTTTCCTTTCCTCTGTGGATCCATACTTTTACACCGTAGAATTAAAGTCATTACGGTTTGCTCCAGGCAGAATGGGTTATTTATTAATGTGTGAGCCTTTCTAAACAAAATGGATTTTTACTGTTGTGAGCTTCGGGCTGATGCATCATTATGACAACTTATTTCATTTCTGGGTAGCGTTTTGAATTTTTTGAACACAAATTAAACCTTTCAGTAAAGTACCAATTTAGCGCTTTGACTTTGTTGTCCAAACCAGAAAAAAAGATAAATTACCTGTTTAACAAACACAGGATCTGAAAATTCACTATTTTTAAGCCTCTGCTTTTATTTGGAAGATTGCTATTTTTATAGAGATTCCTTTATTGCCCACTAAGAATCTGTTTGGGTTTTTTCTCCTCTCAACACTGAGTCTCGCTTACCAGCAGTCTGTCCGACTTTCTGTAATAATTTAGTAGGAGTCTGAACTGGTCTTTTACACTGTAAACACATCAGGCTTACAAACACACTTCAGCTCTTGCCGGGTTTTAAATGTGTTTCCCTTTTGTATGTGCACATGGTCTCATTAATTAGTTATCGTGTTCCATCAGCGGTTATACAACTGTAATTGATTATGCCTCGCTGCCCCATTTCCATTATTTTGACTATGTGCTAATTAATGCAGGAGAGGTTCTCAAATAAATACTTTCCTCAGAACAAGCTGGAAAGACATGTTCTTCAATCCCGGAGCCTACTAGAGGCTCCAGAAGAAGCAATAGTAGTATATGCAAATCAATGGGGGTTTTTTGCATATGATAAAGGCAGCTTAGAGCTGCAGGGTAATTTGGCTGGTTGCGGCCTGTGTCACTAAATTCCTCAACAGAAGTGTGAGGTAGATTCAACGCACTTCCAAGGAAGTGAATAGCAGCTCCTGCTGCTTTTATTGCATGTTTGGCTACTTATTATTCGCTAGGACAAAAAAAAATCCTCGCTTTACATGAGTAATCCTCCTGCATTTCAACACAACCGATTATATGAGTAATGTGAGGGCAAGTTGATCAAAGAAGATGATTTAGAATAGAGTTTCTGTGCTTAGTCATTTATCATCATCAGTCGGGCAGATGCACTGCAACACCCAAGCGGTGTGTAGTGTGAGTAATGCCTGGCGTTGTGGCACGAGGGCTTTTGGACATTTCCCAGGGAGTTAGTTATGAATGCACATCTAAGACTAAAGCAGCATCTAGGATGGTACTAGTGAAGCAGAATTAATTGAAGAATTGTATGTTCTTAAAAATGCCGGTAGCATAAAAATTAGGGTGTTAATATTACTGAGTAATGCACACACGCTGCCTGGTGATGTCCTTGTGTAGCAAGGGAAGCAGCACGAGCCAACACGATTAGCTTAAAATTTGCTTTGCCATTGAAGCCCTGGTAGCTAACCGCATACCTGCTCTGAGACCCCCAAACCCAACCTCTTTCACTGAGGCAACACATTTTGTCTCCCAGCTGCAGTAAGTAGCGTCTCCCATGGTGAGCTGCCCTGCCTGGCAAGCGCAACTCAACGGATGTGCCCGCATGCAATTAAGAGCAGAAAGTAGCGTTGCTGAAATATTATTGCTGTATTCCTCGTTTGCGCCGGAGCTCTCAGCCAAAGGAACTTGGCGTATTCCTTCTTTCTGTCTTAATTTACTTTGTGCAGAGCTGGTGACCCTAGTTATTAATAGCACATCTCCTGGTCCCTGTTGCTTCCGCAGCTGGTTAATGAGTGGAATACAACTGCTGTTGCCCAGGTGCCTTCAACCAGGCACTGGCATACCCAGATGCTTCCTGAGCATCTCGCTGCAGGGCTGGAGTAGCGTGAGACCTGGCACCGATGCTTTCTGCCTGTTCCCAGCTGAGGATGAAGAACAGGCAGAAGAAGCATACATTTCCTTCACTACCAGACTAGGGAGTCCAGATCCTACCTGGAGGCCACCTTGGCATTGCTGGGCACCAGGGAACCATTGCTCATTTAGCACAACTTAGCAGGTTCCTCCTTAAGACCCGGTTCAATAATATTCTTAAGCACATGCTAAAGTTTTAATTATACTGTTGTAGATGGAATGTACCCAGACACGCAAGTGGTGTCTAAATACAGGGGGCTATCTCCATCTTCAGGTTTAAAAAACTTTGTTGAGCAAGAGCCAGCCCGCACACAGGGAGCTGAGGACCTGCAGGATTGGACCAAACCACCAACTTAGGTCATGGTCACCAACAAGCACAGGTCAGCGGCGGCTGAAAGGGGCTGCCCTCAAACCCACACATTTCGGGTTTTAGATGATTTCCTAAAGTTTTGATGCAGAGACCCCCCCTAGACACTTGTAGCATGGCAGCAGTAACCCATTTCCCTATAGCCAGCAAACCACTTGATCCTGTAACTCTGTCCTCTCAGAATTAGGACATGGTACTTGAAAAACCTGTGCTGCAAAAGCTCTTCTTCTGTTCGCCTGCCAGGTAGATTTAATTTATGGTATCATGTATTTCAGTAAATTATTGATACAGTCACCGCGCAGAGGAACAGAAACAATAGAGTCACGTGCTGCGTGGCTCCACCTCGCTGGTTTTGTTTCGTAAGTGCCTGGGCTTCGCTCTGACAGTTTTATTGCAGGGAAAAAAATAGTTTTCTCCTCGGGATGTTCCAGCCTGGGGACAGAAAAGGATGGACTGTGGTGGCAGCATCAACACTAGCTGGAACACCCAGCCCCGTGCCGATGACCGCATAGTCTAGAGGGGGCTGCTATTCCGTGAGCCGAGGAAACAGGAGAAAAATTGCTCAGTACTAGAAGGCGGTTTCCAGTTGACAACTGCAGCTTAGCTACATCTCATTGCTTGTAAATGAAAAATGTTTTAGGAATCTCTATGGCTCACGTATCTATGTTAGAATCTGCTGCCGTTTACACTGTGGGTGGCTTAATGAGTTCAGCAGATTTACCCTGGATCGAGGTGAGACGCTGGCCAGGTTTTCATATCCATAGGAAGCAGCTTAGAAATGCCTACTGTGTTTCATGACCCTGGATCCTTTTGCATCCCTAGGTCTACTGTTTCTGACAAGAATAACAAGCTCAGGCCCAACCACGGCTTTATATTATATAGACAACACCTATCTGGGAGTGATTTTTCTTTTTAAATTTTTTTTTAAATCAATGTGAAAGACACAAATGTGACCCACCTCCTAATGTTTGGGGTTGGGTTTTTTTGTGTGACTTAGGGATCCCAGTACCACACACAGATGAAGAAGTATTTGATGCTTTTTTACATTCTTATGTTCTTATTTTTAGAATGTCTCAATAATCCAAACAACAACATGTTACTTAAACATATACAGTATCATGATCTTAATAGCTCAGGTGCTCTGAAAGCAAAGTTTTGAGTATTTGGGGGCTAAAATGACTGAGGGTTTAAGTATATTCTGTTACAGACTACTCTGTTATACTCTTTTTTTTTCATGAAGAGCCTAAGATTGTATTTATGTTTGTGTAAGTTCTTGCCATCCTATTTGCTTGAATGTTGCAGGCCTTCACAGGAAAACCATTAATTCAGCCATTGAGAGGTTATATCCTATTCTCACTGAATTTTCTAGAAAAACTCCTGTTGCCTTCAAGGGAAGATGGATGAAATTTTATTATATGTGTGTGATTTCTGAACTGAGAAAACAGACTGTCTTGTGTTCAGGAAGGGAGTAGTGTCAAGTCAGCCTATAAATATATCCTTTAAAATATTTTGGGCTGGAATCCTTTCTGATACGAGCCCATATGAGACTCTGAAGTTCCATAAAGAACAAATTTTCATCATTTTCATATGATCCTAAAAAATTAGAGAAGTTTAAGATATGTCTTAACTCGGGAGTCATGACTGACTCCCTAAGGAGAATGATTTATGTTTTAAATTGCTTCACTTTGCTGCAATATGCACAGAGAAGGAGAATTTTTTCTTAGGCAGAGTTAATTATTGACACAAGTTGGAAAATCAGGGGATTCGAAATATAAGTTGCACAGTCATTTGTTCTGCTTTTGGTATGTCATCAAAAATCCCACCCACTTGGAATGTTGTAATTGTCTAGAGGGAAGTCTGGGCCTCCTGGGAGCAAAGTTGTACATCTCTGTGCCTAACTTGGGGAATTAAGGATCAAAGGTACCATTAAGTCCACCAAGTTCATTTTGTCTGAATCGCAGGCCATTAGTTTCCAGGCAATTACTCCTGCAGGGAGCCCAATGACTTGCTTTGGCTAAGTTGCATCTTTTGGGAGGACATCAAATCTTGACATAAACAGATGGAGAATCCAGCAGATTTTCTGATAGCTCCTTCATCAGGTCATCAGCCCTCCACTGTTCAAAAATGCAATCCCTTGCTTAAATCAGAATGTTTTGGCTTTAGCATCTCAGCACTTAGTTCTGTTGTGCCTTTCTTTGGCAGAAGGAGGAACAACTCAGTGCCTAGTAATTTCGTTCTGTAAAGGCTCTTAGATTCAAGAATCAAGTCACCTCCCACCCTTCTTTTTAATGAAATGAGTTGCTCAGGTGCTGTAGTTCCTCCATTGTAAGGGCCTCCACTCCTTGACAGGCTTTGGCTTTCGTTTCTTTTTTTTTCTTTTAACTTCCAATTTTATTGTCATTTTTGAGATGTCTGCTGTATTCTAGCAGTCTCAGTTTCCAAGGGCTGAGGTAAAATTTCCTTCCTACATCTCCCCTTACTGAGCAGCAATTGAGGTAAAGCTTTTTTCCCTTGGTCTTGTTCAACAGCTTTTCCTATTGCAGATATTGCCTCCATCCTGTCTTCTCAGCTATGTACTGTATGTTTGACTTTACTCTGAGAGGACCCAAGATTCTTTGTTGACATCATTTACTACTCATCAGTCTCTGTTTTGTTGGTAAAGTTCAGCACCATTAACAGATGAAAATGGGAAATAGCACTTGCACCTCGGATCCCTGTGAGAGCCCCTTCTGTTCTCATGCAACAAGGATTCCCCACGGAGCAGTATGTTTTAAGAACAGATAATTAGAGAGTTTAATCTAGGTAACTTTTCACTCTAGTATTGGTTTTGGCTTGTTTGAGGTTTTTTGTTTGTTTACAATATGTTGTTCCACTACGGTAAGTCATATGCCTTAGCAATGTGTACCAATAAAATGAACACATGTAAATATCTTTAGCAATCAGACTTTCAGTCTCATGACAGTTTTTGGGCAATTAAACAAATGCCTTGGCATGCTAAAATGTACTTGCCTACTACTTAGGGACACTGGGAAAATTAATTAGTTAATTGGCAGATTAAATCAAACATGGCCCTTTTGAGCCCAAAGTCTTCTCTGGGGCTGACCGGTGTGATAACGCTTCCCACTCCCCCCCCAAGAGTCTGTGTTGATTTAGGAAGCCCTATATGAGAGGTCTCTTGGTACAGCCTCTGAGACGAAAGCACTAAGTTGATCTGTATAAAATAGCATTTAATAGGCCGCAAAACCTGAGCTGGAAAGCGATTCTGAGAAAAGAGATTAAGCTTTTCAATACAGTGATGCCGAAGCACACCTACCCGGGGCTGAGGCGGGCAGATGGTTGGTATTAGGCAGTTTGAAAATACCCGTGTGGAATCAATAAACAGCACCGAGTCGGGGGTGACGTAAAGGGGAAGCCAACTCCATTACCAGCCTCGAAGTCAGAGGGAGTTTTGCCGGCTCCGGCGGGAGGACGGAACCCTTAATATGAGGTCCGTGTGCGTGGGCCAGCCGCCTCCCGTGGGGCGAGGCCACGCCGCGGGGGCCGCCCGCGGCCGCACCGTCGGGGCTTCAGCACCGCGGACAGCGCCCG
>NW_009648255.1:6145719-6198597 GCF_000708025.1 Charadrius vociferus
CCCACGGCCACGTCCTCACCCATCGACTCCTCTCTGCCCGCCCAGATGTCCTGCGGGCTGCTTCCCCCAAATTGCTGAAAAATAACTCTCCTGGCTGCCTCCTCCAGAGCAGGGTTTTCCTCACCCCAGGGACAGAGGGTGGGGAACTCCCCCTTTGTTTTCCCCTTGAGCCGCGCTGTGAGATTTGGGTGCTAATACTGTAATCCCAAAATAGGCAGAATTAGGACTAAAATAATGCTTCATGCATTGCAGCGTGCCGTGGTGTCCAGCCCTCTGCGTGACCTGGCTGGGAGGAGTTAGATATCAGGTGCAGGATATATTTTATGTTTTATATCCATAGCTGCCTTTGAGGATAGCTGGAATTCATGCTCGAGATACTTGCGTTTTTATTTCTTGATTCTTGCCATTTGGTTCCCTCTAGAAGCGTCCCTCTCTGTATCTGTGTTCATACCATTTTGACTTCAAATCCAAAATGGTTTCATCTGCAGGGATGTCTGGCGAGGGTCAGATTTCAGTCTCCTTTACAGCTGTGTTCTATAATTTCCGACAGGACCCATTCCCGGATGCGGGATGTGCCTTGAATGGAGAGAAGCTATTCGTTCTCTAAACACTGGAACAAATGTCTGCTGGTGAAAATGAAAGGTGTAATCTTTCAGTCTGGGGTCAGTTTGGGAAGCCAATGTTTGCCCAATGTGAGTGACGCCAACAGGAACCGCATCACTGGCAGTGACCTTCTGGGGACCTGCAGAGAGCAACGCTGCGCAGATAAACCTAGCCAGGATGTCCTTGATTCTGTCTTTGGGTGGGATAGAGGACCACAAGTCAACTCTGATTTCCCTTCCAGCCCTGATTTTCACGGTGGTTTTTGTGTCTTTCCAGACAGCTGCCATCATTTTCCCAGTTTCTTACCCGGCTCCTTCCTCCCTCCAGCTTAGTGTTACCTCCCTTTCTTTCCTCCCTCACAGTAGTCTCTTTGCAGCCCCTCTCTTCCCAAACAAGAACAGAAGAGACCTCTCCCAGGTTACTGCTGGTCAGCAGAAGGTGTCATCACAGGATGACAGGATGCTCCGTTCCCTTCCTGCCGCTCTGGCCAGCACACATCCCACCATACAGCACACAGCAGAAAAAGCCTCGCTGGAGCCAAAGTGCAGCCAGCTGATTACCCTCCTCACAACCAGCAGTCCTGAAACCTCTGTTTTTATTCTTTCCCTTATTCTTTGATTGCCTGAAAGCGACACTCAGAGCTGCAGCTGCTCTCCTGTCTGTCTGTAGTCCCCGTGCTTCCCATTTGGTTGTTGTTTCCCTTCTCATTCACTGGCTTCCCCCAGCTGCCTTTGCTCAGTCTGTGGACACAAGATGCAGCTGTGGATGGCTGATCTCGGGAGCTTCCCTTTGACTAAATCTGAGCAAAAGAGAAAAGCCTCTTCATTTGCTATTGCATCTTGTTTTGCAGCGAGTGCAAAAAGCGTGTGAGTAAAGGACACAGGGGGGGTGTGTGTATGTGTATGTTTCTGAAATGATTGTCAGCATGGCCAAGTCTTAATGGGACTTATCTATTTGTGCGGGTCCAGAGTCGTTTGAGTGATATTTACTCCTTGGGGCTGGCGTACCAGAGCGTGGGACCGCACGCCCCGAGGGCTGACCCGCGGGCTGGTGGTGTCAGCACATCTGGCCCGTTTCAGTTTGGTTGGTATCAGCAGAGAGGGGCTTTTGTGTCCTCTTAGCAAATAATTGTAGCACCCGAGTTTGTACAAACCATAGTGCAGTACCACGACACCAACCCTGCCTTCCACCTTCCCTCTACTGCTCGGACCTCTTGCTCTGGCAGACTTTGCTGTATAATAGCTTTCCAGACCCTGTTGCAGTCCAACCTTGATCTACTTTTTATAGGTTTGCCTCTGTTTTACCCAGTGGTACCTACAGTTAGCCACCTGAAACACCCTGCCGCCACCTTGAGTCATAAAAGACGCAAATGTCTTGTCAGAGGCTCACTTAAGCTCTTTCTCATTAATCCTTACCCTGTTCTCATGAGTTTTGTGACTTCCAGTCTTGCAGGGAGATGAATTTCTACAGCTGCCCCTCTAATAGAACTCTTCTATTTGATTAAATATGAGCCTGTCATCTGGATGAAGAACTGGGTAAGGCCAAGGTACCCTCTAGACAAGTCCCACCAGCGAGATCACCCTCAGATTAGGGTGAAACGTCCCATAGTAGCCAAGCATGCAATGATACTTTCGCGGCAGAATTTCCTCTGTCCCCAGGCACTGCCCAGTTTCTAGATCAAAATAATTTCTGCCCATTTCTCTGTAACAGCAAGTGGCCGTCTGACTAGTCATTTAAATACTTAATCCTATTTTGAATTTGACCAAGGCTTTGGCCTCAATAACACCTTATAGCAGGGATCGCCACCAGATGCTATCTCATTATCTCGGCTATTCTGCTTATCAGCGTCAAATACGGCCTTTCTAATTTTGTGGGACATAACTTTCTTTTTTGTGACTCTGAATGCACACGCACACAGAAGCCGCCCAATTGATCTTCTTTCTTCCTTTTATTAAAATGTTTGTTTATCTCTCTTATAATCCCCTCATACTTGTCTCATCCATGACTAATTAACTGTGCCATTTAAATACCACGATTCCTGCAGTTTTCTGGGCTATTTCTTTGTCTACGGATCTTTTTATTAGGACAGTCAACATACTCTTGACCTGCTGGCCTCCAAGTCCCTCTAGGACTTCCAGCATCCTCGCCCTGTGGGCCTCAAAAATGAAAGGCTCCTCTCTCATTCCGTTATTTTGCTGAGTCTTCCTTGGTGTTGTTTCTCAAAACATTTTGCCATCACCAAAATTGTCTAATGGGCTGCTGAGGAGAGATCATTTGGGTTCCCCTGGGATTTATGTTGGGTTCCCAACCTGCGTGCTTGGTCACCCCATCACATTTCAGTTGGTTTTGCAAAGGTGCACTGTTTCGGGTTATGTTGCCAAAGAAAAAGCTATTTGAAACAAATGAAGTTGGAGAAGAAAAACTATTTTGGCATCATATCAAATTCCAATCAGGAAGTGCATTTGAAATTGGCATGAAAATTGAAAAGTATTATGTATTTTCAAATGTTTCCTCCCAAACTCCACTGGGCACTAACAGGGAGAAGCCACGGCATCTCTCGCCATTTCCGTGTCCGTGTGTTCTGGCTGCGGTCCCTCTATCAGCTCCCGTGAGATGAGCGGGGCTGAAGGCACAGTCTCCAACACACGCTTATCATTTAGCGAAGGTGGTTGGAAAGCGTCAGCTGGCTCTTAAGAAAGATGATATTTCATAGAAAAGCTCAACTTTTGTCTGTAGGCACCAAGCTGCTTACAGGGACATCCTATTAAGCAGCCGCTGGGACGCCGTGATGGGAGCTGGTTAGACCTCCACCTGCTCGCTCTGCATGTCCCATACCTCATGTCCATGGCTTTGGCAAGCATTCTTGCTCTGATTTGGTCTGGGGCATCACAAGATAACTCGCTGAACAGCAGTAGCTCCGGGACACCCATGGCAAAGTTCAGTTGAGTGTCTCTGAGGAGAGGCCAGATGGAGCCCGGCAGAAGTGGTGGTATTTTTAGAAATGTGGCCAGAATGCTTGGCCGCTTTTTTTTCTAACTTTTCCATCATCTGGAACCTCAGTGAGTACCCCATAGGGGTCAAAGTGATGGAGGCATTAATGTAGGAGGATAAGAAGAGGGATTAATCTTGCTGTCTCATCTCCTGTTGGTGATGGGTGGTACGATGAATACCAGCGTGAGGAAGGATAGTCCTGTAAATAAAGCCCCAACTCGAGACTTAGAAAATCTCACGCAAATTATTGGTTCTGCAACAGGTTTCCTGGGCAAACTTACTGTTCTTTCCATCCTAGTGATAGTGAAAATATTGCCCGGTCTCAGTGGGTGTGTTGGCTGCACAGGCTGTAATTTCTTCGGGTGAGGAACTGTCTCTACGTGCTTCATGGAATCCTGACCTCACTGGGGCAATTTGGCAGATGCAATGAGCTGGGCAGATGAAAGCAAGCCCCTTGAGTGGTGAGCTGTACCTCCCTCCTCCCTGACCCCCTGGTCTTACCCCGATGCACAGGGACCGCAGCCCTGACACAGGAGGGAATGAGCCCAGCGCTTACGGGGCACCCTCTTCGTTACATAAATCACTTGTCTATAGTGATCATAGGCTTGATTTCTGCTTAGGGGGTGGGAAAGGGTTAATCTGCCCTGTTAAGCAGCATCTTGGACAGGTTAAAAGAAAACAGTGGTGTCAGTGTTTCTCATAAACCCATATCAGGGCACTTCCCACCTCTGTGGGAGGGGAACCTCAGTGGCGTAGAGGTATAAACAGAAATTGGGGTAAAAACCCAGTACAGCAAAGCCTGGGCGTGCTTTGCCATCTGATTTTATCCAGCTAAGATTTCTCCCAGGGTCGCTCTTTCTTTTTCTCTATCCTCTATGCCAGGTTGAGCGGAGAGACAGGTTCATCCATCAGACACGTTCCCCGTTTAGATAGAGACGGGGTGACTGAGCATTAAAGAAATCCCTTTCAGAGCCATATGCGAACGTACAACTCAAGTCTAGTTCCAGCACGAGCTGTGGCCTCTCCCCTGGCTGGAGGCTGTTGCTGGTACCTGCAAAAGAAGTGATGCCCTTTGGTTGTGCCATCACTCTCCCCAACAGGGAGCTACCACAGACACCAGAACAGCTGCGTTAACCTCGGCCATGGGCAGATAAAGACCCGTGTGGTGGGGTGAGGGGCTGTATGGGGTGGGGATACATGTGGGGACACCCCACCTTGGGGAGAGGGAGCTGCGGTCCCCCCTTCCCGTGCTGGGACAGGGGCTGCAGCAGGGCTGCAGACGTGCCTTTGGGGGAGGCTGGGATAAAACAGCCGCCAGCGAGAGAGGATTAAATGCTTCAGTGTTTGGAGGCTGCTGTGTTATTTAAAGGACCACACACTATTTTTTTCTCATCCAGAGAAGTCTGCTTTTAGCAACAAAACCAGGCAGAAGCGTGTTTGTTGCCTTCTCGTTTTCTTCATCCCATGGTTTAACATTAACACTTTGGGCCACTGTGTAGCTGGTAAGTGCAACCTGTCCACCCAGGTCACACCACGTATGCCGTGATGATTATGTCTTAATCAAGTGAAGCTTGATACATTCCTGAGTATCAGTTCCTGCTGTCCTGCAGGTGGGTTTAGCTCTTCTGGATTTCAGTTAAAGTAACAGGGGTGCGGTTGGTGGCAGGATTTTGTCCTAGTTATCTGTTCCGAGAGTGACAGATAAAGTACCATAGCACAAAAATGATACCAGCGCGGGGACGTTGGATGGATTTGTTGGCTGATCACACGCAGGACCTGATTCTGGATGTAGAGTCACCGCTGGGTAACATCTCTGACTGTGTTAGGAATGAGTTTGACTCCTGTCAGGTGTTCCCAATAAGAGAAGAGCAGCACCTACTTGATGTCTTTAAGCTCTCCAAAGGCTGCCAGACCCCGTGAGTTTGATGCGATGTACAATGTGTAGTCTGTGCCTGTCGGCACTGCCCCGTTCTGGTGGTACAGTGCTTACTCTGGAGTGGTGCATCACAGTTTGTCACCCCTCGTGTGCCCTGTAAAGAGATGCCTCTCAAGCTGAAGAGGATTGCTTGGCATAGCCATCTACTCATCTCAATACATCTGTGGTTCTAGCAGGAGCCGTGCTGGGCTAGTTTTAGGCAGAAACTCACTGTATCAGTAAAAAGCTCAGAGAGAACATTTTTTTTTTTCTTTGGTATAGGAGCAGGCGCTGTAAATGGTTTTGTTAGAAGTGTGTTAGCGCTTTGAGGGCAAGGCTTTGGCAAGAGGACGCATCTCATAGCCTGGTTCACCTGCAGTGAGCAGGGGGCAGGAAAGATGTGTTGCTGCAAGGACTTGTCGTTCTGGGAGGCTGTCGGGGGGGTGTGTGTGGGGGGGGTGTGTGTGTGACTTGCTCTGCTGTGAGGTTGCACACATCAGGCTGTGCTTCATCTCCATCGCTTTCCTCTGTTGCCTCTCATGGCCCCCATCCTGGGCCCATTTCAGCTCCCCATCACCTGCATCTTGTTGTACATGACCAGCAGAGCCGGGCTCTGGGGGGCAGTGGTACCCCCCGTGCTGCACACAGGGCTGCGGAGCATCCGTGAGACATCTGTCCCCACTACGACACGCTACGGCCACAGGTCCAGCTTACTCTCTGCTGGGCTGCCCGCGCACAGGAGAAGCTGTTTCTGTTGTCCTCAGCAAAAAACAGCATTAGGCCACAGTATTTGTTTGGGGTTTGTACACAAATAGCTCACATGCTACTGCTGAGAGCGCCAGGTTAAAATTAGTGGTCTTCAGCGTATTTTAGCATTTACTTGCCAAATTTTACCCAGAGAGTGAACTATTTCTGCTTGAATAAAAATAAAAATAATTTAAAAAAAACCCAAAACAACCAAAACGGACAACATTTTCTTTCTGGTGCGAAATAAAGAAAAAAATGTGACTGCTTCCTTGGCATTTTAACTGGCTGCTTGATTTATCCATCTTGCCGCTAATAATGGACGGGGCTTTGCCCATCCTGGGGTTTGAAGAGAGGCTGCTGTTTGTGCGAGTGCATTTGCTTTGCATGCAAATAAGAGGGTTTATTGTCTGTTGTTTTGTTTTTCTCAAAAGTGTAGCTTTTTGCGTGTCCAGAATAACCGCTGTCATCCCAGGAGCAGGCCTTGCAGGAAAGGAAAGGTTTGTGAACATCCTACGGACCGAAGCTGAGTAGCATCAGCTATTCAGCCGGAGAGCACTGCACGTCTGCCCTGAAACCAGCGGCACTGCAGAAAAAACGAGGACTTTATCGATCTGATAGTTTGTTGTCATTGACATTTCTATTGATCTACTCTTCCCCGATGATTTCTTACTGCTAAAGCCAAAGGGCAGTGTTGGGAAGGGTCAACACTGAAGGCGAAAACTTTACCCAGATGAAACCACAGCGCAGTTTTCCTTGGAGTAAATGCAATTTCTCAGTTGAAGCTCAGCCAAGATATTTTGGGTAGGTCATCCCAGGTCTGTTCAACCTGATTTTGTATCTCAGCTGAAGGACAATGAGCCAAAGCCTACACCTCTGAAGTCACCATGGATTTAATATCGTAATGCAGCCTTGGCTGAGTGCTGCTTAAAAGAGCAGAGTGGCACGGATTGAATTACCGGCAGCATATTAGTTGAAATCTCCCATGCAAGAACCTCAGGGCCTGATGCAGCTCAGCTTTCGGGGGAGGTTGATAAGATCGTAGCCGGTGGTAGCATAGTTTTAGGTTTTAATTTGGTATTCATTATATCATTATCAGCGATCAGGGTCCAGGCTCGCTTATGAGCTGCTAACAAGATCTCGAGCCGCGTGGCTGCCGGCTCTGCTGGCTTCGGTGGGGTGCCTTGCCGCGTGCGGGGTCTGTGGTGCGGGTACCCACGGCACGGAGCAACCATCCTTTAATGACCTTCCTTTGATACGTGGGGTGTGTGCTGTCCATAAGAGCCCCCCAAAGATGCTTTAGAAATAAAGTAAAAGAAGGAACGTCAACCAGATGGCTTCTCTAGAAAATGAAGATTGGATTTTCGGTTAGTTTGTGTGTCTTCTAGTAACTTAAAATAGCCTCCTTTCTGTTTGTTGAGGCAAATAAGACAAGACATTAATATGCACATCCTAGCAGTAAATAGGTTTCAAGCAAGCTTCTGCAGTGCTGGGGGAGGATATTAGGACAGCATGTTTTTCATCGCTGGTGTGCCGGCTAGTATGCAAAAAGATTCTGCTCTCACAGCGCAGGGAAAGGATTGGAAAGTTGAGGGAAAAAATAAGTTTTTCCACGAGTATGTAGACAGAAAAAAAGGTTGATCCAGAATGCAAAACAAATAATAGTATTGCTTCTAATTCAGATAGATCTAATGCTAAAAAAAACACCTTTTGAGGAATGGGTTTGGAGTGGGCCAGGTATAGACAGGATGTAGCTCTTGAAATCATGTGGATTGTACATAAATGAAATGCTGTTTACGTTGACCCATTTTGCTGTTGTGTTTGGGGTTTTTTTTAATTGTTATTTCCCTGGCCCTTAACTTTGTGCATTTATAAAGACAGGCTTTTAGAAATTACGTCTCATGGAAAAATCCACTGGGCTTTTCTACAGAGGAGTTAATGGCTTTTATGAACAGGTTTACCTAATCTGAGATGATGTTTTCAGTCTCATGAAACCGGTGCTGAACAGAGCTGGAAACGAGTGCTGAAGAAGGAATTGGTGCCATTTCCTTTGTGCAGAGCACACGGGAAAATGCTTTGTTTCCTGCTTTTGGGTACAGTAAGATAGATTTCAATCAAAAAACTGGAGGAGTGAATGAGTAATTTCTTTATGTATCCAGTCAGCAAAAGAGAAAAGAACACATCAATTCGACAAACCAGATTAATGCTAGGGGTGCAATCCTTGCTGTCCCCGTAAAGCATTGACAGCCCGGCTTCTGCTCAAATATACCCTGATAAACCCAGGCAATAACATCTTTATTTACCTTCTTGATTTATGAGAACAGAGATTAGCAAAGACTCTGAAGCATATGATTCAATCATGTTTCTCATGGCTTATACAACTGCTGGTTATGAAATTATCCCTGTCGGCAAGGGAAACCCTTCCCTCCCATCCCCTCTCCAGCTCCTCGAGGGGAATGTAAGACTTCAGTGGTCCTCACCACCCAGCGCTGGAGGTGGCATTTACGTCCTGGATCCACCGAGTGTGGTCACCCTCATCCACACTCTCCTTGTTCGGGTATTGCGTTTGACTTGGCCTGTGAAAAATACAGTGTTTGACCAGCGCTTTGGTGACCTGCATCAAACCACGAGCCAGGGCTGCGGGCTCACTGCCTTGCTGCACGGGAAGGAGATATGCCACAGCTCAATGGCCTCCCGTGGGGACAACAGGGACCGCAGGTGCCCCAGCCAGGCTGAGGACACACGGCGTGTGCTGGGGGCTTGGCAGGGTGGCCAAAGCTAACGGCAGGTAGCTTTTAACCATACAGGAGCATGAGAAAGCAAGCAAACAAACTTAAGCATCAGAGGAATCGTGTAGCGCTACAAAGGGAAGGAGGAAAAGCCCTTTGCTTAGCGCTCATCATCACCTTTTACATGCACAGTATCACAAGCAATAAAAAAAATGCTAATGCTTCGGTGTTTCCCCACCGGCCTAATAAAAATGGTTTTAATCCCAGTTTCTTAGTGCCATTCCCTTTGTGCCAGTGGACAGCTAGGTGCTGAGCTTCCCACTGGGAAGCACCAAGCTTAGGCACCGGGGACAAAGCTGCTCTGTGCTTTGTGGAAATGGAAACCGGTTGCTGCTGACCCAGAAGCTGCTCCTGGGTGGTGGCACTGGTCACCCCAGGGGACAGCAGGGACCTGCCTGGCTCTCGCTGCTACCCGCTGCCTGCACAGACGCAGCCCCACCGCGGGGCTGAGCTCGGGCAGCGGGAGCAGCAGTACCAATGGCAGCCGACGGGATTAAAACCAACGTGCTTTTCATAGCAGATCGATGCTTTCAGGAGAAATTAAAATTGGTCTTCTATTGATAACTTGGTTGTGCTGATACGGGATTATTTCTAGTTTGAGATCTGAGTGGAGGCTTGGCTGCTAATGTTACCATTACAGAATTTCCTGGGGTGTTTTTATTGCACAGATAGGAGTAAGGAGAGTCACATACAATGAAATTTTGCTGTAGGATAGCACATATTATAATAGTGTGTAACAGTTATTTAACACACACACACACACACCCCCGCTGACTAACGTATGTATAAACAGGCTTCACCCAGCTTGAATTCCCACTTTCCTTTCCCGTTCACCGGGGAGTATGAGCTGCCTGATGCTCCATGCTGCACACGGGGCACGCGGTGCCCGACAACACCGGTGCCTTAAACACATTATAGAGGGGCACACCTGCAGGCAACTCCTATCCTCTTGTGTCCACACCAGACCACAAAGCCGGTTGGTCCGGGGGTTTCTGTGAAGTTCCTGGTGCTGAAGCATACAGGAGGGGATGCGGGACGATGCGGTTTACTGGGTGTTTCACTCTTCTCACTTTCCACTCTGGAAATAGTTGTTTAGCGGAGTAATTTCCCTTTTCCTGCTGGGCATTAGTCTGGAGGTGTGTTATGCTTTGACACAGTTGCTGCTGAGCATCGCTGGCCACTGCTGGGTGACTTGTCCCAGGTCGCTCTCTACCAGCTGGTCTTCAGAGAAGGGGGATGGTGAACAAGGAACATTGGCTTGATAAGATGTGTTTTTTTTTTAAAGCAAGAAACCCCAGTGTTTTGTTGACACAGAGCAAGTAACAGTTCATTTGCAGCTCCCCAAATGAAGCTAAATTACTCTGAATAAATTGAACATTAAAGCAGCATCTGAGCAAACCCCATCTCCAGATAGATGGTTTAGTCCTACTTGGAAATGCCTAATGGAAATTAGGCACTAGGAAATTTAGGCATGGTCAGCCTAATGGGTTCCTCAAAGCTAACCAGAGACAGTCCCTACCCACCCTCCTAATTCCCTATTCGTAGTGCTTATCCAAGTCTATCCTCCATTTTTCTGGGTTTCCCATGACTTATAATATATTGTTTCCTGCTGGCAGTGGATTGTCTGAATATTTCCAAGCCTGAGCACATTCACAAGTGGAATACTACCGGTCGGTCTCATCACACAGCAGTGCAGCAGTTCAGCTCTGGACTGATGAGAACAAATGAGCATTTAAATTGCAGGGTCATTTGACATTGTGCAGTTAAAGGAGATGTTCTTCCTTATGATAATTAATGATTTTGAAGGCAGGCAGCAGGGGACGGGCAGCCCAGGCTGCTGTTGGCCAGAGGAGAGCTGAAGGTGAGTGGTGGCCCTGGCAGGCTGTGCCTGACCGGGGAACCCATCACCAGCTCCTCTCCGCAGGAGAAGCAGCAGACATTTGTGAGGATGGAAGAAATTAACACCCAACACCTAAACAGAAATCTAGAACCAGAGCCATGCCATGCCATCTCCAAGGAAATTTGTGATTTTGCCTCTGGTGGGAAGAACCGCTGGGTAATACACAGCTGCCAGTGGGCGCCACGTGCCCAAACTCAGCAGCGGAGCCCTACGTGCTTGAAGCAGAGCTGAATTTGCCCTGCTTGTTCTGCTTTATTGGTGCTGTTTCCCGACATTTCCCCATGTTGAGGTTGTAATTTTCTGTCAAATTGTAACTGCAGCGCTGTGCATTTTAATCCTGTGTAATTACAGTCCTCAGGAACTCGGTCATCCCCTGCATCACACATCCACCATCCCCCCTTGCCCCTGCAGAAGCAGATTGAAGTGCTATTATGGGAGGTGGCTGAAAGGGGGATCTTGTTCTCAGAGACCTTTCTTGTTCCTCCTACTATTATTTTTAGAGTTCTGACTCGAGGTTCACTGCCGCAGAGGCAACCTCCTCCCCAGCACTCCCTCCCAAGCCAAAAGCCACCCCACTCCCACCTTCAAAGCTGATGTGACTCAGCCTGCACTTTGGGGGCTTTTTGTTTAATTTGGAGAAGGATGAGTCACAGGAGGCGAAGGCAGAGGCTCAGCTGGCAGGAATCAGCCAACGGCCTTGAAAGTCAGCTCAGCTGGGCTGATTCACGCCGGTGGAGGGTCCACTGCTTCCTACAGCAATCCCACCCAGCCCACGGCTTGCGCTGGGTAAACACCGTCAGTATGGGGCAGCTGATCTGAGAGGTGCGAATTGTCATCAGGTTGATTGCGATGGAGAGAAATTTAAAAAGTCTTCCTGCTAGGTTTAAAGGACTGGGAAAAACAGTTCACTGTTAACAAAACCCTTGTCAGCTTTCTGCAGCAAGGGCGTGGGGGTATTTCTAGGCAGCATCAGGAAAAAGCAAACATGCTGCACGCAAGCACACAGCCTGCAGCCCAATAGCTCTGGCCTGCAATTTTCCAAATCAAGCCAGTGAAACAGGATTTGGCCTGAGCAGTGCTTAAATAGGAGACACGCATGAAGGCAAGGGCCTGATTACCCTTCGTGGCTGGCTGCCCTGGTTGCACCTTACCCCATCATCAGGCAAAGCCTCACCCAGCTGTAGATGCCACCCCAAGAGCACTGTGCAGGGGACAACCAGTCCTGGGGAAGCAGCAGAGGAGACCTCCGTGTACACAACTGTGGACTGGTGCGGTCCCAGCAGGATATGGAGAGTCGCCCTTGTCCAGCAGCATGGTTAGTACAGGCCTGTGAGGGCTTGCAGCAAGCATCTTCTGTTTTTTAATTCTCAATGTCTTGCTTTAGAGGTACAAAAATGCTACCTGTAAAACTTATTTTCTTTATCAGTGTTAAAGATGAGGATGGCAGTCAGAAATGTAGGGAAATACAAGTAAAAAAAAGCTTTGTGCAGCTGTTTTACTGAGAGCATAAAGAGGTTTTTTATTTATTTTTATTTATTTTTGTCCCTGCTGTTGGTTTCCAGTTTGTTCAACATATTTCATCCACTCACACCTTAATTTTCCTTGCTCTTTCAGCTGGGTGCTGTTTTCTCCTTCACATCCTCTAAATCATGTCAGGTTACTGCATCCCATGGATGATGCAACTCAGAGTCAATAATTGTATCTTGGAGAAATTGCTTCTAACAGTCTGGAGACCCTACCGAACAAAAGGCACCTAGGGAGTGGTGTGCTCTCCTTTGGGCTGGGCTCATAGTACCTTCCTGTACAGGAGGTGGGATGTGACTCAGAGGGCAACTCCTGGATGAGCTGTCCAAAAACTGGCACTGATGAAAAGCAATTTTTGTAACACTAATCTAGAAGCAGAATTGCCATCAGCTTTGTATCAGGTTGGTTGCCTAACAGGGACTGTTTGGCTGCTGATGGGTCTCAGTCTTGTTCCCATCCTGAACTGAATACTGAGAGAATCTTATGTGGAGGGAGCACAAGGACAGACTAGAACCATACATCCGACGGGTCAATTGTCATTGTATAGTATGGTATACAAACTATCTTCATATATACCCACCACTAGTGGTAACTACTCTTGTCAACCATCTACTTATAGATCCTTAAAAACTGGGTTATTTATAGAACAGATTGCAACAGGGCACCTATTAAAACCTCATAAAAATAAGTCAATCTGGCATCTTGATAAACGTTGCTATTGGGCTGCGTGGACAGTAGACATGCAATGAAACCAAACTTTTTCATAATGACAATGCTGAAAGATAAGTGCCTACATGGGAGTGATGTTGGTTTGGAGCCAAATGGTCATGTTCTTCTTGCTCTTTCACCTTGGCCTACCTTAGCAAAGACATAATGGGAAATGTGCTCTTGTCCAAAAGTCCTGGGGTAAGCAAAGTGAGGAAGTCCAGGGTGTGTTGATGGTTGCAGAAGATGCCATTGAGTTTTGACAGAGCAGGATCAGGATGAGACCCTCTTGATCTGAGCCAGGATGGGCTTTGGCTCAGAGGAGCCAGGCAGAGCATTTCCATTAACTCTACCAAGCTTCAGGCCAGGATCCCTCTTGGTGTGTCTCTCCTTGTGTGGCTCACAGATGAGTTACCCCTGCTTGCATAGTCTTAATTTCCTGCAGCTTTTTGAGCAGAAAGGCTGTTGTGCTTGTAGACATCTTCTCCATAACATCTTTAATCCTGTGGAAAAGAATGTTTCAGAAAAGACTAATTTTAGCTGTTACTCAGGTTTTGACTGAAGACTTTGTTGTAACTGTGGATGATCTTACAAAAGAATGTTGCAAGCATAATTGTTGGCTTTTTGAGCAAGGATGAAAGTCTAAAATACATGGCACAGGGTGAATAAAAACAAACCAAGAGCAGTCCTGCTGTCAAGTGTCCAGTGTATGCAGGAGAGAGGCAAGAGCCCCTGGCGAATGCAGCACATCGCTGGCAGAATCTCTTGTTGGGTCCGTAAATTCTTGTCCAAGGCCCAGGAAAATCAAGGGGCTCCTGTTGAGTTCCCTGACCTTGGGATTAGGCAGGATGTAAAACAGGAGGCCGTGGATAGTGATAACATGTTTTGAAAAAGTTATGCAAATGATGTTAAAATACACGATTTAAAATATTAGCTCTGGCAGAGAAAGACTGCTGAAGTTTCAGTCAAGGGGAACAAATATTCCATAAATTAAAAAGTCAGGAGTTGGCTTTAAAACAATTGCTTTGTAAGCAAATGTTCCCTTTTGTGGTCTGCATGAAATGTGCTACGGGAAGGGATATAGCTCAGCTACTTTCTGAGGGGGTAGATATTGCCATCAAATCTGCCTGAAGAAACGGCTCAAGTTTGCACTTTTGTTGGTTCTCAGTAACCTGACAGAGGTTCAGCAACTCTTCTTATCCTTTTTATTTATTTATTTAAAAGAGGGGATCTTCCCAGAAGGCAGCTGCAGTCTATTTGTAACTGTAGGAGAAAAACTGTGTCATTATGCCAGCCCAGCGCCATCATGAGCAAGAGCTGACTCGTGTTTTAAAATTAAAAACCTTATCTAGTCCAAGATGTAAATTTTATTGTTTTTAAAGCTCACTTTTTTTTTTAGTGCTGTAAGTATGCATGTCTTTGATGCTTTCAAGGCAAAGTCTAGAATGTATAACACTATTTTCTGTGATGATTTCAATTATCTAGTAGATCTACAGTGCTTTTATCCACCATGGCTTTGTTCCTCTGGGAGGAAGGAGGTCACAAATTACAGGAGGAGCTGGCAAAAAAAACCCATTTTTAAGCAGTGCAAGTAACATTTAATGGCAAGGAGCAAATTTATAAAATTAAAACAAACAAACAAGTGTTAGTCAGTGGTAAATTACTTCTGAGCAGAAAAGCATTGGTTCAGTTTTTTCCTCCCCCCCGAAGTGCACCATTTCCAACATCTCACACAGTTTCTTTTCTTTTTTTTTTTTTTTTAGTGTTTAATGAGTGCTGTCCCTGAACTCTCACCTGAGCACTAACCAGTGGACAAGATAAGGGGAGGGGAGGTCCAAACCGGAGGAACTGGACAAACCGTACATTTGAGGTATATCCTAAAAATGCTATGCTTGTGTGAAACCTCCCAAAGCTTTTGAATATGCAAAATCTTAACCCAGATCTGGATGCATGTTTTCCACTGCCTCGCTTATCCCTGGGAGGCTGATCCGTGGTCCAGAGAGAGTAAACTTCAGCCAAAGAGCAGGCAGAAATTAAGGAAAGAGAAGCAATAAGTCCGTATTGGAAGTGATAAACAAATAAACCCAAACCCAGAGTTAAATCTCCACATTGCTTAGGGAATTTGATTAAGTAGCATTTTAAAATCTCTGCTTGCTTTTCCCTAAGTGGAACATAGAATCATAGAATGGTTTAGGTTGGAAGGGACCTTGACGATCATCTCATTCCCCCCCCCTGCCCTGGGCAGGGACACCTCCCACCAGCCCAGGTTGCTCCAAGCCCCGTCCAACCTGGCCTTGAACACCTCCAGGGATGGGGCAGCCACAGCTTCTCGGGGCAACCTGCCCCAGGGGCTCACCACCCTCAGAGGGAAAAATTTCTTCCTGATATCTAATCTAAATCTCCCTCTTCCAGCTTGAAGCCATTCCCCCTCATCCTATCACTACATGCCCTTGTAAAAAGTCCTTCCCCAGCTCTCCTGTAGGCCATTCCCTCCCCGCAGCCGGTGGCTGGCCGTGGGTCCCACGGTTTCTCCAGCAGCAAAAGCAACCAACGTGTTCCTTGCATCAATCCCAGCAAGGAACAGGTGAAAAGCCAACACTTCGCCCTGGGAATGCACAACACTTCTGAGGTCCAGACCAGACCCCACCCTGACCCTGGACCTTCAGGTCTGTTCTACCACCTTTTTAATTACCCACCTTCACGATTTACCTTTTACTGCATTACATCCAAGAGGCTTCTGGCAATGAACTCAATAATGCTTGTGGGGTGATACCAATGTACTGAGACCCTCTGGTCTTTAAAACACTTACAAGAAAAGCAAGTTACTTTTTTCCAGGTTTCACTTTTGTTTTCAAATGATTGAAACAACATCGGAGTGGTAGCCGTTAGCCTTATATTGCTGAAGAACACTGAATTTGACTCATCCCTGCTCTGCTTTTCTTTTAGCTGAAAATAAACCCCGGTTCCTCCTCCAGAAACAATTTATTTGCACTGTGTAATAGCAGAGCACTCGGATGTGCTTTGTCCAATTTTCAGGTTTTGTATTATCGAATAACAACATCACGTTGCTTTTTCTTGCCTGGATCTTGAACGCTCACCTTCCTCTGTGATTTTTGCCAGCTGTGTTGTGTGAACATTTCTGTATTAGAAAGTGACCGCTGGCCTCCTGTCTCATGGGCAGAACAGCAGTCCCCAACTGTGGCCCTGGAGCCTGATGTTGGTGGGACTCCACCTTGCTTGCAGAGGTACAGACAGTGGCTTCAGGTGATCACAGAGTGAGGACCATTCCCTTGGGTTGTGCTGACCTGGCCGTGGGGCATTTTGGGGGGCACTGGCAGCTTTGAGTCTGATTGCATACTCTGCTGTGAAACCTCATGGGGATTTACCCTGTTTTTTCCTGAAAGCTCAAGGCAAACGAGGAGCAAGTCAAATCCAGCTTGTTCTGTTTAACCGAGGGAAGATGTGAACAGTGAGCTCGTCCATCACAGCTCTCTCGAGTGCAAAAGAAAATGATACAGAATTTCTTGTGGAGATATTGCTAAGCTGCTAACACATCGCTCATCCACAGTGTCTCCTTGCAGTTACTTTTTTATATTGAGTGTCCTAAAATAATAAGAAAAATCTCTGTCTTTCTTGTCTAATACGATTGCTTTACTTCCCATCCCTGTTGAATCCTGTTGCTCCATGAATCCCTCAGCCTGTCAGGGCTGGGCTGAGAGTCACTTCGTGCAGGTAAAGGGACCTTGCTGGGTAGCACTGGAGCTGAAGTCTCGTGTGTAACCACAGGTTCAGGACAGGGGTGGTGTTTGTCAAGGATGACGCTGAGTGAAAAGACTATATGCCTGTCACCTGGTGGGTGACTGTCTCCTAAGGCTTTCCTGCGAGCGGGTACCAGTGTCTGTCAGGTCTGCAGAAGAACAAAGCCCCTGACAAATAAAGCACTGCAATTCCGGCTGATAGCAGCAGGGTTTATCTGCTGCATCTTTCAGTTGATCGTTGTGACCAGTCTGTGGGCTTTGGCAAAGGCTACTTTGGGCAGGCTATGGCACGGGGCTACGGGGACGACAAATATAAAGTGATCAGAAGAGAGCAACAGGGTGGGTTTGTTGGCCAGAGGTTATTTAGGTAATCGTTTGGGGGTGGCTAGGGGAGTGTTGATGCTGCCCTACGGCTTGGTGATCCGTTGGAGATAATTGCACATACCTGAATCAGGAGGAGTAACTATAAATGCCGAAGGACTGTAAGGCAGTAGAAACCAATCAATGTTTACGGAGTGGTTGGAGGCGAGGTAGTGTGCTTGCAGATGGACAAGTATTAGTGACACCTAAGCGGCAGAAAGCTATGGCAGATGGTAGAAGGCGTTGTCCAAAACACTTTGCTGCCCTAATCGCTCCCTTTGCAGTCCCTCAGACTCTTGTCAGAGACACTCTTTGGGCCTGGAGCTAACATCCTGAAATAATAATACAAATTTAGTGATAATAATAGTTTTATTCTCAGAGGTAGTCAATACTTTCCTTTTGAGCCGCTAGGATGGCCTATTTCACTGTCTCACTCTTTTCCCCTGGGGTTACAGTAGGTGTGTTTTTCCCAACTCCTGGTGCAATTATTTCTTTTCTTTTTCTTTTTCAATTTTACATTGTAAAGACCTGACTGATGTCAATGCAGAATATCTCAGACCTTGCAAACAAGGCCAGCCTCTGCTAATGCCTGGGAGGACCAGCCTCCACCAGCCTCTTGTTGTACGCACACAGAACTGTTGTACAGTGCTTGTAACGCCATGCTGTGCTGCCAGAAGACTGTTCTGGAGGTTGGTAATGTAAGTCTGAGTTTCTATGATAGGGGTGAAGAACTCTAAAGTACTCAAAATAGGTAAAGGAGGAAAGAATAAACAATTTTCTCATAACTAACGGGATCAGCATGGGGTCAGAAATTATTACTCGTGGCTCTCCCAGCACAGCCTGCTGCTCCATAATGTCTTTTTTTTTTTTTTTTTTTCCCCCCTCCTCTTAAGTTTGAAAAGAGCTGGGTGTAGATGAGTTTCTCATTTTAGTGCTGAAGTTGCAGTGCACACTGTGTAATCCCGTGGTGATAATGGTGTCTGGGGGTGAGGGATTGAACTGCTGCTCTTCACACCCCAGCCACCGAGCAGTCTTCTATTGCAGAGCTGAGAGCATGAGTGGAACATCACATCAGCTGGGGTAAACTGGGATGTTTATCCTTGTTATCCTAAACTACCATGGCCATTTCCCTGCCTCTATTTTCTGTACTCTGGCCAAATCACAGTGGAACCGCGGTCTCATCCCTGAAGCAAGCTTGTGCCAATGGACACCTCTGCCTGGTGAAGGGGTGTGTGCTTCATGTGTTTTCCCATTTTGCTTGTGCTGCAATTCAGAATGTACATCATGTGCAGCAGATATGGGGAAAATGAATCTCTGTCCAAAAGAGATCTGTGCAGTTGGCCTTCCCTGTGGGATGTGCAGAGCTGTGCCATGTGGGAGTGTCGATCTGCTTGAGGGTAGGATGGATCTACAGAGGGATCTGGACAGGCTGGATTGATGGCAGAGGCCAATGGTATGAGATTCAAGAGGGCCAAGTGCCGGGTCCTGCACTTGGGTCACACCAACCCCATGCAGTGCTACAGGCTTGGGGAGGAGTGGCTGGAAAGCTGCCTGGCAGGAAAGGGCCTGGGGGCGTTGGTCAACAGTTGGCTGAACATGAGCCAGCAGTGTGCCCAGGTGGCCAAGAAGGCCAACAGCACCCTGGCTTGCATCAGGAATAGTGTGGCCAGCAGGGCTGGGGCAGTGATCGCCCCCCTGTACTCGACACTGGTAAGGCTGCACTTAGAATACTATATTCAGTTTTGGGCCCCTCACTATGAGAAGACATTGAGGTGGTGGAGCGTGTCCAGAGAAGGGCAACGAAGCTGGTGAGGGGTCTGGAGCACCAGTGTTATGAGGAGTGGCTGAGGGAACTGGGGTTGTTCAGCCTGGAGGAAAGGAAGCTGAGGGGAGACCTCCTCGATCTCTACAGCTCCCTGACAGGAGGGTGTAGCGAGGTGGGGGTCGGTCTCTTCTCCCAAGTAATAAGTGATAGGACAAGAAGAAACAGCCTCAAGTTGCACCAGGGGAGGTTTAGGATGGATATTAGGAAAAATTTCTTCACAGAAAGGGCTATCAAGCACTGGAACAGGCTGCCCAGGGAAGTGGCGGAGCTGCCATCCCTGGAGGGATTTAAAAGATGGGTAGACGTGGTGCCGAGGAACATGGTTTAGCGGTGGTTCTGGCAGTGTTAGGTTAATGGTTGGACTCAATGATCTTAAAGGTCCCTTCCAACCTAGACGATTCTATGTACAGGGCACATGCCCGCAGGCTGCGTGGGAGAGCAGCGAACATGCATGAAGCCTCAGTTGGGCATTTAATGCACCTGCACACAACTTCAGCTCCTCTGAGGCTGCTGCAGCACTGCTTCCAGGTTAAGTGTCCTCAGGAATTGGGAAACAGCTCAGCACGCAAGAGAAACGCAATTGGCTGTACAATAGCCTGGAATTTTTCTTTGATCAAGTGTTTTCACTTTCATATCTTCCTAAACTCTGTAAAAATACAAACTGTGGGTTACAGGATGGGTTTTTTCCATTGCTCCATTTAATTTGATCACCTTTCTTTGGGTATGTCAGTGCTCTCCGCCTAAAACTTTCCCTGAATGTGAAACGCAGATGATACAATACTGTCTGTATCACACTGACAACAGAAGTTATTTAATGTTTTTTGAAGTACTTCAAGCAATAGAGAAGAAAAGTCATCTGCAGAGGTTTTGGGACATCCTTTAATGTAGTGGTTGGCCTGGAGAAGTGATGGACTAGATGGGAAAGATAAGCACGAGAGGAACGGTGCTAAATAGAGGTTATGTTGCAAAGTGCAGGTCTGGGTCCATGGCATTGTTGTGAGATCTCTGAAGGGAGCAGATGCTGGAGCAAGTGGTGAATGCTTTGAAATAAATGACTTAAATTAAAGGTGCTTTCCTGAACAGGATTGTGGTGCCCTTCAGGGAGGATGGCTTCTGAGCCACCAGCAAGAAGTTGATGGCTGGTGGCAAGCCCAAGAGTCACTCTAGCTTTGGCTGTCCTTCTCACCTCTTCGGTACAGGTTCGCCCTGTTCAGACTCAAATATTAGAGTATAAAGAATGCAAAGCCACATTAAAAAAATTGAATGTGGCATTAGTCATTCCTCACACAAGAGCCGTGGCCAAGGACGTGGAGGCACGCGGAACAAGGCACCACGCCACAGTTTCTGCGCTGCGCCAAGGCAGCCAAAACCCAGTTCTCCCTTGCTGCTGCGTCTCAGGGGCAGCAATATGTTCAATACCGAACATATTGAATCAGATGGATTATTTCACAACATTGTTTTGTGAATAGTCAGCAGTGTCAATTTATTCTACGCTGTTCATGCTTTCTCTCACTCTTATCCATGAAGGATTAAGGGAAGAAATAGAGTAACATGGTGGATCATACAAAAATTAATCATGTTTTCCTATCAATGGCATCAAGAAGGTATTATAACTAAGAAAACTTTGCAAGTTCAAGCTTCCAAGATTAGCCCAAAAAGTGTAACACTTTTCAAAACTTGGAAGCTTTGGCTCACTTTTTGCATTTGGATTCAATGATAGTTTCCCTGATTCAGGACCATGCAAATCTAGCTGCAAGTGTTGACCCAAGTTGGACTTTGCAGCTATATTTGTGCTTGTGTTCAAGGAGTTTGGAGTCACATTCCCTGGTGCAGGAGGTCAGTCCTTGATACCATTCAGATGTCAGAGCCATCTGTGGCATGCTTTTGGTCATGCCAGGCAGTGCTCCTTGGGCAGGGGGCAGAAGTCAGTATGGTTTCAGAGACCCTTCCTGTAGACAATTTGCACACAAACTTTTTGTTTTGCCGGTTCAGAGAGTTAAGCATTATGGACATGGGTCACCCTTTGCCAGCTGGCCAATATTCGAGAGAACGGTCCCAAGCATAATTAATCTATTAGCAGAAAGGTAGCCTGATTGAATTGACGGTTTGCTTACTGAGGACTGAGGATTCTTTCAAGATTTGGTCATTTGGAAGTAATGAATCTATGCCTCAGTAAAGACTCCTGGATTTGACCCAAAGTAAATTAGTTCAGATGAGTCAAAAAGCCAAGCAAAAAAGGCTCAGAGGGCCTCATACAAACCATAAGTTGTGTACAAAGGATTACGAAGGCAGCCTCTTTATTTTTCTCTTTCTTTTGGTGTTCCAGGGAATACACTGAGCAAATACCATGGGAATAAAGGAAATGATGTTGTCAACAGAAAATCCACAGATAGGCTTGAAAGGGCAACCCTGCTAACAAATTTGTTGATGGTATATTCTGCTTTGGGCAGAAACTGCTGAGCGTTATGTGCAGTGCTTAAACTTGATTACTTCATGTTGTGCCACTCTAATCACTTCTGAGCGTTAATGTATGTGAATTAGGAACAAGATTAAAATTATTCTTGGGAGTGAAATGTGTTCTTTCTGATGAAGCATGAAATTAGTTGTCTCTCACCAAAGACCCAGTTGAACTGTTGTTTATACCGGCTTCTTTCAGAATTGGGGCATTGATGGTTTTAGTCCAGATTTCACAATTAAAAAAAAAAAAAAAAGTTCTGGACCACTGTGTGATGTTTTGCTTGCTGACAGTGATGTCGCTTGCTGCAAGATAACACCAAGTTATCCCGGGGTTTCCTCTCCACTGCTACTTGCCTTATAACAGACATCTCTTTCCAAGTAGGGAACAGTCTCCCTTGTTAGGGAAGATGAGAAACTGTATGATTTGGAAATGGATTGAAGTAAGGCAGCTGTTGTACAAGCAGGCAAGAGGAGAGCATGAAGGCGCACAAACTGGGGGCATGAGAAGCAGGATAACAGGAATAAAGCACCCATGCCTAAGCGCAGTGGAAATGCTAAGGCAGAGTAAGAAACCACTCTGTTTTAACCCCCTGCCTCCGATTGTCATGTTTGTATGGATAAATGAGTCAGGCTTTGTTTCAAAGATACTATACGTTGTCACTGCAGTTTCTGAAACAAGAAAATCTATAGGGAAGCGTCAAAGCTAGTAACCATCCTTAGAAAGACGCGTGTTTCATTTAATTCAAAATGACCTTCACATTAGCCTTTACCAGATAGGCTATGACCAGTATAATCAATTGAGAGCTGAGTCACTAGACATTTGTGTTTAGGTACCTGAATCACTCCATGAGTCATGTCTAATCCAAGATATTTCTGTGGGAATCCCTGGAGTTCATGCCAGTGTAAGGCAGATGGTTGAGACAGGTGAGATGCATTGTCCTCAGGAAGTGCTACCATCCTTCGTTGGCTGTGGAGAACCTGGTTGAGGTCTTAGACTAGACAGGAACCTTTCAGACAGCCACATCTTGTTGTGTTATGATGTGAAGCTACCCTGAAGCTGGTGGACTTGGCAGTGTTAGGTTTATGGTTGGACTCTTAAAGGCCCAACCTAAATGACTCTACAGTTCTACATCTGCCCTTTGCCCAAGGTGAGATGAAGCCAGTGACAGGGCTGGGAGTGATGCTTGGGGCAAAGTGTACTGAAGTCCAAAGACCACCTAGGCAGCAGTAATGTGCTGCTGCAGGACCACCAGAGTATAGGCACCTCCTCTTCCAATGGTACATTTTACTGCTGCTGTTCTCAGTAAATTCCCAGCTGAAGATACTTATGATCTACAACAGCTCTGTTAATGCCTGCTTTTGTAGTTGTGCCGCAGCTCAGTGTGGAATGATTAGGTGTAGCCTGGCAGAAATGTGTGCCAGCGGCATTAGTGCGCGCAGCTCAGCTATTGTAGGGAATGGGTAGTTTTCGCAATGGGGTTTGCAATTTTATACTGAAATTTAATGTCTAGAAAATAAGTGGTTTGCGGTTTTAACCCAAGTATCTCCAAACAGGTAAGGTTTGCTTGTAAAGATTGGTAAATTTGAGTCCTTAGGTAGATTAACATTTTAAGAACAACTGGAAGAGGTTCACGGGTTATGGCTCAGAGACCAATTAGCGCCCCTTGGTGGGGTTACTGCCTCTGTGGTCATGTCGTTACTGCCATGTGGGCGCACGTGGTTGCTTCTGTGCAAAGTCAGCTGGTTAATTTACCCTCCAGAGCAGAGATCAAACACTTCTTGTGGTTCTGTGAGCATCGTGCACTCAATGTCTGTAGGAAGGTGTCATCTTATTTTTGTGATAACTGCAGGTTGGAGCTACAGGGCATTAGGCTTGTGTAATGCTGCTGTAACAGAGTGAAAAGTCATCAGAGCCTGCTCAGAGGATTTACGGATGAGCCAAAGGTCTTAGGGCCGTGAAGAACTAAACATGCTGTTCCTGGCATCCTCATTGTCCTCCAAACGCAGAGTATCATGTTTCTTCCTGTTCATTTAGAATTTTTTTATGAATTCAAAACCATATTCAGGTGGTCATCTGAGCCTGTAGGTTGCCATCTTTTCATGTGAGTCATTTGCTTTGGTGTTATGTTTAGTCTGCAGCCCAAGCTGCAATAAGGATCTATCTAGATCCACCATAAAGGGATCACCAGTCAGTGCAAACCCAAGGCCCTCGCAAGCAGCTGCTGAGTAGCCCATTGGGCTAGTCTGCAGTGTCAGCATCACTAAAGATCCATGGTAGCATCTAAATATGCTCCAAATAACCCAAAATCAACATTTTTTCCAGATGAGTGAAGGACATTGGCTGGGGTTGTAGCTTTGTTTTGTGGATGTTGTCCTGTCTTCCAGTTCTTTGTGGGCTTTTTTTTAATCAAGAGATAACCAGCTTGTTCAAAGGGTGGAGGATTCTTGCCAGACATAACACTGTTGGTTTAATTTCCTTCTGTGTAATCACTTCTGTACTCATTTTTCATTAAAATTTATTTCCATTTCATCTTCCCCAAAACAAATGTATCTTTTTGAAGATATGCCAGGACAATAAAAAGAACACCACAAGGCCACAGCGATGTCACATATGGACTTCATGGGCTATTTACAATAGAAATATCTGTGACAGCACTAGATTAGCCTTCCAGGGGCTAACCCGGACTTGTAGGGGCTGGTGTACTTTCAGCTGCATGTCACCCTCTCCTGCCTGTCCCCAGAGTAGTCAGGTTTTAATTGCGATTCCATGTAATGCAAAGTTGGACACGGTTTTAAATGCCAAACAATGGAAGTTAGCTCTTCTTTCGTGACTTTAGGAAAAAGTTCCTACTTACAAGGTCTGGCAAAGAAGCTTGAAATGTGACTCTCTATGGTGGGTCTTCACGGATTGCGAGGACTGAGAATCTCACTTCTGAGGGGGTGAGCTGCTCTTTTTGTCTCCATGAAAACCTGTTACAAAGCTCAGAGAAGAGGATGAGAACACCCCTATCTGCATTTAAATGCCTTTTTGCTTTCATCCACTACTGGTCTACGTAGTGGTAGCTGCTGGGAGAGGTTGAGGCTTGCCGAGGGTTAAACAACAAATGCTAAACCTCTGCTGAAACGCTCTCTCTCAAAGTAGGGATGAAGAAGGGTGGAAGCCCAAACTGTCTCTGCTGTTAAAGTCCAAGTTGTCTCTTATACAGTGTGACTGAAGCCCTCACTCCTCCAGGCTCTAGCTGTGGAGTAAATAAGAAGTGGTGTAGCTAGGCACGCAGTTAAGAACAACATTGGATTTTATATTCCCAATACTTCCAAACAAGAAATCTTTCCATAGCAGCCACTCAAATCGAATGTTAATTAGAAACAAAGATCTTAAAATACACTGAGGACAGATTTAATTCAAGAAGGGCTTTCTGCATTTCGGTTTGCTGGAAACCGCACAAAAATGCCGTGGTGTTGAATCTAGCTTCACAGTGAAGCAGCTTGAAATCCAGGTTTCTGAATGACCCCGTCCTCCCTGTTACCACCACGGAGGGGAACGAGCAGTCTAATTCAGCCCTCTAGCCAGAGTCCTTTTACTGGCTGGGTTCTGTGTTCGCTCAGGCCAAGGACAAACATCTCCTTCCAACCTCCCAGCTCTTACCTTGATGGCCACATCAACCAGCAGAAGGAAACCCGCTCTGTGCAAAACGCCCTTCAGTTCCCAGAGGAAGGCTGCTTTTCAGGATCCCACTTTCCCCACTAAGTTTCCTTTTTTTGCTGCCACTCCGGTGGTAGCACTCCCAGAGCTGCTCCGATCCCTGACGCCTTACAGGACAGACTGAATCCTGTGTTTGCCTTCGCCTGCAACAGGCTGGGGCAGCTACGAGCATCGCAAGGGTAAAGCTGGGACTGAGACCTGCACCCTCGCTCTGGAAGTGCTAAGGGCGCAGAGCAAAATCCAAAATGCAAACCCTTTGGACAAAGATGGAAAGGATTAGATGCACCGGTTCGGATCTCTGAGCTCTTCTAATGAGAACTCAAATTTTGCGATTTTAGGAAGAATGAGTTTTACAGCCTCTCGTAAACTGGAAGTTTGATGTCTTGCAAGGCAGAGGTGGCAAAACGCTCTGTCCAGCTGAAATCCCCTGGGAACAAGGTGACCATGTTCATATCCGCCCCTCGCCATCATTCGGGCCAGGGTGCTAGGGTTAAAGCTCTTACGCATCCAGTGCATTATGTCTTCTCTTGAAAACTGCCTCTCTAGAAAATAAACCAGGCCATTCATCCCAACCTTCTGGCTCTAGCTCCGAATGCAAATACCAGGTTGCACAGCCTGCCCTTCTCTGCATCGCACGCTCCAAACTGGGAGGCTTTTTGTGTGCAATGCCTCCCGCAGCTGGCAAGTCCCCATTTTGTACTAGACAAACACTGACAGCTTTATTTCTTGTTTGTTCGGTCGCAAAGATCCTCAGCATCCCGGTTTGAATTGAATATTGTGGTTCCTCGCCAGCAGAAATGTAAATAACAAAGAAATTTCATGTATTTTAATTACCTGAAGGCGTCTGTTTTAATCTGGTGAATCCTCTTACGTGATGAAAGTAATGTTGCTATGGGAACCCTATCTAACAGGAAAGGTAGTACCAGTCTGCATGTAAACAATTAGGAAATTGGTGTAGTGAAGGGATTTTTGAGTCACTTGGCACAGAACTGACTTCACATTGAAAGTTTAGACTGGTGTTATGGTTTTATATGCGTGCGTACGAGTGAAAGAGGCACAGATTTACCTGGGAGGATCCCCTTCAGGCATCTCGGAGTGTTTCTCCCATATAGTCACCAAAATACAGCCCACCACCACCTGCACCGCATTCATATACTGTGACTCTCTCATCAGTATTTATGAAGTCCTTTATCTCAGCAACGTGCAAAGTCTCCCTTGGGATTGAGACAGTCCCTGAATTAATCTCTTAAAGGCAAATCCTACCCAGTAACATACTTGTGCATCTCTGATGCAGGTAAAGAGCCCCATCAGTGCCCTGAGAGCAGAGCCAGCAGTGCGGGTCCCCTCTTGGTCCCCACCAGCAGTGGCTGGTGTGACACCAGCTTCTGCCATGGTTTTGACTGGAATGGCCAGGTCAAGGGTTTAGTAGTTGGACGCGGTCCTGTTTGTCTTTAAATCACCAAATCTCTTTGCTTTGTGTACAGCTTCCAAGGATGGCAGTGCTGCACAGAGGGAAGCGTGCGTGCTGGTGGGTCCCCAATGGGCAGGACTGGCATCCTCTGCCTTGCCTGGAGCTCTGGTCAATCACCCCAGCCTGCAGTTAGCATTTGTGCCAGAGCTGCGTCGTGAAAGGGTTTATTCATTTAGCAAGTGGATGTGCTGATAAGAGCCCTGCGATAACTGGCAATAAAGCAATAATGACAATATGTTTCAATATATTAGCAAATTTTCCATGCCATGAAATCTATTCCCCTTTTCTTAGATTAAAAGGAACTGACTACAGGGGTATATCTCATTTTAGTTTACTTAAGTCCATAATATTCAGTATATATCTATTACATTTTATGATAGACCTGGTTTATGAGGAACTTGCTTTCCTCCAAGGCAATGCTTATGGCCTGTGTGCTTATCCAGACCATTACTGAAAAGGATCCTGCCTTGTAATTTTGGAAGAGATACTGAGTCACTCTCAAGTCTGGGATGCAAAGGAAGGGGAAAATATGAAATCTACTATTCATTAAATACTTCTAAATTCATTAAATTCGTTACACATGAAAGAGAACTCATTGTTTGCCATGTAACTGTATAGAGATCACTGAAAAACAAGTAGACTTTGTTTCACAAACTGAAGAACTGCACATCAATCTACTCTATATACTGCTCATCCACAGGTTATTATGCAGTGATGGGTAACATGTTTCTGTCTCCTTGCATATCAATAGTATGGTTTCCATGGACAATGTTTCCATGAGGAGTTGTAAATTTTTGTCAACTGAATATTTTATCTGCAAAGAAAACCCTTGTAGAGACGGCCATAAGGTATATATGCTGCATAAATACATTTGCTTTACAAATTATTATTTCAGCAAACACTGAGAATGTGTTGACATAATTTGAATGCCATTATTTCTTTAATATAGGGCAAGGTTTGGTATAACCGAATAGAAAGTCTTGAACTTTTCCTACAGGCGTGACTGCCAGGAAGGGGACATTCAGGAGGAAAATCCAACATCTGAAGTAACATGAGAGATGTTTTTCAGAGACTGCTCCAGTTAGGAGCACCATGTGGACCAGTCTCAGTATAAGGTTTCAGTGATCTTATGGATTTTACCCAGCCTCACCAATTAGAAGATCATACTGCAATAAATTGAGTCTCAAAAATCATAATCAGGTTCATGGAAAACAATCCCACTAGTCCAACGATTTCGGTTTGAACCTACATCGTTGCGAACAACATTAAGGACAATTAGCTGCTGTTCACATTGCGCAGGTAATCTCCAAATGCCCGTGTCTGAGGAGGTGATTTGGGGAGAAGGGGCAGGGAGGGAAGAGGCAGCGCACTGGGAATATCTGATTCCTGGGCATAAAAATATTGCGAACCGTGTTTCGGTACTGCAGTATTAGGTTAAATTAGAGTCATGTTCCTGACATAGCTCCTGCTCAGCTAGATATGAATGATTAGCACAAAAACAATTTCCTAATTATCTTTCCATTGCAAGGTAATGCAATGAATTTGGTAAAGCTGTAATTTTATCCTGGTTTATTTCCATGTCCTCTATTTTCTCTAGAGACATGCTCTGTTCTCCTCTGAGGTTATTTCTGACGTGATCTTTGGCAGCAGGAAAGGTGGTGGTGTGTGGATGAATTCATCATCAGCTGCTTTCCCAAATTCCCGGGGAAGTCTCACTGGGAATATATAAACTTGTACAGGTGGTGGATGGTCTCTAGCGAAGCAAACAGTCTGCTTTAATGGTTGAATTGATCTACATGGCAGATAGTAAGAACACTTTTGTAGCTGACCTGGCATAACATGCAATAGGTGTTTTGAGGTGGTTTCTATAAAACAGATTTTAAAAAACACAACAGAGGACCAAGTTATGAGGAGGATCCTGAAAAGTTTCTGTGTTAATAGACATTTATTTCAGTACCTGTAGATATTGGAAAGGTTAATTAGAGGAATTTGTGAAAGAAGCTTAAGCAGGAAAGTGTTAAAGCAGGAACATCTGGCACTCCTCACCCTCCGAAAGCGTGGACTTTCACATGCTCACTTATACAGGGCTACATTGGTTGGGTTCAAAACACGTCCCCTCTATAGAAAAAGGGGGAAAGACCTCAAACTTATGTGACGGAAAGCAAGTGATGTACCATCACCCTTGCCTGCCCGTGGGTGAGCCGTGGGCCAGCGTGGGTCTGTGTGAGCTGCAGTCATGTTTCCAGCAGATGACCCTGCCACTTCTTCCAGGGAGGAGAAGAAATGTGTGGGCACCATCCCGGGAGGGGAAGCATGGGAGAGTCCCCAGCTCCACTTAGTGGGCAAAGCATAAACAACATGTAATAGCTCAGCAACAACAACTGAAGCCAACTGAATAGTGTTTTTTAAAAACTTCAGCTAAGCCATGCGTAGGAAAAGGCTTTCTTTGGCCTTGGAAGTCCACGGTTAAGACCTGGTTCCCCAGAGAAGGACCCGCAGGATGTGTCACCGCACGGATTCATCTGCAGCATCTGGATTTCTTTTGGAGTTACAGAGGGATGTGGTAGAGCAGTCATGTTCCTGCTCAGGAGGATATTATTTAATTAGCCATGGTCAGATTTTCTATTTTTTTTTTTCTTTGAAGCTCCTGTGAAATGTACCCACAAGAAGCATCAGGAAACAAATCTCCCGAAGGCAAGGCTTCACCCTGGCAGCAAGGGCCAGCCTGCCCAGCAGCGGGGCAGTCTCCAAGGAGCAAGAAGGAGGTTTGTCGATAGCCCTTGTCCTTCAGGTTGCAGGTGAGGCTGCACGGGGATTTCCAGGAGGTTGTCAGAGCCAGGAGAAAAGAAAAAACAGAATTTTTGTGCAATCGTATTTTCTGCTTGCAGATATCTCAGGAGCCCTGATGAGTTAAGGGCAGTTCATTAAGCAATTTCCATTGGTTAGATGGTGCACACCTTGCCTGAATTGCTCCCTTCGTTGACTAGTACTCCAACTTTTGACATTTCATCAAGAGCAGCCTTTTAGGTGTATGGCTTAATTAAAAGCATCCCCAGCCTGGCTGCAGCTCTTCCCAAAATGCTGCTCAAGCAACAGCCCTTCACGTGCCATTAGCTACCCTGACCCCTCTCCTCTCCTGGTTACCAAGGCCAGTTAAGATGATAAATCAGAAAATGAACACAAATCATACAAATGCAGCACATTTTTAGGGGCTGTTTGCCAATGCACATTTTCCTGTACTCCACAGGGATTTGATGTGTGTTTCCTATACACTCACAGGGATCTTATGGAAGAGTCCCTTGTGTAAGAAATAAAGAATCCTGGTCCCAGGGTTTCAGGATCACATGCAGACACGATGGCTCTCATGGCATATAAATTTTTATCTGAACAAGTGTTCCCCTCTTTCACCATGTCAGGGCCTGCTGTCTCGTCAGAGATGAGGGGGAATCAAAAGTGCTTTTAGTGAAGAGGGAGAGCATCTGATACTGCTTTTTCTTTATTCATTTTTAAGAAAGACAAGTGCAGGGGAATCAGACAAAAATGGAAGTGTGTGCAATGAATTTAATGATTTTAGAAGTATTTAATGAAAAGCAGATTTCCTCTTTTCTCCTTCCTTTGCACCTCCCTGCATTTGGAGAGGACGCAGAGAGGACAATGTTTGGTGGATTTGGGCTGCACTCTACTTTTGATATTCAATATATCAAATATATATGTATAAATATATACATATATATTTTTTATATAGATTTTTTTTTTTTTAATTCCCACCTGTGAAATTCAGGTTAGAGACATTTCCAAGCCAATACTGTTTCCAAAAGTTGGTTTTTTTTCCCCATCCTCACTGTATCTCTGCTGCCGCTCCACCCATGCTGCAGTCACCCTGGGAAGCTGATGAGCACTGAGGTAGCTGCACAGCAGATACTGGATCCTCAGTACAAATTTCGGCAGTTAATTAGCAGCTCTGCTACTTGCATCAAAAAAAAAAAAAAAAAAAAAGGAAAGCTTTAATTAGACTCACAAAGGGATCTGAAAAACTATCCGGCAAGTAGCCTCTCTGTGCTTGGGTAGGTGAGCTGCCAACCGAGGGACTGATGCTGAAACATGAGTGTGCTTCTAACCTTTGCAGCTCTTGGAGAAAACAATTTTTTTAGAGAAAAAGGAGGAAAGGGGGTGGGAGAGTTTCCTGTTTACAGTCAGAAGTGTGTTTTCTCTGCTTGGTGCCCTACACTGGCTCCAAATGTATTTTCATGTGTCACTATTCTGTACTCACCGTCACGGAGTGTCTGCTCCTGCTCTTGCTTGGGACATAACTCTTTGTCTTCTCTGCTGATCTCTGCTCGTTTCAGTGTCTCTCGAAATATTGGCAGCCTTCAGGTTTCCTTTTTAATTGCGTGTCTGAACACTGTGTGCCTGCTTTGAAGATCAGAAGTGAAACACATCAGTTCTGTGCCGTGATGGGCCCCAATTAAAATGCAAAAGCTGGATGGTGTTTGGGGGGGGGAGGGGGGGAGGGCGGTAATATGGGAGGCTCTTAACAGTAGTTTGATTAGTCTTCAGTTCCGTACTGATGCCAATGTCTACTGTAGAAAGGTTTTGTTTTGAGATTGGAATGATATACTGCCTTGGGAACCCAGACTATGACACTGCCTTACAGCTTACATTTAAAATTTATCATTACTCCATTTTATGATTTAATTACCTAATGCATTTAATGCTTTTGGATAATGCTGTTACTAATATTTTCAGAGTCTAAGATACTCTTTGCTTGCTGTAAAGCCTTTAGCCATGCTCTGGCCTTGGACTGGATGAGCCATCTCAAGCTTGAGGCAACGAGAAGGCTCCAGCTCTTGCACACAAGAGCTGGACACACAAGTTTGCACACACAAACCCTTCTTGGTTTGAAGGGCAGCCAGGGTCCAGGTCTGCCTTTGAGCTCTCCACGTGTAGAAAATGCTGTGACGCTGAAATATCCCCTGTGCTCAGCGTTTGTTTCACGCCCTTCGTCCTGCTGGAGTTTGCTCGATGTAAATGAATCCGTCGGGGCAATGCGTTTCCATTATACGTTGTCCGCTGCCAAGCAGATGAGCCCAGGCTGGCGGAGGGAGGCAGCTCCTGGCTCGCTGTGCTGCGGGGGGACAGCGGACCCCCACCTGAGGGTGAGGGGTGGAGGGACCGGTCATCACCGACATCCCCCTCCGTGCACCTCCAGCCTCCCCAGCATGGGCTCTGCCGCCTTCCCAGACGGTCCCCGGGGCGCTGCTTTGTCCTCCTGCTGTTTCGGGTGGCCGGTTCAGCCTGCAAAACCCATTTAGGTGCTCTGCATCTGCCAGTGCTCTGCTCGAGACAGACGTTATTCCATTAAGCCGCAGATCGGGGAGATTGCAGTAATATTTTTACACTAAAAGATGTGTTGTCCCAAGATGCCCCTGATGGCGGGGGACCGACGGCCGCCACGCATATTTATCTCCTGCCCTAATTACCTTCAGGCTGAGCATTTGCAGCCATAACACTGCCGGCAAAGCTCGTTATTTTGGAAAGCAGAGAGAAACTGTGGGGCAGGGAACGACCCCAGAAGCAGGATGACTGCTTTTACGTCTCTCTCCAAAATCGTAACCTATTTTTGGACCAGTCATTGAGAGGATTACAATTTTATTAGCTGAAATAACCACAAACTGCAGCTACTCACCAAATGGCTGTAGCTTTCTAGCCGTATTTTGGCCTCCGTCTGTCGGGGCTGGCGTTTGTAACCTGGAACAGGCTGGGACCTGTAGCTCGCTGCCCGCCGGGACGATGCGGTCACTGCAGCAAAGTACGTGCACACAGTTGGGTGAGCACATACTGGGGTTTAATGTCACGCTGCTCCCTGTCTTCTTTAGGTTCCACATGCAAAAATAAGACAGAAGAAAAGACAAAGAAGGATGCTTTTGAAAGGAGAAAGGGATAATGGCTTTATTTCAGTTCTTTTCCTCTGTTCTGCTTTTTCTAGATGCCAGCTATATTTGAGTACAACCAGGAGGCAGGTACCGAACTTTTTGTATCCCATGAGAGTCCTTTCTCTTACCTTCATCTTTAAAACAGCTCTGTAATATAGACAAGAAACCGGTGTTACAGGTTGGCAGAAACAAGAAAACCAAGTCATTTGCCCCAGAGTATACCAGTGGTGCATAGCAGATCCTGCCTAAGAATCACTCCCCACTAAACAACGGTGCAGGTCAAGGCTGGGCAGGGAAGCACCAGCAGCTGCTGGTGTTCGAGTGTGACTGTCCTGCTGAGGGTCCCGGTTGTTCTGTCGAGTCCCCCCACCCGCCCTTTCATGTTATGTGCTGATTTTAATGTCGCAGTGGAGCCAGATCACCTGCAGAAAGGAAATTTCTAGCTTTAATCACTCAAGTCGTGCGATGCTGGGGCTGTGTGGAAGCTCCCGGTGTTACTTTATCAGCTGTGTGCTGCTGGTTTTGCATTAAACAAGCAATTATTGTGTAGCCTGGCACAGGCTCCCGTGGGATGCTGGGGCTGCCCAGCCTGGAGCAGGGTCACACAACCCGGATGGGATAGCGGTGCTGGGGTAGTCCTTGCTTGCTCGATGCCATGATCTTCCTGCGCGGGAAAGTCAGGCTTCATCAACCGCATCCCTGTGGGTTTCAGGCAGGATCATTCAAAAATAAGCAGGCCTTGTTTGGTTTTATCTGTTTGTCCCAGTAAAATAAAATTTTAGCAATAGGTTTGTTTGCCAACTATGAGCTTCAGAGAAGTTGAGTTTCAGGATGGAGATGACCTATTTGCATGTTTTGGAGGACCCTAGATCCATCCTGAAATTCAGCCCTTGGTCTTTCTGGAGCCATGATTGTGTCCTCCACACATGTTCACCTGCAGGCCACCTAAATAAGACGTATGTTGCCCTATGGGCTGCTTAACTCAGTAGATGAGGCCACAGCACTCATGACCTGCCTTTGCCCATGGAGATACCCCACTTTTGACCAGCAGCATACAGACAAATTCGCCTGTAGCTTGCAAAGAGCAGGGTCTGGCAGACATCTGATGTTTATGCTGTTTATGGGGCTGCAGTTCTGTCCTCAGGCTGGGACGAAGATTTTGTAAAACTGTACAGCAATTTGGGAAGCGGGGGGAGGCTTTGGCTGCTCTGCAGCCCGCGGTGTTCTACAGTGATTCAGAAAGGGAAATTTTCTGCCTGAGGAATCTGGCAAGATGCTACAAGCCATGAAAAGGGACTTGTCATTGTGGTGGTGGCGAGGAAGGTGAAAGAGAGATTGATGCAGGAGCTGAAATATTCCTCTGGCACGAGAAGGCATGAGACATTTGAAACCTCTGAATATTAGATTGCCGTCTCAGTGTCTCTTTGCAGTTAATGATCTGACCAGAAGCACACTTTGACGGAATAAATGCATGTAATTAGAGACATCTCCTACTTTTCCTTCTGTTTTGGATGACAGTCTCTTCTCACACAATTCTCCAGCATAATTTGCATGTGCATGTTAATTAATGCCTGCTTTAGCATGCAAAAATGTAGGAGTCCATACTGCAGCCCTTCCTCAGAGGTAGAAGACTTGCTGCACGCACTGCAGGGCGGCTCTCCAGTGCCTGGGGCTGCGTGGGGGCATCAGACAGAGCAATCTCATTTTGCAACCTGGGATTCCACCAGCAAGGGAGCAAGGCATTTTGGTATTTAGTGCTCAAAACAATTTTTGAAAATGATAAAAAGGTTTGGATAGGTCACGATGGAGTGGTGCAGAGGAGGAACCTCAAAGGAACGTGGAGCCTTTTGGGTGCTTTGGGCCAGGGGAGCTGTGCTGGCTGCCCAGGAGCATCCTGCAGGTCCCCACTCACAGCAAGGAGAGCAGGGAACAGGTTGACCTGCAGACACCATGGTCCCTGCCCAGAGCTTTCAAGTTGTTGCTGCTTTCCATTCCTCACTGGAAGCAGCAGCACGGGAAGAGCTGGGGGAAAAAAAAAAAAAAAAAAAAGTCCAGCACAGTCATTAGGATGAAGTTCTTGGATTTATTGATAACCAGAAATGAGTTGCTAAGCAATGCTAGGGGAAAAGGATTTGGAGAGAAAGCCACGGTGTGTGCTACCTAAGGAGGGAGGGAATGCGTGTGTGAGCAGAAAGTGTGTTCAGGTACCGTAGCGCAGCAAGCTGGGCGCTGGGGCTGTTTCAGAGAGGAAATGCAGCGTGTTGTTCTATGGATTACTACTTTTATTATTTACTCCTTTATTGTTCGTTACTTTATATGTTCTGGAACTTTCAGGTTTTGAGTTTGCAGAGGAGCTCATCTGGAAGACGCATCCTCACTCTTCTGTCCTTAAATCTACACAAACTAACTCCGTAGTTAAACAGTTTTTCATTATCTTGAAAAATCTGTCAAAACCACTTAGCTATGAAAAATCACTAACCAGTCCAGGTATCTTCAGAAGGAGGATGTATTTATGGCACTAATTAGCTCCTGTCAACATGTAATGTATGCCTTTACCTACTCCAGTGTGCATGTTTCTAACCGTTCAATCCCAACCCTGAGAGATGCCGGCCAGCATCAGGGCACTACAGACTTGGAAGGGGATGAGGTCTCTGCTGTGCAGTCTAAGGTTCCCTGGTGGCTCACCCCTGCAGTGGAAACAATATAAGGATTTTTATGTCCAGATTCAACCCTCGGTACAGGCCAAGCTGCAGAGCAGTTAATCAGCAATAGCCTCGTGAGTAAAATTGAAACTCTTTTTCTCCTGGCAGTTCTCCATGGCATCTATTTGCAACCCCTTGTCTCTTTAGCCCGAGCAAAGATATGAGTCGTAGCTAATGACTCAGGGAGCATTTTATGATATCATCGTGCTTGGCTTTTCTCCTCCCGCCATCCGCTGTCCGTCTGCAGCCCGTCCTTGGTGCCTTTTCCTTAGATAAACTCTGCGTGGAGCGATACCGAACGCTGACTCCCTGCAGCCTGGCTCGTCCTGCGCAGTGGGAAAGCAAGCCTGGCCCACGCCGCCTCCTATCAAATAATCAGCAACATCGGTTTGAATGGCCACAAACAGCAGCTCCCCCACGTGAGACCCTCTCTCCCGTCAGCAGATTTCCCAGGGAACAGAGGCGGATGTGTCCGTGTTATCTCCGGGCTGGAATCGCCTCCTCCGGACTCATCGTCTGGCTTTGCACAGAAATGTTTCTCGTTTAGGCAAGAGGGACAGAAAGCACTGGGAGGAGTGTCCTTCTTGGTAAGCGATATGTTGAGCTAAGCAAGCCTGGCGTGTCTACGGGCCAGGTTCTCCATGGAGGTGGGTGAAGGTGACTCTGCCAAGCTCCTGCTTAACCGGCACCGTCTCACCCCGGACAGGGGCTGATCTGTAGCAGCTCATTAAAGGATGATCCGGGTGCGCGGGGAGGGATTTATCATCAGTGAAAGTTCCGTGGGCAAAGATCAGGGCTTCATCTGCCGAGTGACACGTGGAAGTGGGGATGTGCCCTGAAACCCTTACCTTTCTGGGTTCATGGTGGCTAAAAGAGAAAAGATTTGGGATGGCTGTAGAGAAAGCTGGTCAAGACATGTTTGCTGTGTGGAGAAGCTGGTGGGCTTATCTGGGAGAATCTGGTTTTAGAGGGGAGCTCATGGTGGTGGTGAGGAGGGGAGTGTATGCCCACGGGGACCCCTGTGTCCTTAGGGACACCCAAAGGGTCACTGTTACTTGTTAGGACCAAACCCGGAGCTGGTTGGTAAGACTCGTTAGGTTGTTAGGACCAAACCACCTCGGAAGGAGACACAACGAGCTCCAAACCTTTCCAACTGGCTTTTTCCATCCTGTGTTGCACCTCTGCCTTTTGTAACGACCCACTCTTGAGCAGGACAGTGGGTGGGAGCTGCAGGCTGCGATGTTGGGTACCCCTGAGCTGGTGGCACAGCAAAGCTTGGTGCTCAGCACTTTCTGCTGCAGCATAGACTTCCAGGCCTAGTTTGGTGTGGTTTAGCATTTTTTGGTTATAAAATACCAACACAGCTGAGCTGGGGCAAGGTTCCTTCTGCTGAGCCGTGACATACCCTGTGCTAATCACTTAATCTCTGCTGGCTTCACTTTCTCTAGGTGTAACAGCCTGACCAGGGCTTTGTGAGAATTAGCGTCTGAAAACTGCTTTGATGAGTGCCACAAGTAAAGATGTTCTGCAAGCTCAAGGAATTACCATCGACCAGGTTAGGAATATATTGCAAGTTGGTGGTGGTTGTCCCTCAGATGCTGTATTTTCTGAAGATCAAAGGGAGATGTATCTGCTAATCCCTCCAGTAGCATCCCGACCTCTGGGAGTGAGGGGGCTGCCTTCAAGCCTCGGAGAGGACAATGTTGTGCCCACAGCACTGTAGCAGAAGGGACGTTGCTTAAAACCACCCTCCGCCTGCCAGCTATGCTTATTTTTTGCTTTCTAGAAATCTTTTCTGGTCAGAAGATCGCAGGTCACCAGCATTACCTGCTTTCAAGATGGTGTGACTGAGATTATGCTAATGAACCCTTCATTCTCAAGCACTTTCTTCCATTTTTTGGCATTTAAATTAAACTCAGACTGCAGTTAGCCACCCAGGTCTTTCCTGTGCCCTGACCCTGGTTTTAGATGAGGGCCACAGAGCTGTTTTACTGAAATTTCATGGAAACATTTATTTTCATAAGGAACAGTTCAAGAAAACAATATGTAACGAACCTATTTTTACTCTGACCGTCCTGTAATTTGCCCTCAGACCATCCTACAAAATGACTGAGGATGCTTAATGGCAGTAATAAAGAAATCATAAATTAAGAGGAGCCAGGGATGTTGGCCATTTCTTCCCCAAGACCATTTGTTAGTCCATAGCATGAGTATTTGTGTGTTGGGCTGTGCTTGAATGGGGTTTCTTGGGACTTAAATGTGTTAAGGATTTGGCTCTCAGTGGACTGAGCCATCGTCAAAATAAGGACCTGCTCAAGAAACTTCAGAGGTGTCCGTCTAAGTCTCCTTTGTGCTGGGTGACAGCTTGGTTTATGGCAGTGCTAGGTTAACGGTTGGACTTGATGATCTTAAAGGTCTTTTCCAACCAAAACGATTCTATGATTCTGTGAGTCTCATGTTGAGGAGCTTCGCTTGCCCAGAGTAAAGGATAAGTTACAGAACAGTTTGAGCCAAAAATTTAGACCCTGGTTCACGTACAATAGGTAGAGTTACAACCTCATTTCCACTGCCAGCCTGGACCCTTGGTGGTAAAATGCAATGTCATCTCAAGGCACGGTAAAACTGGGACCGAAATAAAAGAAATACCAGGCCATATGTTGTAAAACACATATAAATATTTCCCAGCTCCTGTTTATTGGCAAACAGACTTCAGTTGTTTAGCCTAGAGAAAGCAATCCAGGTGTGTGCCTTTCAGTGCCTTTGAAAGGTTTCAGAATGAAATTCCAATAATTTTTCACCCTCCAGCTGGTACCTGCCCCGACATGGCTGCCCCTTCCCAGAAAGGGTCCCCAGATCTGCATCCAGCCTTTGCCAAGGCGGACGAGGCTGAGATGGGATGAGGGTGTCTTCAGGCTCTGTCCTCCTCTGGTGCTCAGCAGCTTGGGAGGAGGCATTCAGGTCAGGGCTTGAAAATATTACAACCCACCCCATGATATGTTCAACTAATTGGAGGCAAGAAATGAGGTTTTTATGGAAATTTCCTTTAATGGTGTGAACCTTCTTCTCATTTCCATCCTAAATTATTTATGGCCAGATCGTTCCAAGTAGTTCTTGTGTTGTTAGCTTAATTATTTTCTTTTCCTGCTGTGTACTCCTTGTATACATGTAAACAGCAATTGTATCCTCTCTCAACCTGTTCTCTTTTTTCAGCTAAATAAGCTAAATGTCTCTCCTCTCCTCATGAAGTTGTACTCTCTTATTTCAGGCAATAAAGTGATTAAACCCATAGATGAAGAACCCGATCAGGAGCCTGATGGCCCACCCCAGTTTGTCTCTGCTCAGTGGGTGAAATGCTGAGCTGGTTTTAATTGACCACGATTTCGCCTGCCAAATGGAGGTGCTTGTAAAGTCAAATAGAGAAGCTTAAATAAATAAACTGCTTTCTAAATGTGAGGTTATACATGTATAAACTCAGAAAGGAGGTTAACCCATTTGATTATCTACAGAGCAGTTGCAAAGAAGAACCATCTGCATTGCTGATGTCCAAGCCTGACTTTCAAAGGTTTGAGGTCTTTCAGGTTGCATTTCTGCTTAATTGTCACTGATGAAACTGATTTACACTAAATTGCATGTAACTGGAGTGATTTTTTCTGAGAGGTGTTCTACCTTGCTTTTCACAGAAGGCATTTCCACCTGAAAAGGTAAGGCTTTTCCTGATGTCCCTCATCAACCCCCTTTACCAAACTTTCTTAGTTGTGTCATGAGGTCTCTGTGTTGCAAAATTTAACATTTTCACATGTTTTCCTGAGGCTTAGAGCAGAGCGGTTGGTTTGTTGGCATCAGGAGGATGGCTGTGCATGGGAACCATGTCATGACACTTCATCTGTTGTTGGATTCTCCTGTTCTCTTTCCTGGATTTATCCGTATTTCACATTTGGAGCTATAAATGAATTATTTCAGAAAAGAAAATGTGGCTAAAACTCAGGGAGAGCATGTATTTGGCATCCATCTCCGACGTGTTAGGTCTGTGTAAAATCTGCTGCTCTCCTTTGAGGCACCAAGACAACGTCTCCATTTTCTCTAGCAGCCGGCAGCACCCACTGAGCACTTCAGAAACCTGATCTATTTTCTTCTGAAAATCTCATGGAGTGTTTGAAATATGTGACTGGGAATGATTTTGAAAGATTGGTTTAGGCAGTCTTATTTGCTCTCTGAAATCATTTGAAAACACCAGTTTTAGGGAAACTAACCGCAACCGTAGCAGAAGGATTAATTCATCTATTTTCTTAAGGAAAAATAATTACTACGGATCTTTCAAAGCTTGCAAGGAGTCAGCAGTAAAACCTTCCCCAGAGCTGTCATCTGTGACTGCAGATCTGGCTGTGATACTGTAAAATCAATCACTGCTCTTCGCTGGGGCCGGCGAGCCGGAGGAGGCACCTCTGCGCTGGCATCTGGACAGTCAAAGCTGCTGCTGAGACTTTCCCTTCGCTGAATACGTTGAGAGATGCAGCATCTGCCGTGGTTGGTGGCTGTGAATATATATGAGGGAGACAGTTTTCATTTCAAATATGCCAGTTCTTCATTACTGGAGATGGATGATACCCAGAGGGAGGATGCCCAAAAAAAAAGAAGCTCTGCGGTGGTGGTGGTGGTCCCTGGTGCCTCGCAGTGGGTGGGTGGTTGCACAGGGGTGGTGGAAAATTAGGCATTTTGCATCTGAGTGAAACCACTGGGAAAATTAAATCAAACAGTGGTGGCATAGGGTGGCGGGGAAACAGCGTGGAGAACAGCCTTGCAGGAAAGCTGGGTGCAGAAAAGGGCATTAGTTCTGGGGCTTCAGAGAGCTCAGGGACACCCCGGAGCATCACAGGGTGGGTGAGGATGGTCCTGATGGAGACCTGAGGGATACTGGCAGGGAAGAGCCTGGTGGTACTTTAACAGCTGTCAGCATGCTGGTGTAAAATATAAGTCCTTCTGGGAGGTGAGCTCCAGGCAAATGCAGATAATAAGAATAAAAGGGAAAAAATGAAGTCTCTCTGGAGGGCAGTGAGTGTTTAGAAGGGAGGGGGAGGCAGTGGGGCTCGGTTGGGTGGCTGAGCATCACGGTGCTCAGCTCACCTCCGCCTGCTGCAAAGCCTGTGGCCTGCTCCGGGGCGGTGGGATGGCTTCTTGGCAGGGACTGAATTTCTTGAGCTGCTTTCCCACTTAAAAAGACATTTTTTCACTTCACATTTTCACAGGAAAATGTCAGTTCCAAAAAAAAAAAAAAAAGAAAAGAAAGGACAAAAAGAAATTGTTGTTTTTATTGTTATCTGCTGTCAGTTTTCCTGTAGGCTCTCCTTTTCCTCACTGTAAGCTCTCCAGATGGGGATTTATTCACCATTTTCAAAATACTGGCATGAAAATACCATGCCAGCAGAAATAAATATTCATAATAATGTGAATTACCATTTATTTTGGTATTTTCATTTTGGAAAGAGCTGAAAAAACAGAATACAAATTCTGAATTCATTTAAAACTTCTTTTTAATTGGTTGGTTTCAAACTTTTTTGGGGGAAACATATTGTTTCTACCAAAAACCTGTAAGCGAGGGTTTTTCACCAGGCACGTCTTGTCATGTAAATTTTATCAGCTCTCCAGACAGAAAAGTTTTGCCAAACAAAAAGGTCAGGTAAGTGACAGCAAAGGTGGGAGGGACTCTTGCTCAAGCAGATCTTGTCTTTACAGCTTTGAAGATCTTTCTGGCTTTGAAGAAGACCTCACATGTTTCTTCTTCCTAATTCTCAGCCCACGGCTTCTTGCTTGTTGGGAGGAGTTGGACATTTGGAGCTGTTTGGCCTCTAAACCTTAAGGAAAATCAATTCACCCGCAGCCAGGAGAAAGGAGATTACAGCTCTTCTTTTAGGTACTTGTGAAATCATTGTGTTACTCCTCTGCGGTTTTGTTCAAAGCCCTTTAAAATAACTCGTTCTGTGAGCAGACGAGCTGACAGCTTGTGGTTTGCCTGGTCCCCTGTGTCCCCTGTCTTGCCCTGCCACCTCTTCCTCCCCAGGTCCCCGTGGGTGTCCACGGGTCTCTATGGGTCTCCATGGGTGCCTATGGGTCCCCAGTGCTCCTGCGATGTCCCCTGGTGTCATCAGGCCAGGCTGGGCAGGAGGTGCTCTCGCCTCTCCCCATTTTCCTTCTTGGTCTAGTCACCACTTTCTTGAAATCTAAGCAAATGCAACACTCTGAGAGCACTACTGCCATGCCAAATTGGGAATGACACTGGCAAATAGGTTCAAAACCCATCAGGAGAAGTGTGGTGGGAGGTGGACAGGCTGGGGAAGGGGAGTATCCCGCCCTACTCGGTGCACGCCGGAGGACCTCTGCATCCATCTGTCTGGACGACCACTGTGTCCCTTCACCTGCAGAGCACAGTGCAGCCGTTCCCAAGCACAGTCCTCCCACCTCCGAGAGCCCGCGTGCCCCAGCGCGTCCCCGTCCCCACTCCACACAAGGGCTTGGGGTCGCCTTTGTAGTGGGTTTGTTCAATGATTAGCAGAGAAGCGTGGGGGATATTCTGTTTGTGTTGGCGTCTGCTGTTTTGGGGGGTGGGTGTGGGGGGGAAAGGTTTAATTGCATGGGTGGTGGATGGAGGTGATAAGTGCTGACTTCAAAGGCTGCTCCGGCTCTGGCGGTGTTGAGTTACTCCTGCATGGTCCACTTCATCATACAGCTGTTTAATTACAACTGTATGATGATGTTGGAAGTTTGCCCAGTGGGTCCGCTGGGCTCTCTGGATAACAACCCCAGCAGCTCTTTAACACAGTGACCATGAGGGCCCTGAGTCAAAGCCATGGACCTGGTTCTCCTGGGGGTTTGGGGTTGTTTGGAACCAAAACACAGCTGGGACCTGATCACGGAGCCAGACCGTGCTCCAGCTTTGGGCAGAGCAGATAGATGTATAGCCATCTACGTTTAATGGCTTGCACTGATTTCCGAGTAGACCTTGGAGTAGCAGGACTGTTCATCATTTGCTTGAGAAACAGACTTAAGCATGATGAGTGACTTCTTGGCAGGAATATCAAATATTGCCGCGGCCATGGAGACCAAACTCTTCTACTAGTAAGGCGGCTTTGAAATCCCAGATCCTCTTCATCCATCCAACCCCTATTGCCCGTGCCCATCGTTGGTGGATCTTGGTGGTCCCTGTACCTCCAAAACCTTGCTCAGATGTTGCAGTGATGGAGCACAGCTCACCTGGGGGCACACACGCCACCGCACCAGAGGTAACGGCCCCACATCTCTGACAATGTCCAGGCTGCACGTGCCTATCCTCATGCAGTCTTGAGTCTTACTGCCCCTTGGGTGGACCTGCAGGAACCTGAGCAGGTGCCAAGGCCCGATGCTGCTCATTGCACCTAAAGCTGCTGAGCATCCCGCAGGAGGGCGCTGGGATGTTGCTAAACCACAGCCACAGCTTGCTTTCCCCAATGCTCTTCCTTCTACCTCCCCACTCCTGCCTCTGTGAGCAGCAGAGCGTGCGGCACACTCTCCTTCGTGACTCAACGCCGCCGCAGATTCGCTCTCCACATCTCCACTTAGAGTCCACGAATGGAAATAAAAAAGCCTCTGAAAGAAACTGTAAGTAATTTCTAACTATCCTTTCCAGGACATTTTAAAAAATGAAAACCCCCTCTGCTCTGTCTCTAGTTAACCAAGGTCCTTTGGAGCCAGGAGACTACTGAATATTTTAAGAGCAACGTTATTTTGCAGCAGCTCATAGCTAATGAATTCCCAATTCATATTTCACAGTAGGTGAAGAAGAAAAGAAAAATCCATTTTCAGCACAGCTGTAATGTATTTTCCAGTCACTTGTGGAACAGATTGTGCTCAGACCTGCGGCTTCGACCACTGACACAGCAGAGAGGGGGATGGAGGCGGTGGAAGATGTGCTATAGATGCTCTCCTTCCTCCAGCACAGTGTGGTCTGTCCAGACTGCTGCAAGTTTTGTCTTTCTTGTAGTTTCACTCCAAAGCATTTGAGTGCTCACTGCAGTTCAGGTGCTCCATAGGTGCTGGGTGGTGGTTGATATGCTGGAGATGTCTCTGGTGGGCTCCTGACTCGTGGTCAGCCAAGAGGGGTGGTGCTGCCCTAGGACCCCCCCTTCCCTGGGGATATTGTGGTGCAAAGCTGCCCTCACCGGTGGTGCACGTGGCTGCCATGAATGGGGTTGGCCGAGCCCCGGACGCGGGCTGTCCAGGACACTGCAGGCACAAGGAGATGAGCTGCAGCTGGCACTGGTGCAGAAGTCGGGCTTGATAGGTCAGCTCCTGGCTGCACAGCCTGTCCGAGAGCCATCTGTCCAAATAGATCCCATACAGATTGAGCTATTTTGGAACCAGTCCTTTATTGAGAAAGGGTTTTGATCAGAATGGCTATGAAGGAATGATTCGACCTGCAGGCAAGCCCTCGTGCCCAGGCAGAGATGTTTTCCTGAACTCGATGGGCTCAGACACATGTGCCTGAGCTGGGCATGGAGAGCTGGCTGGCTCCAGCCCAACATGAGTATTCCCACTGCTGGGACTGGGGCCAGGCTGCACACGGGGAACCGCGGGAGAGCTCCCTTACAGCACCAGGCACGGTTTGCTGCTGGCGAAGAAGGTGTTCATCTCTGCCCCGTGGTTTTGCATTGCGCTTCCTGGATGGAAGAAGAGCTAAGAACATGTGGGTACTTCTTTCACGGCATAAAAAAACACCGCTAGAGTTTGGCTTCTTCAGGAACAGGATCCATCATCCACTCCATGCTCTAATTGTATTAAAATTGTGCCTCTCAGAGGCTGCCAGAGGCTCCATTTTCATATTACTTTGCTGGGCGCTCTCCCCATTTCTCCCAGTTCTGCTTTTGCTAAGTGCCTGCAAAATAAATTACAGCAAATATTCCCTCATCAGGGCAAGGCTTCTTAATTCACGGTGCATTTTTGTTTGTACATGTTAATGCGTCCACCTAAATTGTGCTGGTGGAGACCTTGAAGAGAGACACAGAGGTACAACGGTCATTAGGAATTCTCATCTGCTGGGCTATCTGGGTCTTTTATTCGTCTTGGTCCCTCGGATTCAGGATCAAAGGAGAGAGGCATAATCCTCTCTTTCAGTGGTGAGCACATAGGGTAGAGAGACAGATTTAATACAGTCTGGGTCCAGCGATGAAACCTGTGAGTGACCTTCCATGGAGTGCTGCTATATCCAGGGGTACAAGTGGGTATCTCATAGATCTCTCCATGCCACGCTTTACCTTCCCGTGACAGCACCCAACCAGGCGTGGGAATTCCATTCAGGGAAAGGGTTGACCGATGTAGGTTCGATATGATATTTTAAACATCCCTACTGTAAACAAAAGCTGGTGTTTAACTATTTTCTGGGTCACAGTTCTTCCCATGCCTCCTCTTGGTCCCCAGGAGCTGTCTGGGAAGACTCCTGTGTCTGCTGGCTGCTGAAAACTTCAGTAAAAATATTAATTTCCAATCAGTGAGATAAACTGTCCACAGAAACAGATATGGGAGGAAACCTCCCCGACTTATGTAAACATTTCACCCAAACTGAGGGGTTTCCTAGGAATGTTTTGATTTTGGTTAATCAACCAAGAAATAGTCTGTCAACAATTCCCTCCAGCTCTCAGTCCTGGAGATCCATCGTTTGCTCCTGGGCTGTGCTAATGCATTTTCCCCATAAATGCAATACTTTTTGGGCAGCTACTTCAGCAGGTGAGTTGGTGCATCTCATGAGCTTATTCTCAGTAAGCATTTTGCTGGAATCTAGACTATGAGTTTCCAACCTCAGTTGGGATCTAGCTTTACCATATCTCATCTCTTCCACGTGGTGCTGGTTTGTAAAGGCTTGGCATAAAGTAATTGTGGTTCTGCCTGTGTCAGTCTGGGCTGTCACAGTTAATAGACCAACATCTCGTGCTGTGGATGCTAACTCGCATCCTCACTCTGCTTCTCACTTGCCTCCTGTTTTCATTTGGTGGTTATTTTTGCATCTGCAATGAATCAAAGTATGAACTCATTAATAGTGGGGTCTTGAAGCATTTTACCTTCAATATTTGGCCTTCAAGGTTTTGTAAATAATACCTAGATGGTGAATTCAATGCACTTCTTTAGAAATAGGAGCAAAGGAGGAATCTGAAAGTACAAGTGGATGTGCATGCGCATACCAACGTGCTAATTCTTGAAGTTAGTTGAGAAAAACACCCAGGGAAATGTAAAACGGGTTATGGATAATGCACGCAACTGAAAAAGTATATTGTGCACGTCTGGTGTATTGTGCACCAGCTGGGCAGGTATCTCTTTTCCATAATCCTGCACTCACCTTAGAACTTTTAATTACTAAACTAAAATTTCAAATTATTTGCAAGGCAGTGTTACAGAACCTAAAATAATCCTGCTGCATGCAGGCCAGCGGGACGCCTGCTTTGCAAGCTGAACGCACCCCCAGCCATGGCCCTGCACCAATGTGGGCACTATAAGAGGTACAATAACATCTAAAACTCATAGGGCTGATTGCTGAAGGACCAAGAAGAGCCTTCAGGTCCTGGGCAGGACATGGCTGCAGCTATTCAGAGCAAAATGTGGTCTTCCCCCTTGATCTTCCCCCTGTGCTGCAGAGATGGAGTTCGCCGCTGCGTTTTACATTTTGGAAGCGAGCTCTCCTGTTATCACACTCTGACATGAGCAATGGATCAGATACACCATGGGGAAGGTTTATGAAAAATGAGTGCAGCGTTGCTTAACCTCTACTTCCAAGTTCAGATAAACACTCGTGCAGTGAATTTCAAATTAAAAGATAAACCGAAGTGCTGCCCCAAATATCGGGGTAAATAACAAAATAACAGTCTTTGTTGCCTCCTATGGATCGCCCATTACAAGTCTCCACGGGCATGGCTTTGATGTTGTTCACTCAAGCATTTCAACAGCTACTAACTCTTGCTCCACGGGTTGTTTGTCACCAGGTCACCATCAGCTTGCTCGGTTTGCAGTCCAGGCTGGGGTTACACCACCCGTTGTGGTCAGCCAGCCCTGTTGCCTCTGCCCCTGGCTTGCAGCAAGGCATTTTCCTGCAAACCAGCACGTCTTCAAACGCTGTGCTTTAAACCTTGGCGGCTCAGGAGCTACCTGGTAAGGAAATGGTAAGGCTGCATCGGGAATATGGTGTCCAGTTGTGGGCTCCCCAGTTCAAGAAGGACAGGGAACTGCTGGAGAGGGTCCAGCAAAGGGCTACAAAGATGATGAGGGGATTAGAACATCTTTCTTATGAGGAAAGGCTGAGGGACTTGGGGCTTTTCAGTCTGGAGAAGAGAAGACTGAGGGGGATCTTCTCAATGCTTATGAATACTTAAAGGGCGGGTGCCAGGGGGATGGGAACAGTCTTTTTTCAGTGGTGCCCAGTGACAGGACAAGAGGGAACGGGCACAAACTTGACCATAGGCAGTTCCATCTAAACCTGAGGAGGAACTTCTCTGCTATGAGGGTGGCAGAGCAGTGGCACAGGCTGCCCAGAGAGGTGGGGGAGTCTCCCCCTCTGGAGCCATTCCAAACCCGTCTGGACGCCGTCCTGTGCCACTGCTGGAGGTGCCCCTGCTCTGGTGGGGGTGGAATGGGGGAGCTCCAGAGGGACCTTCCGACTCCGACCAATCTGGGATTCTGTGTGAATCTGTGAAAGGAGCAATGCGCAAACTGGGGGGGGGGATGGACACACAACTTAACTGCACCCCACGTTCAGCCATCCCTCCGTCAGACTGATCATAGCCTAACATCAGCTCTTACGCTGCAAACACTGCTCATATCTTCCCTCTTTCCCCATGGCAGGTGCCACTGTACCTGCCTGGGAGGACTCGGGTTTTAAGCTCCTATCTGTAAGATAAATTTGCAAAACTATCTTGGGGGGGTGGGGGGGTGTTGGCACATTTATTTTAAAGGGAATTTGGCATCCCAGCTGCTTCTGGGGCTTAGCAAAGCTCAGCGTAACACACATAAATATTCTTATAACCGTAACCCTTTTTACTTCACTGCGTACAACAGAAGAGACCCGAAGGAATTAGGCAAGCGACGGCAGCAACTTCTCAACGAGCAAGCAGAGCTGTCCCCAGAGGTTTTGTGCACAGCAGCAAAATGCCCCTCTTCTGCACCCGCTCCCGGCAATGCCTCCCCGGCACAGAGCGCCCGAGCTGCGGGCAAGGGGGCAGCCGGTGCTGCGCCCCCCTCCCAGGGCACCCCTGCTAATGGCATCGCTTTGTAAGCAGCTTCAGAGAAGCCCTCCCCCTCCCCCCCCCCCCAAAAATATTGGGGGGAAACGGGGGGGGGGGTTTTTTGGGGTTTGTTTTTTTTTTTTTCTCTGTTTCTGATTTCATGGGCTTTATTGATTTTTTTTTTTTTCATCGCTGGGCTGATGTTAGAAACAGGCTCCCGCTAAAGGTGAGCAGAAAAGTTGCAGTGTTATGTCACAAACTCTGCAGTTTGCTCTCCCAACAGATAATTCTGCACCTGCAAAAACATCGGTCGCTTTGTGCCTCTTTATTGCGTATGGCGGGGAAAGGAAAAGAGCCCTCCTGAGCTTTCCAGGGTGGGTTTGAAGGTCAGAAGTCAGTGAGAAAAAGCAGATTTCCTCTGCCTGCTAACCTCCAAGTGCCTGCGGCTTGTCCCAGAGCCGCGGTGTGGTACTCAGGATTGCCACCAAATACACGGTTATACTTCTATGCCCGCAGCGTGTAATTACGCGGTGTAATCGATGGCATTTGGAGCCATGCAGTGGCCCTCTGCTCGTGGCAAGCTCGAATGCAGAGCAGTGCTGTCTGCACCTTCCTGCTGTCACCCCTGTCCTCTGAGAGGCACTTTCCCTAGGGATTAGACATATATATACTTTATGTATAGTATTTACATATAGTCTACATAGCTATATATTTTATTTACACATTCTCTATATATTTGTATGTATTATTTAATATATTATACATGTTTTTGCAATTGATAGCTATTATACTTAATAATCATAATAAATATTTATAAATGCAGTGGCCCTCTGCTCGTGGCAAGCTCGAATGCAGAGCAGTGCTGTCTGCACCTTCCTGCTGTCACCCCTGTCCTCTGAGAGGCACTTTCCCTAGGGATTAGACATATATATACTTTATGTATAGTATTTACATATAGTCTACATAGCTATATATTTTATTTACACATTCTCTATATATTTGTATGTATTATTTAATATATTATACATGTTTTTGCAATTGATAGCTATTATATATAATAATTATAATAAATATTTATAATAATTATAATAATTATCTAGATATGGTTTTACTATAGCTGTGCCACAGTCACGTTCCCTCCCTGTGCCCAGCCCCAGGCTCTGCGCATGCACTTGAGCTCAGACTGGTCCTGTGCAAAAACTCATTGAGGGTTTTTTTTCCTCCAAAGAGCCGAGTGGGCTGCAGCGGGGGGGGAGTTGGACAAACAGCCGTTTTGTGCCTGAATTGGGACACTTATTTTAATTCCCCTTTAGTGGGTGGATGTGCTTTTGCCCACGGAGGAGGAGGAGCAGAGGGATTCAGTCAGAGGCAGCAGCGCTCAGGCAGATAACGCTCCTCCCTGGGCATCCCTCCTTCCCTCGGAGAGCAGCATCCCTCCTTCCCTCGGAGAGCAGCGCTGATCTTGGCTTCAGAACATGCCCACTTTATTTGGCTCCACCTTCTGCTGTGCTCACAGATATACTGCTTTTGTATAACTGCAAGCCTGGCAATAACTGGTGTTTGGCGAAATAATTGAATAGATTGATGGCAGGAAAGGAATCTGGCGAGGGTTATCGCACACACAGATACCAACTCTGACTTGGAAAGTCCCTAACCAGGACCTGCTGCGATCTGGTGGGTACGGCTGATGCTGCCTCCTATTCCTGACCTCTGCTGAAGGGAAGGCACTGGGGTCCAGGACCTTTGTTGGACCCACTACAGCTTTTTCCATGTATTTAACTTAAAACTTCAGCCCTTGGCATTGCACGATTTCCCGAGACTTTCATTTTAAAAGCAATTTAATTTCTAACTCCCCTGCCAAGATGAGTTGGGAAATACTACTGCTTCAACTGCAGAAGGGTAAAAAAATAATTCATTATTCAATCTCATGATTTTTAAGCCAATACCACAAAGTTTTGTGCCCTTCTGTGTTTCTCGTCCACTTTGCTGCCGCAGTGCTGCTAGCAGCGACCTCTTGGCATGGAGCTGTAACCCATCAGTGGGGTCTACCAGGCCTGAAAGCAAACACTGGGGCAATTTCAATCTAATGGCAAAGCCGGCGTAATGAGGGGGCTCCTATGTTTGGTTTTCATTAGTATTTTTCAGCTCCGATATAGTTTCCCAGGGAAACAGCCGTATATCACGGCAGTGCAGGAGCTGTAGCAGCACACCCGTCACCTCCAGAGGGTTGATGCTCCCTGGGATGCTCTACAGCAGCGTTCCCAGTCCTGCGTTCCTGGGGCTATCCAGAGAAAAGAAGATTTGGTCTCTGCTTTCAGCATATACCCACCTGCCCCAAAACCTGCATGGACACGAGTTCTTGGAACATGTGGTGGGCGCTCTGCAGCCAGGAGTGATGGCAGGACCCTCCTGCTTTGGGCTGTGAGCTGGTCACCCTGGCTAAGCTGACCAACCACAGCTTCAGCCTGGAAAAGAGAAGGCTCTGGGGAGACCTTATTGCGACCTTCCGGTATCTAAAGGGGCTACAGGAGAGCTGGGGAAGGACTTTCTACAAGGGCATGTAGTGACAGGACAAGGGGGAATGGCTTCAAACTGGAAGAAGGTAGATTTAGATTAGATATCAGGAAAAAAATTTTCACTGTGAGGGTGGTAAGGCACTGGAACAGGTTGCCCAGAGAGGTTGTTGAGGCCCCATCCCTGGAGGTGTTCAAGGCCAGGTTGGACGGGGCTTGGAGCAACCTGGGCTGGTGGGAGGTGTCCCTGCCCATGGCAGGGGGGTTGGAACTGGATGATCTTCAAGGTCCCTTCAAACTCCAACCATTTATGACTCTATGACTCTGCTAGCCCATGCCATGCCCCAGCGCAGCTGGGTGCCATGGGGAAGGTCTTTACCTCCCAGCCCCCGGGTGTCTCAGCATCCCAGGCTGGAGCAGCAGAAAGATCCCTGAAACAGCTGCTGGAGAGAAACCCGCTGTGTCCGCAAAAACTACCCCTATCGCAAGGCCGTTATCTTCCAACAGTGTAAATATTTTCTAAACGAGCTGGAAGGAGGAGGATTGACGAATGCAGTTCTGCTGGAAAATGTTACCGTGTTGGGAACAAGGATGGCTGAACATCCCCTTATCCCTTATCTGTCCCGGCCGAGGAGCGGGGGGCAGCTGGGGACTCCCTCACCAGAGCCAGCGGCAGCGCTGCACCCAGAAGCATCTTCCCTTCCACATCAAACTGAAGCATTTTAGTTGTTTGCTTTCAATGCCGCTGTTTGTGCACCTTGCTGTATTTATTATTCAGGGCTGCCTTCCTTCTCCTTGCCCCATGTGCCAGCGATTAAAGAAGATGCTGATGCCTTTGCTGGCTTTGGCACCCCGAGATTTGGCTCAGAGCATCTCGTTGGCATGCAGGGAACATCGGTGCCACTGTGTGGGCAATGGGCTGCTGGAAAAAATGCCCGATGATGTCCCACATTCCCCTTTAAAATCCCTACTAAAACCCTAAGCTGGTGGCAAGAACATTGTAACGAAACTGAGACTTAAATCGTGCTTACTATATGCTGTTGTGGTGATGGGGTCTTTGAACTGTCTTGCCAAGTTAAACCACTTAATAAAAAAACCATCTGTTAATAGAATATTAAAGCATTTCTCTCTTAATTGCTCATTTAAAACCAGCATGGATTGACAGCAATGGAAAATATTTTCCAGCTGGTGGCTCTTGGGTACTTTGTGAGTGTATTAGTCCCCACAGCAAAGGGATTCCGGTGCAAAAAGCTGCTAAGGGCGGTTTTCAGGCCCGGAGGGGTCATGGAAACACCCCCCACCCCTCAAACCCCTCCATAAGGGCTTCATAGGATCCCGCTTGAAGGGTGTTTGGGGCAAGTTTTAGCCACTTGGACCACTTATCCCTGGGCCACTCCTCCCACCTACGGTTTGTGCTCTGCAATAGCATTTCTCTCAAGCGGCAGCTTTGGCGTGAGTTAAGGCTCAAATAACAGCCGCAGCGCCCAAGGCAAGCCGAAAAGTGGTTTTTATGCCAGCATCCTGCCAAAAATCTACACGCCACAGGAATTTAGATATTCCTGTGTCCGCGGGACAGCTGGGCAGCGATCCGGAGGCTGGCAATGGGACGTGCCTGGTGGATTTTGGCTGGCTCGGAGCCCGGAAAGCCAACCGCATCCTGGGGTGCATGAAAGGCAGCATGGCCAGGACGTGATTCAGTCCCTCTACTCCGCTCTGGGGAGACCCCCACTGGAGAACTGTACCCAGCTCTGGGGCCCCCAACAGAAGAAGGACATGAAACTGATGGAGTGAGTCCAGAGGGGGTCACGAAGATGATCCGAGGGCTGGAGCACCTCTGCTGGGAGGACAGGCTGAGGGAGTTGGGGTTGTTCAGTCTGGAGAAGAGAAGGCTCCGGGGAGACTTTATTGTGGCCTTTCAGTACTTAAAGGGGGCTTATAAGAAAGATGGGGACAAACTTTTTAGCAGGGCCTGTTGCGACAGGACAAGGGGTAATGGCTTTAAACCAAAAGAGGGAAGATTTAGACTAGATCTAAGGAAGACATTTTTTATACTGAGGTTGGTGAGACACTGGCCCAGGTTGCCCAGAGAGGTGGCAGATGCCTCATCCCTGGACATATTCCAGGTCAGGTTGGACGGGGCTCAGAGCAACCTGATCTAGTTGAAGATGTCTCTGCTCGTTGCAGGACATTGCATAGTCTGGGGTCAGACTAGACGACCTTTAAAGGTCCCTTCCAGCCCACCCCATTCTATGATTCTGAGTTAAATGCTGAAATAGGATGGTGCTTACTCCAAGCCCTGCAGAGCCCCATGCTGCCCCCGGGGCTGGTGCCCACACCGTGCCCCCCTGGGTTACCCCACCGGGACGCCTGGGGCAGCCCCAGCGCCCTCCCTGGAGGACCTGCCATGGCAGAAGCAGGTACACACTGCTGGGTGAAATGTTTCACCGACACGCCGGCCCTGCACATAGACTCACAGAATGGTTTGGGTTGGAAGGGACCTTAAATATCATCTAATTCCAACCCCCCTGCCCTGGGCAGGGACACCTCCCACTATCCCACGTTGCTCAAAGCCCCGTCTGCTCTAGTTGTCTGACATCTCCTTCTTCCACCTCTTCAGCTTTAAGGTTTTTCTACACATGTCCTGGGGAGCTTCCTTGGTGCCTCTGACTTTACTCCCTGTTTCTCCTTCTCCGGGCTTTGGCAACGCTGTATTAAGTTACGGCTTCTGTGCCTATGAATGTCTTCTCGATTG
>NW_009648255.1:6198668-6204742 GCF_000708025.1 Charadrius vociferus
CGTGGGACTGGGATCATGCCAGGACACTTCACCTGATATAGCTATTAGAGTTAATGGGATAAAGACTCTACTTTCAATATCAAACATATCCATATAAATAAAACCATATTTTATTGCCCTAAGTGGGAAGCATGGGCTGTGAGAATTAATAACGAAAGTGAGAAGGTGGAAAAGGCTTCCACAAGCGATGGATGCCCACCTCGCTGCCCGCCTTCCTGCTGCCACGGCATGCACGGCACCGTGCCGGGGCACTGGCAGGAAAATCGCTCATTTCCGTGTGGTCCCAGCACTTTTCAAACGGGTGTTGGTGCGCTGAGAGGGCTGACAGGCAGTGCAATGGGACTGGTTGGGCAACCAGGATGGGGCGAGGTAGAAACCCAATGGGACATCACGACACGGGCAGGGCAAGAAGGCATTCCATCCCTTCTGATCTGCCCGATGAAAAGTCTTCATTTAGTTTTCGTCTTGAAAAAGAAACAAAAATTGTTCCTTATTTTTGCCTGTATTTGGTGTAATCAGATCACTCCCACCACTGAAGCTCATTTCCTGCTGTTGGGTACATTGAAGCTATTATTGAGTATTTAGTTTTCCATGGGCCTCTCTGTTTTTAATTACTTTGTGCTGATGTTACGTGAATATGTTGAGTCTGTGCCTCCTTTAATACCTGCCACATGCTGGGTCTATTTTATACGTTAGTACCCCCCCTCATTTTTCAGATATTTCCTGCTATTATTTACCTCTATTTCAGATCTTACTAATTTTGGGTATACAATAAAGCTGTTTTCTGATGGGGCTATAAGCCAAAAGGGCAATGGGACAGAAAGCATACCGGTATACAACACCATTTAAAAGTAACTTTTACTAGTGGTGGTTAGGATTGGTGAAATCTTGTTGTTTTGTTGGGTTTTTTTTAAGGGAAGTCAGTGAGAGTTTTGCTGCAGTAGAGGCAATGGAGACCGATGGTGCAGAAATATAAGATCTCTGTATGAGCACACATAAATAGCCTATGTGGTGCTGCTGCTGCTGCTCTGGCAACAGCCGCGTAGCTCTTGCGCTTATAAATCTATTTCTTTTTTTTTTTTTTATTTGCCAGACATTGAAATTTTCCATGTGTGGGAGGTCTCCCATAAACTGATTTTCTTTGGAAGACAGCAGCAAAAACATTTTTTGAGAAATGAAGGGGAGAAACATTTGTTGAAAAATGAAAGGGGGGAGTATATATATATATATATATATGTAATTTTGGTTATATTAAAGCCTTGTAAGAGTTACAGTGCCATTGCCCTCCTAAGCTCTGAGCTCACAGGTGCTGGCCCGAGCCCATCTGCTGCACTACCAGTGCAACTGGTGCTTTGCAAAGGTTATTCCTCTTTCCAAATTAAACTTCTGGCTTGATGAACTGGGGGTCTGGGCTAGGTGATAAAACGGTGCTCCCGAAGCATTCATTATGTGCGTACCCTTTCTGGAAATCCTAAAGCATCCTGAGCATCGCCTGAGAGCTGAGCACGTCACCGAGGAGCCACGAGGACTGGACTTGGCAGCAGCTCTGGTCACCGGCGGAGTTTTCATGCTGTGGGTGCATTATTTGTCCCAGCAGCTTCACCGCCGGGCTGACGCAGGAGCGCGCGTCTCTGCAGCTCCCAGGAGAGCCCATCCCTCCCTCGAGCACGGCTTTTCTGGGCTCTTGTCCAGCACCAAATATGGAAAATTCCAACAGTCAATCCTGTCCGTTTTCATGCTGTTCGGGATCTTCTAACTGTCAAAACAAAGATGAATGAAACTGGTTATTTTACTGCAGGTTCTCGTTGGAAAAAACAATTGGCACGCCAGGTGCCCCGATTAAGGTACCTGGCAGCTCCCGGCGCAGCAGAGCTGCCATCTCAAGGAGTTTAACCCTGCCAAAGATCGGAGAAACGCTGACCTGCAGCTTTTTAAAAAGCTCACTTCGATTCTAATCTGGATAGTTAGTATTAATTGCCTTATCTGAACAGTTACGGGCTCCATTTCTGCCTGCCACCTGCATTACACCTGGCCTCTTCAGCTGTGAAATACATGAAATTATGAAAGAATCACCATTTTTCTGAAGCTTTGTCTGAGGGCAGCTTCTCATCTTGGCACTCCAGCTGATTTTCTCCACGAAACTTTAATAATCAACAACACTCCATTGAAATTTAACCCCCCCTCCTTAGCAGTTACTATGCGTTAACACACATATACGCACCTTCCCTGATCCCGCCCACCCGGTAAAGCTCAGAACCGCACAGAGCTGCAACAGCGCGCACGCTCTGCAGGGCAGAGCTGCATGGGAGGTGCTGGGTACGGCAGGGATAAAACAAAAATGCCTGGCTGCCGTCTAAAGAGGAAGGAAAATTTTCCTAAATGTACTAAGCACTCTACGACTGCACTTATTATCACTATCAGAAACTTGGTATTTTATTTTTTCAAAGTTTACCTTGTTCCCCAAGCATCGGGGAAAGGAATTCCCAGCCTCCATCCTCACCGCGGGGAAGCTGAGCGACTAGTTCCAACTCACATGAGCACTTCGGCAGTTTTCCTCCAAACCCTGCCATGTAATAAGTTGTTTTGCTCAAAATCCCAAGCCTTGTTTTCCTCTCTTTTGCTAATGACAATCTGTATCTGCTAGGCTGTACAGCTACACGTGTAGCTGCCAGGCTGCTTTAAAAGGAAGGATAACGAGGCAGCATGATCCTATTAGCTCCGATTGTGTTTGCGTTTGTTCCATTTAACCAGAACAGTTCTGTTGTGTCAGCCCAGTGTAAAGGATGTATTGTCACATAAAAGCGCGACTCTGAAAAAAACAGGTGGGGAAAGTATTTTGAAAAACAACTGTTAGTCGTGCCCTTTGCTTCACTCAGTGCAGCAAAGAAACAAACCAAATTTTCTGGTATTTGCAGCTTTACTTTGAAAAACAGTGTTGCTTGTTCAACACAGTATGAACTACCAATACCGTTGCTACTTTAAGAAAGCATGAGCAACCTTTTGGATTTCCAGAAAAGAAAGAACCCGGCGACCTCTAATTATTGCTTCAAAACTGCCTGGTTTTTCTCCAAGAGGAAGGCACTACCCAGTGCCCTTGGTGAGCGGGAGGACATCAGGTGTTTTATTATTTCCACTGAAGCCCATAAAGCTCCACATACATGAGCTAGGAAATAATCCTTAGCCTTGCAGCCAGGTACACACCCTGCTCCCTTCCTTTTCCTAGCGCCGAAACAGCAAAACGAAACAGATCAACAAGGCAGAGATTACACAAGTAGCATCTTCTCCCACTGCTGCTTCCTCGCGCCTCCCTGGGCCACACGTCAGGAACAACTGCTCGGGCCAACTGGAAAGTGACAAAGGGGACCTCAAGGCTGCCGACGTTCATCGCCCCTTCTGTGCTTTTCACTGAGATCTAGGTAGCAGAAGCGGGTGTCACGCGACTGTTGATGCACTGCTTTGTGTTTGGCAACTCTCAATAGTCTGTCTCGGGGGTTTGCCAGCAAAAACAATGCTGAAATAATAATAATAATAAAAAAATCATCAGGAAATTAAACAATTTAGTTGGCACACTTGAGCCTAAACTAGCAGATTTGTTCAAGCACGAAGTTCAATATCAGAGCCTACGTGCATCCCTGTTTTGTGGTATTAAACAAATATGGCATTAGTAATTCCAGAGCTCACCGCTGGAACCTGGGAGTAAACATTCTAATTAATCACATGCAGAGTATACTACCAGCTTGACAGAATACGGTACCAAAATGCATACGCATGCAACAGTTACCGCAACTGCATGCTCACAAATACCTTTTCACAGTGAAAACTAATCAAATGTCTTTTGATATTACATGAAAAAAACCCTAGTTAATAGGATCTGGAGTGATTTGTGTTTCAATGAAGAACCCAGCACTTGCACTGAAGAAACACTTGTATTAAAGAAATAATCCCAGACGTCAAACACAAGAACCATAAAATCCACCATCATAAAAGTACAAACATCCATATGGATTTAATAGGATTTGGTCATTGTCAACATTAAGCTCTATTCTTTTCTACTTGGACTTTCACCGACGCCATGTGGAACAGCTCTGATTTCTAGCAATGGAAGAAAAACTGCAAATCAAATGATTCCCTGCGATGGTTTTTAATTAGAATTTAAGAAAAAAATCTAGAAAACTAACCATGCTCTGTCAAACAGGGTACAAAATCTTTATTCACCAATAAGTTAAGTGTTCTTATAAATAGATGTTCTAGTCTTTTGTACACTGTATTGAGTATAAAGCTAAGTTTCAATTATTCTTCGGACTCCGATCCTTCTTCATCTTGACTGATTTGGAAGTAACGTAGTTCGTACGTCTCCTTGTCAGATGCAACGACACGAAGCCAGTCACGCAGATTGTTCTTCTTGAGGTACTTCTTTGTGAGGTATTTTAGGTACCTTAAAAAGAGTAAATATACATCAGAACTTTCTCATTTAACAACTCTTACTGCTGTCTGCACCCCACCTAAGACATGGCTGTAGTAGGCCAACAACACACCAATTACATCCAGAAATAAAAAGTTATCGTATATAACAGATAAGTGTATTTTCATTCCAATGTTTAAGAATTCATTACTTGATGCTTTTTGACTACACAGCATAATGCCAGTAACTCAAACGCAGTGAGAAGTGGTTCTAAGCCTTGGTCTAACATAACAGATACCGGTGCATCTGTACCAGCAAATGAAGAGGGGGATGCAGGGAAGGAACTGTACCTCTCATCAGCATACTCATCTGCTGCATGCCCTAACATACGAAGGAGTTTAAGGCTTCGTTTGACTTAAGGTGTTCTTCTCCAACAACACGTATTGTGTACACATATGTTTTAAGACAATCAACTAAGTAATAAAACACTCACCTGTAACGTGAATTCAGTCTGACTTTCAAAAGCCTGTCTTTCCTTGATACACTTCTAACAACCCACATAAAGCATTTCTGTATTACTATGCTTATATTAGAGGGAGCATTAATTTTCCATCAAGTCTCAAGTTTTAAAAAGCAGTTTTTAAATTATAAAACATCATAAATCTGTTTAAGTCTTTCACTAATATTTACAAGTGCTATGAAGGCTGGAGCTAACACCTTCTCTGTATGCATCAGAAGTGCACCATGTTCAACATGGCACTGTTCAAAATCCACTGTCACAAATACAACAAAAGGAAACCCATGCCAACCTTTTAGAAAATTGCTTCTCGGATGTCACTGTGATCTTGTTCTTCAGACGTTCAATGTGAACGGTGTTGCCCAAGTTCCCAGTTTTTCCATTGACCTTAACCTTCTCCTTTAGGAACTGTTCCTGTTTCAACATTAAAGAAATAGAACACTAGGGAATGGCACCCTAGGTATGAACTAGGGAAGGGACCCTAGCCAGAGAGCAGTATTAAAAATCACTGTTTACTTATGTCCTGATAGCAAGTATTTACAACGCAGTAAGATTTTACAGTGTGCAATTAAAAAAATCACCCCTGTGCTACAACAGGATTCAATTTAAAATAGTTCTATTTGTGGATAGGTATGAACCATCTTGTCTACAGAACACATCTAAACCCAAGAAACTTTTGAAAAGTACTGATAATTTAAAGAGCAGCTATGGATTTTACTAGTTTAAAACATAACTTTTCAGTAGTAATTCACAGAATGGTAGGGGTTGGAAGGGACCTTCGGAGATCATCTAGTCCAACCCACCTGCCAAGCGGGTTCACCTAGAGCAGGTTGGACAGGAATGCATCCAGGCAGGTTTTGAGTATCTCCAGAAAAGGAGACGCCACAACCTCTCTGGGCAGCCTGTGCCAGCGCTCTGCCACCCTTTAAAGTAGTTGTCCTACTGTATGAAGGCTGTTATTATACCACGCAGCAGAAGTATAAGCAAAACCATGACTTACAAAATTCCCAGAATCAAAGATGCCATCTTCCACAGGATGGGTCAAGTCAAGGCAAAACTTCCAGGTTGACTTTTTAGACTTCCTGTCCTTCTGCTAAAACGGTAAAAAAACCCGCCCAACGTTAACAACCCACACCCGAAAACTTTTTATCAGAG
>NW_009648255.1:6204975-6213160 GCF_000708025.1 Charadrius vociferus
AAAGAGCTTCCGGACCCCACGCCACGCTTTTATACCGACCGTGACGTCATCACGCAAGCGCCGCACAGCGCGCTTGCGCGGCCGGCGGCATGCTGGGAAGGCCGGGGGAGGGGCGGGGCCCCATGTTACCTCAGAGGAATAAACAGGCGCCACACGTCTTTAGCATGAACGAGTCACCTTTTTATTGAACTTTATTTTCTGATTTTCATTTCTGTTGGACAGGAACGCAAGCTCTTGCTCTCGTACAAGCGGCAGGCCGCGCCGCTCTGGCGGTGAGGTGTTTCTCCTCAGGGAAGCGGAGGGTGCTGGCTGGCAGCGGGGACCCAAGGCCCGCAGGACAGAGCATCCTCACTGTGACTAGGCAGAGCCGGAGCGTGCGGATCCATCAAGAACCTCACCGAAGATTTAAAGACTCTCCAGCCGTCCCTGTAACCAGCACCCAGCTCCCCACAGCACTGACATCTTTATTAGTTCTGGAGCAAAACACGCATTTACATCTTTCCCCCGACTGTTTCCATAGTGTTGAGAACAATACAGCTTCCAAAACAGATACATGTTTGAACCACGAGGACTACCGTTCCCGGTTCACACACTTTACAGGGTTTGGTTTTTGCTATGATCGGTAAAACGAGTCATCACCATCATTCCTCTTTCCCCCTGCGTTTCGAAAGCCGCACCGAACAACAGTTGCGCTTACAAGATACAGCACAGGACAACAGAGGTTTACAGCAATACATAGCAAACGTTTCGTTCTAAGTTCACAAACCATGTTACTCTCAGATGCCAAATACTGCAGGGCCAGACTGCAGATGCTGGAGAGACTTCTGACGCTCTCAGCGTACTGTGCTGAACTAAACACTCCACCACACTCCCAGCACAATTCCTCCAGGATCTACACTTTCATTAACATTCTCAGTGTACAAGTGAGATACTCAAAATATCCTTAACAAGGTCTTTTTTTTTTTTTTTTCTCCTGAAGTTTAGTTCTACTGTAACGAACTACATTCTAAATTACTCAACCAAAAAAGGTGGGATTTATTGAATTTTGAGTTCTGTGAGACTGACCTGCAGTAACCATAAGAGTCTGAACTGTCAACAAATTTGACTTCTTTACAGATTATGTAAAATTACCTGTATTGTGAAACTACAGACTGTGCACCATTTCTGGGTACATGGTGGATTAGAAAAACCTGCAAGAGGCTTGAAAGCAGTTACGTTAAAACAATGAAATTCAGCTAACTTCTTAAAAAAAACAGCCCTGAGAACATGGCTCAACTAGCAAGAGCCTAGTTGAAAAACCACCATTATAAGCAAAAATTAGAAGACTCTATTGAAATCTTAAAGTATTATTTGCCAACATTTGAGGCAGGAAACACTGCAGTCTTTCAAATTCGGTAAAGTAGTAAGAGAAACTCAATGAATTGGAGCCATGAAAAAAAATGCATTATTTGGAGTGGAAATACTTTTCTTCACCTCCTAGTTTTCACAGCCTTTACTCTAAGCAATTGCCATCAGGTATTAGAAGTTTATAGTTTTCGCTTTTCACACAATTTAAGTGTTAATATAGTACTACAGAACAAGTATATTGGTAAGATTTGTTTTAAAGTAAAGCTATGAAAGGAGAATTTCCCTAAGCATTTGGTTAGGGATCTTAGAAATACGCATCTATATGGACTACTGATCACAAACAAAGTTTGTTGCAAACAATTCTGACAGTAAACTGAAACATCTTACTTTGGAAAAAAAATGCCTCAAATACATGTTCTAATTTAGAAGCAACTTTTAACCTTACTGAAACTTCGAGATTATGCTCAAGACTCATGCTTATGTATGACCTATGGGAAACTTCATGCATGATGAGCCAATGCTCTGCACTTCCATAGTGTTTGAAGCGCTTCACAAAAGACAATTAAGTATGTAAGAACAAACCTATAATGAAGTACTTAGTCATTTAAATCTTGCAGAACTGAAGGTTGCAATAGAAGGACATCCATATGTCCCAAGGAGGGCTCTTCCAGCAAGCTGGAGGACATAACACCTCTACCTTTAGATTGCTGTAGTACCTGAAAACCCTAGTCAGACCAGGACTCTGCTTACAGGAACAGGAGAAAGCCCAGCCCTCATCCTAGAGAGCTTACAGTCTAAGTACACGCTTAGATTGTAGGGCAGTGGCTTCAAATACCTGTCTTGCAACAAGGTTTTAGAGGACAGACAGGCACCTGAAACTAGACTAAAGCACTACCAGAACAAGGGCAAATCCAAGCTTTGTAGTTTTCAAGCATAATAGAAGTATTTGCAATGCGGTGATAGTATTAGAACTTGCATTAGTTTGACACAGCAACCTATGACATTCCATTTGACATCACACAGCTCAGCTCGCTGTCAAGACCATCATCAATGGTTTCACAGTCACCTCCAAAGCCAACAAAGCCTGTCTTTTGGGTACCAGTTTGATGGAGAGGCAGAAAGGAGCACAGTGCAGACTAGCTTGAACTATTAAGCACACACTTCAAAACAGAAATGCATTCAGAACAATCTCTTGCATCTACAGCTTTTTTTAAAAGCAGTTTTGCCATTTCAGTCGAGGTGCTATTTATAGAGTTCACCTGCAATGTGTATTGTGCTAGGCGAGAGCGTGTGGCAGTATCCTACTTCTGCCAGGTGTTCCAGGTAACTGTGCTTTATTACCAGAGTATATTTATTGCTGTCTTACCTTCACCGTACTGCCTTCCCTGTCAGGAGAAGTCTATGGAAAATGTGTGGGTTTGCCATCTACATTGGACCTCCATGATTTGCTACGCCCTGCCACAGTATGTACAAGGGCAGTTCAGGCCAGTTGCCCTGAGCCCTTTGGGGATTAGAGAGTACACATTATTAAGCCAAAAACATTTAAAGCAGTTAACAGCAGCGTGAAGTCTGACTGTCACTGCCAACAGTGTGAATTGTGGGTGCAGTCCAGGGAAGCACACCACGTGTTTCCAAGTTGTCCTCCATTAGCCAACAGTCACTGAAGCTTAAGGCAAGTTCATGAAAAAAATTATCAACTGTGAAGACAGGTCTAAGCCACGGGCTAAGGAAGTTTCCCACTCATGAAGAGTCACCAAGTCTTAGAATTCAAGTTGAACGCCTTAAACAGGAGCAGGCTAGTTGTCCTTCCATGACTAGTTCTGTGAAGCCTTGTGTTTGCCTGTTAAGCTACTAAATAGAGGCATGCGTGCGTGTTTCAATGACTCAGAACTCCCTTGGAGAGGAGCTAGCTTTCATAACTATGTAGCAATTTATTTACTTTTATAGTTAAGCCATGGTTGTTCAGTATTGTCTGTCAAGTCTATATTTTGAAAACACAATAGTTCCATTTTTTTTAAAAAGAATCACATGCATTTAGTTTAGGCTCAATGCTACAGTTTGTCCCACTTTTTGAAAAACATGTGGTCCCTCTGCTACAAAAATATGGTCTGAACCTGAAGATTAAAACCTAAAGCTGGAAGCACTGCAACAGATTCCCATGGAGTTTGTCAGCCTTTTATAGTTTAAGATAAATACAATAAAGGAAAGCAATTGAACTGCATTTTTCTATTTTATTTTTCAAGTCTGACAAAGGCCTCGAGTGAAAGTCTATAGCTTTAACATCCATTCTCACCTTTGTGTCCCCTTGACCTATCTATGCCTTATCTACCCAATATTCCAACTGCCTGCCTAAACCACAGGTAGGCTTTGACACTATTTTATCGTTACAATAAGCCAACAAGTTGGCAAAGAAGAATACAGAGGTAATACAGTTAAGTTGCACATGGCCACTGGGGCTTGGTCAAGCCAGCTGGCATTTTTGATCACTTGAGTTTCTTGGTCTAAAAGTTGCGATTGGCACCTACAGTTCTGCAAGAGTCCCAATCCACAAAATACTTAAGCTTTAAAAAAAAAAAAAATTGCTACTTTTATTGTCAGTTCTACCTAAACATGTCAAGAAAAATACTATTTGTGCTCTAGGTCACTTTATAATCCTAGATACCTACCAGCTTATCTAAAAGCCCCTGAATACTGTATTTTGTCTGTTCATACAGACAAACACTGTTTTGCTCAAGCAAATAAAAATATATCCACTAGTAACACCTGATTGGTTTCTTAGATCCATAGCTGAAACCCACAGGAATGTTAAAATAGTTACAATTAAGGAATTAAAATCTCAGTGATTTTGAAAACTGCCAGTTAGCCTGCAACACTAATCCAGAATCCAGCACTGCTTTTTAACAAGTCAAAAAAGAAATGAGGTTGCTTGTGAAGGCCAGAGCTTTGGTGACAATAGGAACCAAATTTATAGATCTGTGGTTGGTCCAGACCTGAGCAGTTGCCCGAGCCTGGCGATCCTCTTTATTTGCAAGGCTTTATGGCTACAGCACATTCTTCATTCATTGCACTTATGACGGATATCTGGAAGAAAAGACAGATAGGTGAGCTCCAACCCATGCTGGAGGAAGCGCTCCTCTATGTTACAGACTTTCACATTTTAATATCTATCCCATCCCTTTTGATAGGAAAAAAGGAAGCTGAAGCTGGTCAGTCATTAGAAGAATTTCTACAGTATCTGTCCTTCACACTGGTTTGCTCTTTGCCGTGCCCTGACTGGCAGCTTGAGGTCTGTACAACAGAGGAAGATGAACAAGCTCCTGCAACAGAGCCAAACTAGCAACTGCTGTGGCCCAGTATAGACTACAGTCTGCAGAGATACTTGCAGGCAGGTTTGCTAACATAGCAAATCGCACTAGTCAAGCCACGTCTTGGTCCCAGTTAAGAAAGCCTGGAGGTGCCAGTCCATACCGTGCAGACAGCACTGTTAGGATTTATCTAGGCATTTGAGAGATCACGTCACTGTCAACTGAGATGGGCTTCAATGCCCTAATAGTGCTCCAGTACAAAAGTCTTTCTACATCTCAAAGGACCAATTCCCGTGCTTCTAACCTGCTCCTCACAGACACACAAATGGACAATACCAGAATAAGACAACTTCATTGTATAATCAAGTGGAATTAAGCATAACTCTTCTTGTCTGCCCTCTCTACTTACCTGCACATCTTCATTGGCATTGAATTTTCCTTCTATTTCTTTGCCAAGATCCCCTTCTGGCAACTTTAGATCCTCACGAACTTCACCGCTTTCTGTCAGCAGGGAGAGATACCCATCCTGAATACCTATCAGCTGTGAAGAGAAGTTCACTTTTAGGAAATTTAACATCAGTAGTCACTAGTAGGCAGTAGCTGAAGATAAGCAGAAGGCACAGTGAACTCTGTTACATTAATTCTTTAGTACTGTGTTTGCAACAGTTAAGAACCTAATTTAAGTCAATTTTTAACAACAGTTGAGACCACTGAGAGTTAAAGGTAACTGTAGCAAAAGCCAGTCAGCTATCAAGAATCACCAGAACCCTGCTGGTTACTTCCTAGTACCCGGGGCACTGCAAACCCCATCCTTGTGAGTTAGAAGATCTACTCCTTCCAGGTCACTGGTTCAGCTTTTTACATCTGTGAATTAGAAAAAGTAACTGGAATGGTGTTCGCTGAACAGCACTGCTTTTACAAAGTGCGCAAAGTACACAATGGTTGAACAGCACACTTGTGTATCTTCATTTGTACAATGATACTATCACCTACATTAAAGGCTAATGAATAAATTAGGGAACATCCACCAAGCTCTGGACCACTTCTATAATGCTGTTTAGAGCCCTAACCAAAAGCCTCAGCTACGGGGAACAGCTATTTTGACAGAGCAGGTTAGGGAACCTGGAACACGTACCAGTAAACCCAAAAGGCAGCTCTAACAAGTCTGATAAACAGCAAGAATTTCAGTAGCAATAAGGACCCAACAACACGAGAGGAAGATCACTATGATAACACTAAGAATCTCCTGGAAGGTCTGAGCCCTAAGACAGGATAGTCACACTTTATGTAACAGCATCAGCTGTCCTGAAGAATTGCTAACGCTCTGAACTTTGGCTTTGTCCAGCAATTGCAGCTTTCCAACTGATGCGGATGTATCAGTTCCTGACCAGAACTACTCCCAAGGCAAAAGGAACATAGTTGACATGTTAAAACTCGAACCTGAAGTGTGCTGCTTTGAAGAGCTCACTATCCATATCACAGAAGGCATTACAGAAGTTACAAAAGATTGCCAAGTTCCCTTCATCCATATATTTCAGAGAAGAGCTCAGGAGCACCAAAATTACTAGAGATAAACTAAAGCCAGCTTCCACAGAGGGAGCGGAAAGCTCTGTACCAAGTTAGAGCTGGCATCAGATGCAGCTTAAGAATGTCTTGTTGATTAACCTACACTATGTAAAGGCGAAATTACAATACATTCTTAGATTCAAATTTACTTCAAGTAAGATTTTGATTATCCTTTAACTAATAATAACTTGCAGCAGGGATAACCTCTCTCCAGATTCTAAAGGATGTCAGTATCGCAAAGAATAAAGTGATCTTAAAACATGAGCTAGAAAAAACTTGATTCTGAATTATGCCTATTACCTGTCATTTCTAAAGATTGCTACTATAACATGAGGTTGTTGGTACAGTAAGGAGATCTCTGACAGTTTTAACAATTCAGTAAATGCTATGAGTTCAGCAATATCATGTCTAGACAGGCAAGTTCCATTAACTCTGACAACACTACTTTATTAATTGGGAGGCAAGTTTTGGGATGAAGAGAGTTTACGTGTGGTATTAGGAATATAAAGCCTCTTAATGTGTGGGAGGACACGGTGACTGTTAACTCACCTGGTAATCATTCCTCTTGATATTTGGAACATCCATGTTATGAGTCGATGGGCAAATATCTTCATATTTTTTACCAGTGAAGATATCAATACCAACCAAGTGGACCTATAAGAGAACAAAAATAACATCAGTTACTGCTGATCCTAGAGAGGCAAGATGCCACTGCCATCGGAATTGCTGGTTTCACGCCGTTTTCCAAGAGATCACGTGTAATCCACATTATGCTGAGACCCTTTGCTTGCAGTATGAAAGCAGCCCAAACACCGAGAGAAGGCCTCTCACAACCTTTCATATAGCACACTATAGAAAACACTGTGTGAGAATGAAGATCAGCCACTGTTATCTTCCCCAGCCACAGCCTTCTGCAGTTTTACAGCAGCAAGCTAGAGCTCAGAGTACACAGTGGTTAAGAAAACATTTACTTCTAGTTCTAGCTGTTCTGAGAAAAACAACAGCGTCGGTGACAACGCGAAGGTTAAGAGGAAAAGAAGAGGTGTTTGTGCACAGAGATTAAAGCAGCTCCCACCTCCCTTTATGCTAGCAGCAGCTGCCCACTGCAGCCAGCACCAGTTCAAGTGCTCTGCTCAAGTCCTTTCACTCTCACAACTGTTACAGTATTTAAGAAAACTGGATCTGCCTACTAAAACAACCCATGAAAAAAAGCAAGGGGAGAGAAAAAGGAAAAGACTGGCAAGGGCTTGGTATACTCTAGCTTTGGCAAATCCTAAATACTTCACCAACCTACATGTATCACACAAGGTTGTGGAAACTTTCAACTCTAATTACTCCGTGCTTGTGACAGATCTGTCTCTAAACTCTAACGTACCCACCATAAAGTGTTGCTGAATGAACGAAGGGAGAGTCTAGCCTTGGTCCAAGCTCTGGACAGCTGCATCAGCCAACTGCTTAGGCAGCAGGACTGCAGCCCCAGACAGCAGCTAAGAACGTCCCTGCTGGGACGCAGGAGGGGGAAGGCACTCCTCACTCAGCGCTGAAAAAAGGAAAGAAGCAGCGAGGCAAGGCAGCAAAAACGGGGCAGAGCGGGCGCAGGGAGGTACCGGCTGTCCGCCGATCTCCTCTGGTTTACGTAACATAACACTTCTCGGTGATAGTGACGCTCTGCCAGCACAGGCAGACACAAACCCGCTTCGGTGGGTAGCGACAGCACAACCCAACCACGCCCTAGCGACTTCACCAGCCCCCCCCTTCCAGAACTTACTCTACTCCCACTACAGAAACAGGTTTTTATCGCTATCAGCGTTAAAGCTTTTTAAGGAGCTAAGAGAAAAATAAAAACCAACCCAACTCCCTGCCCATATTCCTTTACAATGGGAAACCCCCGAGCTAATTCTAGAGTGGGAGAGGAGACACGGCGGCGAGAAAAACACGGGCAGGATGGAGAACAGCCTCCCCTTACC
>NW_009648255.1:6214264-6245239 GCF_000708025.1 Charadrius vociferus
GGGTGGCTTCCCGGCGGGAAAAGTAGGTTTTAAACGAATTGGAGAAGAAATGGGTGTTTCTAAAGCCTGGCGGGATGCGGCTTCTTCGCGAGATGCGCTGTGATTCTGCCCCTCTACTCCACTCTGGGGAGACCCCCACTGGAGAACTGCCTCCAGCTCTGGGGCCCCCAACAGAAGAAGGACATGAAACTGATGGAGTGAGTCCAGAGGAGGTCACGAAGATGATCCGAGGGCTGGAGCACCTCTGCTGGGAGGACAGGCTGAGAGAGTTGGGGTTGTTCAGCCTGGAGAAGAGAAGGCTCCGGGGAGACTTTATTGTGGCCTTTCAGTACTTAAAGGGGGCTTATAAGAAAGATGGGGACAAACTTTTTCGCAGGGCCTGTTGTGATAGGATAAGGGGTAATGGCTTTAAACTAAACGAGGGAAGATTTAGACTAGGTATAAGGAAGACATTTTTTACGCTGAGGGTGATGAAACACTGGCACAAGTTGCCCAGAGAAGTGGTAGATGCCCCATCCCTGGAAACATTCCGGGTCAGGTCGGACAGGGCTCTGAGCAACCGGATCTAGTTGAAGATGTCCCTGCTCACTGCAGCAGGGTCAGACTGGATGACCTTTAAAGGTCCCTTCCAACCCAAACTATTCTATGAACACAAAGCTCTTTTGTTTGTCTAATGTTTCCCCTTTTGGAATAATCAGAAACAAGAGCGTTTTTCAAGTGCACAGTAATCAGTCAAAAGGGCCTGAAACTGCCAAGAAGCCACAGTGAAATCTTGTTTTCATTAATGGACATAAGACTCGGATGGCTCCATGCCCTACCCCTTACCATCAGTGCTAACAGTGCCAGCTCCAGCATCAACCCCTTGCACTGTCTGAGCAGAGGTGTGTGGCGATAAACACAGCCACCGGCCCAGACAGAAGGATCCCGAGCAAAACAAGGCCAAACAGTTATTTTTGTTAAAACTCACCGAGTCAGATGCTGTAGCACCTGTAGCTGTTTGACCAAATTCACCTGAATTCAGCAGTTCTGTGGAGCTGCCAGTGGATGGGGCCTGGCCCTGCCCGGGGCTGTGTGGATCACTTGTTTTAAACAGCAGACAAACAGAAAAAGGCAAACATTCAGAGGCATGTGCAGCAGAGTTGTCAGAGCTGGCCTCTGCCATCAGCACTGTGGGCTGCAGTGTGCTGTCCTATGTTTTCTGCTTCGAGACCCCAGTTTGTTGTGGCTGTTCTAACGCGGTGGCTACAGGAGCCAGTTTTATAGTCAGATTTTTAAATGGTTTCTAAAGGATCTTATATTTAATTAATGTTAATCTGTGTGATCTGTTTGCTTGTGGTCCTGCCTTTAGTTACATAGATCCCACTCCAAATTGTGCAGTGTGTACCCAAGGAGATGGGTTTGGCTGTCATTTACACGGGGCTCCTTTGTAATGCTGCAGCAGGTAGAGACAGTGGCCCTTTTCTGTTACCAGGGTTTTCAGTGGATGATGCCTCACCCAGCCCACTCTAGAGATGATATGCTTTACACTGGGGAACTGCCCATTTTTCTTCTGTGTCAGTTGATAAGCAGAGTCTGGGGCATTCTGTTAAGTGTTTTTACGTGTGCAGTGTGTGTTTGTTTACCTGCAAGTGTATAACGTTGCACATGCTCTAGGGCTTTTTTTCTTTGAATAAAATACTTTGTGAGAGAACTACCAACTGTACTGAGTCCAAACCAGGGCAGCCTGGGGCTAAGCACTAACGATAATTTCTTTTCTCAAGTATCAGATTATAAACTTGGTTGATTTTCCACAATTAACTGATTAATTTTAGATGACTCGAGGGGTGTAGATCTCTTCTCCCAAGTAACCAGCGATACTTCAAGAGGAAGTAGCCTCAAGGTGTGCCAGCGGAGGTTTAGATTCATTATTAGGAAAAATTTCTTGACCAAAAGGGTTATCAAACATTGGAACAGGCTGCCCAGGGAAGTGGTTGACTCACCATCCCTGGAGGTATTTAAAAGACATGTAGATGCGGCACTTAGGGACATGGTTTAGTGGTGGACTTGGCAGTGCTAGATTAATGTGAGAGCGTATTTAAGAGACAATGGATGTATATTGAACCAGCCATGCGAGGAAGCAGACTGGCAGTAGGCCCTCGCCCTTGAAGTCACCTTGGGGAGAGAAAAACAGGGTTGACAGTGACTGTTTCACACAAGTTGAGAAAAACAAGCCTGGAGGAGACGGAGGAACAGGTGGGAAAACAGAGATTAGACGAACCAATCAGGAAAGAAGCTGAGTTGCATGTTCGCCTCGTGCACAGAACTATTAACCAATCAACTAATGCGTGAACACGTGTTGGGATAGACAGATTGTATATAAGGGACAGTAGAATGTCAATAAAGTGGCTTCTGTATGATTCACATTGGATCTTGTGAAGTGCAGTTTCTCTCCTCAGATTAACAGTTGAACTTGATGTTAAGGGTCTTTTCCAACCTAAATGATTGTATGATTCTATTTTCTCTACTAAACCAAGTCTTTTTGCTGAAGTGCAGCCGTAGATTGTATTTAGAGACACAAAACAAATATTCCAAGGCAGCCTTTATCAGGGATTCAGTAAAAAAACTGGAAATCATCTCCGTAAGTCATTGCTTGCAGGCATCATTCCTTTGTCTGGAACAATGTTTATTTTCCAAAATGTGTTTCTTGATAGGTCTAATGTGATTATCCCACTTTTCTATACAACAATAGCAATTTCAATGCATATTTGTAAATACCACAGCCTTTCACGTTTAAATGTGTTTCTTTTTGTATATGTGTGTGTAGAGTGTTGCACAGCTGGATCACACACACGTCTTTTGAGCAGACTTGGTATGTTATCAAGCTTTGGTTCTGCTATGTAAGTCTGTATATGAATTGCTTTGTAGAAATGATCGGAGGTAGGAAACTTTTGGAAGGTTTAAAGTGAGCAAATTGTATCTGTTCTCAGTTACGTTCTGGAGAAATGTCAGACACTCTAAAACACCTCATTAAAGCCTTGCCTGGAGAGTATGCATTTCAGCCAGTGCTGGGGTAAGCATCTCACCTTATTTCCAGCAAACCCACCAGAACGCAGGAGGTGGTGTTTACGCCAATGCGAGCTGTGGGTGCAGCCTACCTTACACTGCCTTCTCCCTCCAGCTGCTCGTCTGGTGAGTCGCTAGCTTCGGGGGAACATTTAGGAGAGCAGCCGTGTCCTGGGACATCCAGGGGTGGTGGCCTGGGTGCTGGAGGACAGAAGAGGGTGCTGGAGGAAAGCCCTTCGGGGTAGCTGAGAGAAGGCAGTTGCAGGGTGGCGGTGAGCAGTGTACCCAGCCTTGCTCCCCCAGTGCTGGGTGAGCAGCGTGGGAACGTAGAGAGAGGCAAGACTTGGTTCGGGTCACAAGATTAGAAATAATGGGTCATCAGCAAAGCAGCGTAAACAACCCTATTCCAACTTGAGCAAGCGCCTCTGTTTCAGCTGCTGAGCTGTCTTACCTGGGATCCCACCAGTGTGTCCTGACTGCTGGGGGTGAGGGTTCACACTGGCTTCTGGGCGCAGCCCCAAGCAGGACACGAGAGAGCCTGGGGGCTAGTGATTCCCCACTGCCATAGGACAGTGTCACGCTCAGCAGACCCTCAGAGCTCCTACGTACAATCTCTCCACATGAACCCAATTATAGATCTTCTGCAGTGACCTTGCCATAGGCACCCCACTCTGCTCCAAGCACTGCTTTAATCCACTGTTCATCTTCTGCTTCTTAGGAAGAAGGACTGCAGTGCCAGTGACTCACCTTGCATTTGCATCGGCCTTGAGAAGGGGATTCTGGGATGCGGGATGGTTCCTACAGTTATTAGGGGCTGCACGCCCTGGGGCGCTTAAAAACTACCGCAGTACTGGCTCTGCCTGCTCTGTGGTCAACTGTACCTCTTCGGTGGTCTGCACAACCGCCCAGCTGGACAAAGGTGAGGTGTGCGCTGAGAGCCGCACTGTCTGAATTACCCAGGGAATTACTCTGGGCACACACACGAGATCGGAGGCAAGTGGTGACAGCGCAGGGATGTTGATCTTGCAGGAACCACCTGTGACTCCCACTAGGAAGAGGGAAAGCACATAGTAACTCTGGTTGTTCCCTCCTCCTGGGGCTGTAACGGTGCTGGTACTGTGATACCCCACCCACGACCTGGAGGTCCTGGTGCTTTTCATAATCGCGAGAGCCGCTCTATCTCCTGAACAGAATACAGGGAGGCAAAACCACAAGGTGCTATCCGAGCCTCGGGTCTGCGATTGCACCTACAGCCTGTAAAATTTAAGGACTGCTGATCTACAGCCAGGATTTATTGCCACCCTGCTGGGGGGGGAGATTCCTTCAGCAGAGCTATTCAGGCTGTGCCTCTGGGTGAAGCTTGCCAGTGTTGCTTCAAGACTTTAGTGAAACACTTGAGCACAGGCTCAGTTACCTTAAATGAAATCTCATGCTTACATGTGCTGCTGGATCTAGACCTGATGTCCTGCCTTATAATTCCGCTGGTCCCATAGATTTCAGTGAAAGATAAGGACATCGAGCACCCCAGAAAACGCATCACACCTCGAAGGCTTGGTGCCTGCATATGTAGTACTTGGTTCAGCCTCCTCCTCATCAGCTGTTTGACTCGGGAGACAGAGGGTAGCGCTTCTCAGTGATGAAAAACAAGTTGAAGTGAGGCAGAAAAATCTGTGATAAATTAGTGTGGAAAGTGTTAATGGGGCCAAATGTCCTGAGTTTATTGGATTAGGGAAGTCAAACTAATTTTAAAATTATGCCTGGAGAGTGGGAAACTAGATATCGTTAGCCATTCATCTGACACAACAGAAAAGTCTTAATGGCTGTCATCTCAGCACATTAGGAAAACACTGTCAAAGCTCTTGCTGACGAGAGGCTTTCTCAGGTATTATTAATTATATTGCATTATTAGCCAACCACAGTATGGGGACGTATTTCGCATGTTAACTAAAGTGCAATGACCATTTAGCTAATAAGTCTGACTCGGTCTTTTAAATTTTCTTAATGATTAGCAACTTAGTAAAACTGTAACGCTGAGAGATAAAAATAATGATTCAACAAGCTGTGTCTGAAGAACAAGTTTAAACTGGAACTTGCATGTAGCAAGGACAGATAAAGTGTACGGTCCTAATTACCAGCCCGATGTGACAAGACAAAAGTAAACACATCTGCAGATTTAACCAACTTGCATGACCCCTTCCTGTACCGTCATACTTGGTAAAAGTGCACTTGTGATAGTTCAGCTCAGCGTATCGGCTTAATCCTTCCACTGCAGCCCTGCTGAGGACAGGGGTTGCTGCAGCCTTCTGCAGCGCCGAGCTCTACACATCCCATCCCGGGCTGCAGCCCGCCCCACCGCAACTGTTAGCAGAAATGATTTGAAACATGCCGGGATGAGCAAAGCATCATCTCCAGGGGAACGTACAAATAAATGAAGTGATAATAGTAAAGAGCGTGAAGGCATGTTGTCCAGTTGTGGCCCAAGAGGGTCCCCGGTTGGAGGTCCCAGCCTGGAAGGAGAAGACTGACTTCCCTCATACACAGCAGCTGGTGCGAGGAAGCGCAATCTGTAACTCGGGGTGCGCCTCGTTAGCCCACAGAATTCACAGCATGCTGGAAACAGACCAGGAAAAATAATGAGTGGCATGGGAAGTGTGCTGGCTTGGTGGCTTCTGCTTCAAGCTACGTGGTCTTTACTACAGCTTAGCCAGAAGCTTCACAGAGGTGTGGGATGAAACAAGGAGAGAGATTAAGTATACACACGGCTTTCAGCTCACAACTCTTTTTTAGAGTCATTTTACTTAAGTGCCTCTGAACCCCCAGGAAGATCTTCCGGGAAGTATAGCTATGGGTTACGTTAGTGTTGTGGGCTTTGTTAAACTAATGAATGTGCCACATTACAGTAATCAAATCAGGCTTTCTGGTCTCATTCACTTTGTAACACACAGGAAAACCAAGACTGGCTGCTCAGACTGTTGCTAAGTAAATGACCCCTCACTGCCGAGTTACTGACAGTGCCACTGACTGATGCCCCTCAGGCATTAGGGCGAAGCTCAGCAGAAGTTCAGCGAAGCAGTTTTGGACAGCCTTTCTGATGTTAAACCACCTGTATGACCATTGTGTGGCCATAGCTCGAGCTGTTCTGTTTCTACAGATCGGCCAGCTGACAAGGACCGAGCGGTGACATCCAGGACCCTGGTGCCAGTGCCCTCCCTGCCACCTTGCCTCTGCTGTCCCATCCTCCCATTCCTGGAGGGAACCCAGACTGGCTCTGCCCCTAGAGCAGGGGCAAATCTGCTTCGAACCTATCTCTCCCCAAATGCTCCTCCTGCATCATGCCAAGAGAGGTCAAGCTCTAAGCTGCACCAGCATCCATGCTCACGGAAGTGTGCCTTATGGTGGGCTTTTACAGGTGGCTGGTGGGGACGGCTGGGGTTAGACGCCGGCATGCCACCAGTGAGGGTCCATCCCGATGCTGAGCCAGCTCCCAATGGCTCCAGGGCTGCCTCCCAGCCCCGCAGGCTCACCTCTGGACCATCCGTTTCAAAGGGCTTTAGCTGAGGGCTTGCACAGCAATTGCCACCCGTGGAGCAAACGTGCCCTGCCAGGAAAATACCTCCCATCTGGAGTTGGACATATATCTGAGATGTACAGAGAGGAAAAAAACAACAGTGCAAGCCAACACATGCCGTAGATGTTGTTCATTGTCACTTTTATGTAACAGACATAGATAACATTGCTGAAAGCAAGAACCCATCTCTTTCCCCCCACCTTGTTTTACATTCAGAGAATCCATTATAACATTTAACTGCCAGCAGTAGACGCCATGGGGAGCCTTTGAGCCTGCCATGCTCGTCTCACCCGGGGAGACCTGTTTGCAGCAGATAGACCAACGGTTTGACCCAGAGCCTGCACCCCAGCTCCGCTGCTATCTTCTGTGCATCACAGCCTGGGTCCTGGTTCCCACACACCCTGCACGTCCCGTGCCAGGCCCGGGTCCCCCACCGCTGTAGCACATGACAGCATTGACCCAGTTGTCCTCTAGTTAAATCTCAGCAGTCACTCCAGGAAAGTCTGCAGTGCAATCTCATTGCTTCACTGCACAGACCGGGGCAGAAGCTTGTCTCAGCGGACCTCGTGGCTACACTTCCAGTCACTTAGAAGGGACCAGAATTTGCTTTAGGGTCTTTATAAGAGAGTAAAGTCTACAAAGGAAAGAAGTTCAGGCACATGGAAAGGAGCATGAACCTTCCCTAAAACCAAACGCAGAGCAGCAGCCTACGGTCCTCCTTGGTCCATCTGTTCTCATGCTTTTCATTGTGTTTCATCCTCTGTTACGTTATGGTCACTGCTTCACCGGCAGTCGCGATGAGCTCACAGTGACCGAGCAATGCTGGTGTATCATCTCTAAATAAATAATGGGTTTCCACCCTGAGAAAGCTGCTAGAAAGTAGCCTGGTATTACAACAAGGAACACGCAAATCTTAAAAGTCAAGCAAACAGCGAGCAGTCTTTTGCAATGATTCCAACATATCCACCAAAAAAGGAAGAAAAATCCTTGCAGTTTGATTGTGTCACATGAAAGTATCTCATAAAGAAGCAAAACGAGCACAAACAAGGCTATAGAAACAACACAACCTCCGGCTTGCACGCTATCTTGGCTGAAGCACATCCAGCCAGCAAAACCTTAAGTGGCGCAAAGTGGGGGTTGGATCCGTGGGGCACCTTCCAGTTAACGCTGCAATATCCATTTCCCCTTATCATGATCATTAATTGTTATGGTTCAGGCAGCCGGAGCTGAAGCTGGAGCCTGTGGGTCTAAGCATTGGACAAAAGGAAGGGAAGGCAGACGCAGAGGGTGGGGAAGGAGGAGCAGTGAGGGGAAGTCACCTGGTGATGGTCACACCATGGGGGGGATGGCAGCAGGACTCATTGGGTGGTCAATGATGTGCTGTGTCTTGTGCTGCAGCAGAGATAAAGGAGGGAGGAAAGGCTTCCAAGGAGGAAAGAGGAGGTAAATTGTCTGGCTGAAAAAAAAAAAAGAAAAAAAAAAATGCACATCAGCCCAGCCAGAGTTTCTAAGATTCACCTAAAAAATGTTGTGACTTGAGACATCCTTATGAGGTTGGGCAGCATTTCCGTACTGCACGGATAAAGCAAGCGAGGTGCATCCCAACGGGTTCAGGTGGGATACACCTTCTTCCTCTGCACAGGCAAGAGTAAGGGGGATTTTGCCCAGTCTGTTTTCCTTAGCACCTCGGGTGATCAATGCCACAACTGCATTTGCAGTGGGTTTCTCAAGGCATCAGATCACTCAGCAGAAGGAAGCAGCAAGCACGGGACAAAGGGGAAAACATGAGGCTACAGCATCACCCGTCCCCTCTTTCCTTCATTCCAGCTGAGCGATGACCCTGCTCAATGTGATACTTTGTCAACTAGTGAGATCACCGTCCCACCAGGCTCTTCCAGTGGGGCATGGAGACACACATGCAACGTATTCCTCCTGTGCTTTCCCCGGCTCTTCCCGCAGCCCAGTTGTACCGAGTATTTCAGAGTAAAACGCCAGGTTCGCATCTGCAGCTCAGAGGTGTGAGCCGCAGCAGTCAGAAGGCATCCATCTGATGGATGGGTCCTCCTGGTCTGCCGGCTGCAAGGTTTTTGTGAAATGAGACTTTTGCCCAACGTTCTTCCCGCGGTGCCTGAAGGAGGTTCATGCTCAGTCCCCCCTTTTTGGGTGTGTGGTCATGTCTATGCCTCCTCACTGCCTCGCAGGTCTTCCAGCTCAGTCATGGCCTTGGCTGGGAGCTTCTTGCGGCGGAACACAGCTGCGATCTCCTCAAAGGACTTTCCTTTCGTCTCCGGTACTTTGAAGTACGCAAACAGAAAGAAGACTAGAAGCAGAGCTGCGAAGATCACAAACACGTACGGTCCGCACAGGTCCTGCAGTGGGGGAGGTGAGAACAGGAGACACCACCATCAGCACTGCGGGGTTGGCTTCCCCTTCCTACCCTGGGTGGCTGTGGTGCCCAGCGGGGCTTGGGGATGGAGAGCTGGGAGGCATGTGCATGTCCCACTGGGCTGCTGGGGGAGCCCAGCAGTGGGGTCATGCCAGTAATTTATTTGTACGGTTTTAGAGGGATTTCTTACCGCTATGTACTGGAAACACATTCCCACGATGAAGTTGCAGGCCCAGTTACAGAAGCCGGCGATGGCGATGGCGGCGGGACGCGGGCCTTGGCTGAACAGTTCGGCTACGATAAACCAGGGGATGGGCCCGGGCCCGACTTCAAAGAAGATGACGAAGAGGAAGATTGCGACCATGCTGACATAGCTCATCCAGGCAAACTCGCTCTGCAAGAGGGTGCACCGCTCGGTGTTACAGTCCCAACAGGACTCATTAATTATCACCAATTACTTTAATTAAGCTTCTTTTTTTTCCAGAAATTTCTTTCTACTCAGGCAAGTGGGGACTGGACATGCATAATTAAAGCTCTAAACTCTTGTGCCGGGTGCTGGCTGGTGCCAGTATTGCCGCTTGCAGAGGGACGTTGGAGCTCACAGAGCTGGTTTGGACTGACTTTGATGGGGACCGGCTCCATCCTCTGGCTGTTCTGCCCCGTGTCTCACAGCCTGACCCCCCTCCCAAGTGTGAAAAGGAATCATTTGTCCCTTTTTTATGACAAGATGCTAGTCTAGCATCCCTGCGCCAAGCCAGGGAGATGCAGGTTGAGGGTTTAGGGCACGTGGAGGTATATGCCCTGGGTTTTCTTAGCAGGTATGGGATTACGCTGTGGGAATAGCGCAGTTGGTGTGTAAGGAGCTGAGGTTGTCAGTGGGCTCAGGGAAGGGACAGGGGACACACGTTCTTTCTAGCAGCATTGGGTTATCTCAGGGGCCAAAGAGTGCAATGTCCTCAGGCACTGCTGTAACCAGAGATGGCTCCAGCTGTGGCCACTTTGAACTGTCCCTTCTAAGGACAAATGTTTTCTGAACTTCTTTGAGGTGAAAATGCAAAACATTCACTTTGAAGGGTGGTTTGTATTCTCTTGTTTGCAAACCATGGAGAAAAAATTGAGAGAAATCCTTACCAGGAGCACAAGTCCAACTGTCATGGCCACGGCGCTTATTAACATGCCCATCAAACCAGCCAGGAACAGGGACCGCCTGCCCGTCTTCTCCACCAGAAAGACCTGTAGAAACACATGCAGAAGCTCAGTCTCCAGCACCACCGTTCTCAGAGGGTTCAATCATGTCCATTAGCAATGAGCAGCCTGTTACCACTGCCACACTGCAGTGCTGCTTTTTTAGCTCTCACGGTAGAGATTTATGTGCTGGTGTCCAAGTGTCAGAAACTGCCGGTGGCTGTTAGGGAGCCAGACTGAGCAATTGCCCTGCTCAGGGCAAGGCGAACCCACGCATACTCAGAGCTTATGCATTTCCAAGCTCTGAGGACTTCCCACTGCTCCTACACAATGGCTGACTATGGACTTTTTTTCTCTCTTTTTTTTTTTTTTTTTTTTCTTTTCAGGACAAATAAACTTGCTAGGTCTGCATCAGTTCGGAAGCAGCCTTCGAAATGCAGCATGCATCAAGTCACATCACGGGCCACTGCACCTTGCCCGTCATAGAGCAGGGATAGTTGTGTAGCAACTGGAGTGGGGATTTTTCCTCCAATTGCTCCCAGACTCCTTTTGCTTCCCTGGTAGCCACAAGGCTTAGCTTGTTCCTTCTCAGCTCCGCTTGGTGGACATCTCACCCAACTTCTGACATCTAAGTCTGTACCAATCACTTTGCCCAATGGGGAGGTGTAGGTAACTTCAGAGGACGGTGCACCTGGCCAGCCCCAAGACACCGTGCACTAGCCTCTGAGGCTGCCTGCACCTTCCCTTGTGCTTGAAAGGACGCTTTTGGCCAACAGCTCAACTTTTCCTGCCATTACAGCAAGTGATTTATGCTTCCAAGAGACCATCTGTTTTCCTGGAGGCAGTTTATCCTGCTAACTCGTGAAGCTGCAGAGGGCGAGCCTCTGCTCTCCCTTCTCCTCTTGCCAAGGTCCACCCAGCCACTGGAGCTTCTGCCTTTTGATCGGGGTCTGTCATTTATTGACAGATGCGGGTAATTTTTAAGTGCTCATGGCCAAAAGAAGCAAAGATCAAATGCACAAAGCTGCAAGTACCGCAGCTCTGGGGTGGAGATCAAACTGCAGGAGACCCTCCAAGCTGGCGAAAGATCTCTGCTGCACACCTGCAAGACTCGTTTCACAATAAACATCACGTTTTCTCCTCTGTACGGGACCTGCGATGGCCTTCCTCTAAAGCAGGTTCACCCCAAGACCTCCTCTCTCATGCATGCTGGACTAAGATCTCTTAGAGCTGTGTATTTCTGCCTTGCAGCTAGTCCTGCTTCGTGGCGGGTTGGAGTCCTTTGCTCCCTAAGTCTCTCTAGAGATGGGAGGGAAATGGGCTTGGCATTTCCTGATCTTATATTAATGGTCGCAATAAAGAAATAATTGCCTGCTGATAGGGATTGTGTTAATACTCTCAGGAGGGAGACAAATGAAGGGAAAGGCTGTGAAAACGGAACCATCCTTTTATTGCTGCAGAGCACTGCATAGATATGATGAGGATGGGTGCCAGATTAGTTTATTACTGTGGAATAGCCTTTGGATATCACTCGCGCGGGTGCTATGTACATACGGAAAACAATTTGAGAGATAACAGGTAAGAGGGAGATTGTGAGCTGCTGGCTTCCCCATCGCAGCCCCAGTCCCCTGCCTGCTTCCCGGGGCGAATGGGACCTGCAGAATTTCAATCTCAAAGGCAACTTTTATTTCAGGGGGAATTGCTGAGCTACCAGCGCTTCCCCGAGCACAGCGATGCACTTTTGACTCATGAGGCATTTAGCAGTGCTGTTTGATAGCAACGGGCTGTGTTTCACGGCTTGATTTTTCACACGAGACTTGCCCAGGGAATGATTTTTTCCTGTAAGGTGTGCAGGGTCAGCCCTGCAAAACTGCAAATCTCAGCCCCAGCGCCAGGATAAAATCACGTTTCAAAACCCCGTTGTAGCTTAGGTGTTTTTGTAGTCTAAGGGGCAGAAACATTTACTTACAGAGATAACTGTGAAGACTGTGTTCACCACTCCGACGCCAATGGTTGCGTAAACTGGTTGGTCAACTCCAGCTCTCTCGAAAATGTTTGTAGAGTAGTAAAAGATCTATCAAAATACATTAGGATGAAGGGTTAGGTAACAGGGCTGGTGGAACTTTTTGTTCTCTTGAGGGAAGAGTTGCACTTGCTTGGCTGAGCTGTGAAGTAATTTAATTATGATTAGTTTTCCAACTTTTTAATGGCTTGTTGTAATAATTAAAGCTGAAACTTTCAAAGGAGCCTGAGGGAGTTAAAAATCCTATTGAAATTCCCCTCCCAAGCTATTGCATTTGCACATTTTAAGCTGTTTTTTTTCCGTATAGTCCCGTGTTTAATCTTGAGAGCCAGATCACCAGCACCGAGCGCTGGAGACAAATACCTTAATATGACTGAGTTTAAAATGAATTTTAAAATATCCTTGCTCTGTTGGAATGACTCATTTTTTCCCCCTTCTCTCAAAGAATAAGGCAATTCCTGTTTTGTGGAAGCTCGGGCAGGAGGCCAATGGGTGGCTGACCCCATGGCTGGTGGATGGGGTTGGGCATGGCATCGAGTGGGGGCAGCCGTGCTTGGCAGGGTGCCGGTCCCCGGTTCAGCCCTGCGAGGTTGGGCATCCCTGCGCGCTGCTCTGCGCTGCGATGTGGAAATGCTCATAAAGTTTGGAAAGCCGGTGGGACAGAGACCTCAAGCTTTGTAAAGTTGCCACCAGACTTCTGAAAATTTGAGTCTTGGCCAGTTTTGAAAAGGAGGCTCCGTGCTTCTAGACATAAAATGGTAATTTCTGGTATCCCAGGAGGTGCTGCAAAGACGGTTTAAAAATAGCTAAAAGATGGTGATTATGTGGTTCCTGGGGTGAGCAGGTGGTCATTAAAGAGAGCAAACTGCTGATGAACTCAGGTATGAGAAGGGTCATGGGAGAGCTCAGTGTGCACCCACCGTGCCGGCTGGTTTCACTCTGAACTCCCTCACACCCTTGTCCCCTCCTGCCCCCCTGCAGCCCGGCTCAGCAGTGAGGTCCACCTTCAGCACCCATGGTGGTGGCCGCGGAGCCTACTGCAGTCATGGGAAAGCCATCTCTTCACCCCTGCATGGCTTGGACGGAACCAGCATTGCCTTTTCATGCTCAGCGTGGATTTTTTTAAAGGCAAACATTTTGGGAGACTCACTGCGTTGATTCCTGAGAACTGCTGAGATATCTGCACCATCAGCGCCACGATGACAGCCTGCTTGTACTTTGAAGAGGTGAAAAGCTGCCTTATGGAGACTTTCTTTTCACTAGCAGCTTCTTGCTTCTCCTTTTCCATCTCAGCAATCTCTTTCATCGGGTCACAGTTTCCTCTGAGCCTTTTCAAACCTTAAGATGTGGTAGATAAGGAGTAGAGTAAGGACAAGAATCTCTCTAGCCAAAACTCCGGGTAAGCCAACCACATGGACAGTAGCGTCCTCTTGCTCTGAGGACTCCTATGGCACATCAAGCCCCAAAAGTGTGTCTGCTTGGCACCTTGCAGCTGCACATTAGTTCCGTGAAAGTGCTGAGACACCACGCTCAAGCCTCATCCCTTGGCAATGCTTATTGGTCCCGTGCAAACATATCTCAATAGCTTCTGGTCCAGAGCTAGTTTATACTTCATCAGCTCACAGCTTCTCACCTCAGTTTCAGCTGTGTCCTACCATTTACTGCCATTACTCTTTGTAGGGATGGCTGGAGCCAGCTAAGGGGGGCCACGTTGGAGGATGTATGAGTGGTTGCAGTGGGCACTGTGGATTTGCTGTGTAGTTGTAAATAGCACCAAGGATGGAGAGATCATCTGTCCCCCAGAAGATGTCATTTTTACACCTGATTGAAATTCCTTCCAACTGAATGGGGTTGTTGAGGGGCGGAATCTGCTAGATGTGATCTCTCTGATGGGAAGGAGTAACACACTAAGGCTCACACCACCCGCAGCGATATATAAGTGAGTGTCAGTGACTATGCAGGAGTCCAAAATCCCACCTGCAAATGTGCTGTGTGGGATGGAGCAACTATACCCAATTACATGTGTGAGCCCTCAGCCGGGCTTTTCCTTCTGTGTTTAATACTATGTATAATATAAAAACAACTCCTGACAAGCCCAGAATGCGCGTCTTACTTTTTTTAGCTTCTTCCACCTTCCCCAGTTTGATGTAAAGGTATCGAGGGCTCTCGGGGCACAGTAGGAGCAGGAAGAACTGCAGGAGGGCAGCCACACCGGACAGACCGAGGAGCAGAGGCCACATCTCGTCATTGCCCAGGAGAAAGTCTAGTCCGAGGACCTGGAATAATTGAGACATGTAAGAATGGCTTATCTTGCACCCTAGGAAAACAAAGCAATTGACCACTATGGCATTTCAAAGTGACGACCTGGAAGAAAACTAGAAGCAAATACCAATTCTCAGTCCCGACAATTTGATTTCTTTAGTTATGATGCACATTTACAAGGAGGGAATGAACAGACGGCGTAAAATGTCATGAGTGAGGCTTCAGGACAATCCTCTGCAAGCCTGTTGCCCACCCTGGGGTGACTCGGTCCTCCTTGGGGTGTGCCACTGGCAGGAGACCTGTGCCTGACCAGAACCACTCAGCAAATACAGGCACGCTGATGAAATGTTTTCTCCTCAGACCTTGCTGTGCTGGGTTTTTAGAGTATGGATTTTTATGGGCATATGTGTCCTAAACACCTCCACAAAGATGTAGAGCTCAGATGGAGGTCCACGCAGCGCGGGATGCCCCAGCTGTGTGCCCGCGAACCAGCACAGTCTGAGCACCGGGGCCACAGCGCAGCGTGAGGCTCAGCAAATCGGCTAACTGGAGCTTTGCTTCAGTGGGGGATTATGGCACCGGAAAAGGGGTTCCAGAGGGATTGCGAGTACTTGCAAGCTTTTTCCTTCCACAATTTGCAAAGCATTTTTTGTATTCTCACAGCCAGTGAAGCCAGCAGGACCTTCCTTGTGAGGTTTTTTTTTTTCCCCATGGTCTGTCCATAGTCTTTGGCTAAGTCAGATTAGATGAACTTTGTGGTTATGTTAAGTTTTTCTGGATGTGTTGATTCTTGGTACATTTATGTGCCAGCCAGTCACGTAGCTGGGACTCCTGGCATGGTGGGAGATGCTGATGGAGATGTTGGACTCCCTGCTTCTTGATGAAGCCATTTTTGAGTACCTGAAAATCAGGGCTCTCATGTTCAGGATGTAGTCTGACTCTGATGAGACGGGTACAAAAACTTTGCAGTGGAGGGAAGAAATTGTTTGCAGGAGTACTTTTTATTTCATGAGAAGTCATCTGTGTTAAGGACACCTCTGACTCAAGGAAGGAGTTTAACGCCATTGGAGCAGATTGCTTCCCACTCTCCTTCAGTTTCAGGGTGGAACGATGAGTGATACCTCAGCATATCACTGGGGTATCCCTCATCTCTGAAATACCCTCTCTGGACTCGTGCGCTTTCCTTCTTACCTGGCTGATGAGGATACCCGTGACAATAGCAAGCTGGTGCAATGTCCCCAGAGCTCCTCGAAGGGCCGTGGGAGAGACCTCGCTGACGTACATGGGCACAAGTCCGGAGGAGAGCCCTGCACCAAGCACACGTGGGGGTCACCTCTTCTAGACCAGCAACCAGCAGAAACCACTTCCCAAACGGGAAAAGGAAGACGGAGCCCGTGTGCTGCATCCCACATCCCACCAAGTCCCTGGTGCCTGGCTGGGAACCACCCGCACCCTGCAAAGGTGCTCGGATATCCCCGGATTCGGAGCCTTGAGCAGGGAAGCCTTTACACTTGAACACACATGTAGGGGCATGGAGCAGAGATTGTCGGCTCGGAGAAGTTATCACAGAGCAAAGAGCTTTCTTAAAACTTGCCTTGAACCTTCAGAGTGCAGTATTGTATTTGCATACCAGTAAGTGATAATGAGCTGTTGTTTCTTAGCTAATTCTAATGTAATTGCATATTATTTGCCTACTATCTTATCCTTGCTGTGTACAGTGCTCCTGTACTATGTGCTAGATAGTACTGTTGTCTGGGGAACCTGTTAAACAGCACGGCTAATAACATACTGTTACAACAGCCACCACCAAGACCAAGCCTTGAGATACGGAGGAGGGACTCGCTCCTTTCTAGGATACATAAAATAAAACAATTTTGTGATAGAACCAACCCAAATACTTCTGGGAAAGATCCAGGTTTGAGAAGGACTGAGATAGGGGGGAAGAGGGAAACTCCCACCTGGGAAACCCCTTCTGAACTGAAAAAAAAGTTTGAAAAATAGAAGAAACTCTAACTGCAGCCCTGGAGCGATGCAGCACTGAGCACCCTGTGAAGGGACAGATGACCCTGCTTGGACTTACCGCAGTACAGTCCCGTGACGGCTCTCCCGGCGATGATGAGTATATGAGATGGCCCGAATTTCGCCAGCCCCATGAGAAGGTTCCCGGCAATGGAGAGGACATTCACCACCAGCATGGCTTTCACCCTGTAAGGCAGCATCAGCGCCTCACTCAGCCAAAGCAGCCATCGCGACATATAATCAGAGCTATTAAGTGATTTAATCGGCACTACAGGGGAAAAAATAATGATCGTAGGCACTGAAAAAAATACTGGACAGGGATGCAATCAGAGTAGCTAAACGTATATTATACATTGCGGGCAAATGCCATTCAGATGCCCTCTTCTCCTTTTTGTCACGGAAAGGAAGGGGGGAATTTGGAAGTTAGTCAAGGCTGCTCATCAGCTGCTTATTTGAAGTGCTAAAAGTTGCAATAAAACATCTGACTTCTTATAATTGAGGATTTTAATAAGCCAGACCTATGTGATGGTTGGAACATTATTTTTGAGGTTTGAGGTGGGGTTTTTTTTTGGTTGTGTTTTTTTTTTCATTAAATTGGGGAAAATAACACAACGGGGAAGAAAAGGTTCTAGGGGAAAAAGCAAAGAAAAATGCTTGGGCTGTGGCACGCAGGTCACAGCACACAAAGTCCTCTCACCTCCCCAGCCGGTCGCCGATCCACCCCACGGTGAAGGAGGAGACCATGCCGCCGACGGCGAACACGGAGACAGAGAGGGACCAGTACATGGTGAGGATGAGGTGCGGGGCGGTGGTGAGGTCCTCGCCGATGTCAGCCGGGGGTGTGATCGTGCCCTTGGTGCCACCCCAGGGCTCCGTGCCAGGGACGGGGACAGTGCCATTCTCCCCAGAGGCGTCGGTGGCATGTCTGTCCAGAGGGGCAATGCCCAGCACACGCCCGTAGTGGGCTTCTATCACCTGTGATGGGCAAAGAGGAAAAAAGCCATCAGCTCAAATCTATAACCACCTCCAACCCCTGCTATGGGTTTTTTTTTTTCTTCTGCCCCAGGAAAAGCTTTTCATCACAGGCTCTGCAGGGGTGAAATCTTGGGGTCCCCCCCCAGCTCCCCAGCACCCAGACCCCCAGCGGGGAGGGACCATGAGGGCGGGTGTGGAGCATCCCGCCTCATCCAACGCCACCTCCCGGGGACGGGGTGAGCACAGTGTCCCGATTTGGCACCCAAGGAGAGGTGCCGTCCCTCGGTCTGGGCACAGCGACCGCGCTGCAGTGGGGGTGGCAGCATGACATGCCGAGTCCCGCTCCTTTTGCTGGGGGGATGGCGGTGGGGGGTCCGCGCCGTTTTCTCACCTCGCTGCCTTATCATGGGGGCTTTGTACTGCGGGAGATAGCGGCTGGGGAAGGTCCCTTCTGCAAGGGACAAACCAGCCCTGGCTGCCTTGAAGCCCCCGTCCTTTGGCTGTGCATGGCTTGGGGGGTTCAGCTTACCTTCTGGGGGGCATTAATGACACCCAGCCTGTAGCCGTACTGGAAGAAGCCCAACACCGCAGTGAAGACAGAGAGGACGAGTGTTCCCGTGAGGTGCTGGGGGAGGAAGCAGAGAACAGCCTCACCCCGCTGTCCTAGCCCTGCCCAAACCTGGGGGGCTGCACCCCATCCCCATCCCCGTCCCACGGCACCCCGCCGCCCATCTGGCCGGGACAGCGGCACCCGGGGATGCTGCTGTAGTGGCACAGGCGCTCTGGCTGGCTCTGAAGGAGAAGGCGAAGCCCCCAGGGACGGGCAGGATCGGGCCCCCAGGACAGTTGCCCCACAAAGGGCCATCTGGGCTGGGGCTCTCCTTGCTGCTCTGCTGTCCTTGCCCCGGGGTGAGTGGCGAGCGGGATCTCTGCCCGGTACGGCAGCACGGGCAGCAGCATCAACGTGCCCTGTCCCATCCCCAGCACATGGGCAGCACCACTGCTGAAGCAGAACAGCTGGGAAAAAATGACCAAAATGGTGTTTTTCAGCAGTGCTGCTTCACGTATTATTTCCTCCCATCACAGTTGAAATTATCTGATGAGCTGACGGAGCTCTTAAAAATAAAAAACAATCATTTGACCCCTTTGCCCCTGCGCTCAGCATGCAGACATCAAAGAGCGATTAATTAGGGGAGAGGATTTATTTCTTTTGTTGGTTTTGGTCTTGGCAAGCAATAAATACCATTGCTCAGCGCTGGGCTCCCGCAGAAATTCTAGTGCAAAAATATCACCGAGCTGTAGTTACCTTCTCTGCTTGCATTTTGCTTTTCTTGTCCATCCCGCAGCTCCTCCGCTGTCCTCCCCGGAGCGATCACTGTCCTGTGCTGCGGAGCGAGGTGGGAGCTTGGGCAGGGCAGGAGGGAGAGCAGGGCTGGGATGGGGACGGCAGGGCTGGGATGGGGACAGCAAAACTGGCTGGCTGGCGCGCTGAGAGATGGGACTATATCAGCTCTGGAGTTAATGAGAAACCCAAGCCTCCATGTGTTATTTGGTCACCGCTTGGCTCAGAGCAGCCACTACCAATCCCCGTATTTGGGGGGACAAACGCAACAGTGGGAGACCGGCAAAGGCATAGAGTGGACCTGGGAAATCCAAATGATCCAGCTGAAAGGCTGATTTGGGGCTGTCCCTCGGCTGGACAGTCTGCGATGTGACATGCCAGGGACTTGGGAACATGCTACAGCCTGTTTCGAGATGTTCAACACCTTTCTTGGCTTCTGCGCCGGGTTTGTGTGCTGCATTACAAACCTCTCGCTGAATTCACAAGAAGAAACCTTTCCAGCATATGTAGCAAAAAAGCTAGAAAATGACTGAGTATTTTGTTTAGATACCACTTGGCGCCTGCTTTAAAATATATTTTTGTGTCTATATAACACACACAGCCAAACATATATAAATACAGATGTATACAGGTCTCTATGTATGTACATACATACCTGCACGCACACAGCCCCCTCAGCGCCTGGCTGTACTGCTGGTACACACCTGTACGTATGCATCCGGAGCGTTCGGAGGAGACGGCTGTGTGTGCATATGGAGATACGACATAGCAAAATTACCCAGAATATCACAATAACATACATTTTTCCTTAAAAAGCCCATAACGGTGTGAACGCTGAGCCTTGCGGCACTACCAGCTGATTGCTGCGCTATCAAATATTGCCGGTGCCAGCAAATATTGCCGATGCCACCAGGTACTGCTGATGCTGCCAAACATCTCAGCCCTTTGGCTTGGCTCACACGGTAGTCATGAACTTTGCACATCGGCAAAAGCTGGTCTGAGCTGGTCTTGCTCCGGCTTTGCTTTCCTTAGACATCATCAGCGAGAGGAGCCGCGGGGCCAGGGCGAACGGTGGCATCCGTAGCAGACACGTCAAAGTCTGAATCAGCCAAGAAGGTGATTAATGCTGATTACCTTCCAGATAAGCTTCTGATGGGTCTGGCAGCCAAGTTACGGCGACTCATTGGATGATGCTCTCAGTCAGCCAGGCTTCACATGGGCACAAAATGTACTTTCTGCAGAGGAAGAGGGAAGGTAAAAAAAAAAAAAAAGAGATGAGCAAGACCACTAATCTTTGCACTGGTCTCCTCCAGTAAAGTAAAACTTTAACTGGAGGAGAAAAGTTCATTGCATTCATGCAGGCATTGATTCCAGCCGCGGCACCTGCATTCCCTGTGGGCTGGCGTAGCTGCAAAGGGGAGGGCCCCGAGGCTGAGCTTTTTGAAGTTTTCCCCCAATATTTGTCCTTCCAGCCGAGATCTTTGCCCGTCGCGTTTGTTTGCTCGTTGTGCGTGGATACCCAGGCATTTACAAGCACCGTTTCTTTGCATTGTGGTTAAATGCCTCCATGCGAGGGGCCGGCAGCATTAGGCAATTAACAGGCTGCTCAAGTTTGACTGGGAAAAAAGAATAAATGAGACCTCTGACCCAACATCCCAAACGGAAACCCTGTGGCACTGTGAAACTCCTGGCCAGGACTGATGTCCCCCTCTGGAAGCTCTAACCCATTGGGGGTGCCTGGCCGAGGGAGGATGATGCTTTTCCCGCCCTACTCTTCCCAGCCCAGCGGCGGCGGTTTGAGGGGACAAAGGCCAGCTACGTACTGAAAGGACAGAGCGGGGTGGCCTTTCCCTGACTTGTAGCCTGTCGTGTCCTCCCTGCTGCTGCTTACACAGCAGAGCCCTCCCTTAATCCGGATTCCCCGGGAGGGGGTGCGGAGCAGTGGGGAGGCAGAGTGAGCATCACGCGCCTCCCCAGGAGCAGCCCAGCAACTTCCGTGGAAACCTTGGATGGCAAAGGCTGGAGGCCCTGTGGCCACTAGCCTCCCTCAGCCAGGTCTGCTGGCAAAAGGCATAAAGTTATCCCGGGGGCACTCCCCTCCCATCCCATCCCCTCCTCTCCCATCCCATCCCCTCCCCTCCCATCTCCTCCCCTCCCATCCCATCCCATCCCATCCCCAGGATGGGAACGGTGTGTAAATCTGCCTCCTGCTGCAGTCCCCCCCCCAAAGGGGCTGTCAGAGCATCACACCTTGACTGTTCGCTTGGAAAACTGAAGCACAACGCTCCTACACGTGAGAGCACCTCGCCCAACTCCACCAGGATGAATGATCAGCCCGTCTAATCTCTTGCGTGTTTGATGGCTGGTTGTGGGACCGTAGGGTGCAGATATCAACACAGCACAGCTCAGGAGCGATACCACCCCGTCCCATGGCCGAGGAGCCTCACCAGGTAGCAGTTAAGTGATTTGACCAAGGGCACAGAGATCAAAAGGGCAAAGGGGAGATGGCAGCTGGCCCACGGGCATCTTCCCTGTGGGGTCAGCCCTGCCATCCTCATCTTCACCTTGGAGCTTGCCAGCCTGGAGCTTGTTTGTACTTTCTCTTGGCCACGTTCAGATGATCTTTGAGTACGCCTGGGGATAACGAGCACGTGTGCTTCATGCGGCTTGTACGCACAGGGCTTTCCTTGCCAGGGCAGACAGCGGCTCAGCCGTGTGGATTCATCCCGCGGTTATTCAAGGAACATGGTGTGATGCAGAGGTGAAACATGCAGGTGACAAATGTGGGTCTCCACGCATGTGACTGACTGCTGCCGTGGGTCCAGGTGACCCCAGCCTGAGGGTATCACTGCCATTTCCAGGTAAAGCCCAGTAGAAATACCAATGTCACTGTTTCCAGGACAGCAGCACCCACCGCACCCCTGTTGGTGCTTTGGCCAGTGCCGTAGGGTTTTGTGGCTTTTCTCCAGGGCTCCTGGCAAGAAACTGCTCCAAATTGATCTCCTATCTTCTCAATGCCTGAGTGTGCAAAAAACATAAATGCCAGGAATCCTAAACAGCATCCAGCCCCCAAACCCCGGGCGACTGCACCTTGTAGCACGAATCCTAACGTTTCGTGATGGGCATCATTTACATTATTCGCAAACAGCAGTGATTGCATTATTGCTAAGATGTTACTTATTAATAAAGTGTAAAAAATACATATAATGCTACTGTCATGCAGAATTGCCACACTTATTGCCTACTGTATGTCGTGTCTACTATCATTGGTGGTGTTGCTAAACCTAATGCTATGTGATAAAAGCAACGGGTTAAAGTTTATGATCGGGCTTTGCTTTTAAACAACTGAACGCGCTGTCACATCACTGCAAGTCATTTAAAGACTCCATAAGGATAGTGAGGCTTTCTCTGCAGCCGGGGTAATTTGCACACTCATTTTACTGCCTTTGGGTCATCCAGAGGTGGCTTTGATGTTAAAAAAAAAAAAGGGGGGGAAAAAAGAAAACATAAACCGAAACAAAAACAGAAAGGAAAAAAAAAAAGGAAGATCCAGACTGTAAGGTTGTGGCTCTCCAGGTAAGAGTGGGCTGATGAGGCGCAGCAGAGGCTGGCAAAAAAAGAAAGCGATATATGTTCATTTTTTGGTCTATATTTGCCCAGCAGCCAGGGCAGGCAGCAGTGCTGGGGCCACCCGCGGGACAGGGGCTTCAGGCTGACAAAACACATTTGAGAGGGAGAATTTGGTGCATTTACAGCACAGTTGTAAAGATACCGGTGTGTTGGCCTTGTACCTTCCCAGCAAAAAATAGTGGCATTAAACCAGGGGAGTTTAATGGGGCCCTTCCCACCCACTCCCCAGCTCCGGTTGGAGCAGCATCTCCCAGGCAAGAAAAACTGGGAAGCAAACCCAGCAAACCTCTTCTGCAGTGGGTCGCGACAGCTAAGACGGGAAGCGGCAGCTCTGCAGCGCTACACAGGGCAATACACAGATGCCGCAGGGGCAGGAGGGTGGCGACAGGCATCCTACGCCCTGAACCGCATCCTTATTGCCGAGAACATGGATCTCCTTAGAGCAGCCATGCCCCCAGCTGGGTGGCTTATCATCCCGGGCACAGGTACGGCATGGTATGGAGGTCCACCCCATACCTTCAGGAACAGGCAGATTCAGCTGCTCGCTGCCGGCCCATGTGATGCTCACGTTGGCCCCAATGACGTAGCACCACTGCACAAATTGCTGCATGAGCAGCAACGGACCTGCGTGGGCTCAGGTCGAGACAAAGAATTGCAGCACAACTTCAACCATTTCCAGCAACCAAGCCCAGCTTCGGGGCCAGGGTCACCTCAAGCATCCCCTTTCTGTCCCAAAATACATAACAGGATCAACCCTAAAACCATCTCACAACAAGGAAAATGCCATTTGATAATCACCGGCTGAAACAGGTTCGAAAACACAATTAATTCACACAAGTAGCTGCTACAGCCTTACCTCGGAGCATCCTTTACCTTGGGAGCGGTACCCAGCATCTCCCCGGTGTCCGCAGCGTTCTGGGGGTGACCCCTGTGGCCTCGCATGGCCTCACACCAGCTCTGGGGCTTTTCTTTCATGTACCATGGAGGGTACGTCTTGTCCCCGAAGTTCATGCAGTATTTCACAGCAACTCGGTAAATAATTGAACCTGCAGCAGGCTCAAGTGACTCCTGCATGCACAGACATTATTTCTCTTTTTTCTCCTGCAGCACTGCTCAGCTGAACAAGTAAGGTTCATTTCCTGGCTAAAAACTCCCAGAAACAGGGTTTTAAAAGGAGCCCAGGTTTTAGTTTCTGATAGCGTTGATCAACCACAAGCTATGTTATTTACAACAAAAGACAAGCAAATCGAAGCGAGGAGTATTTGGAGGGGAACGCAGGTCTTAATAATAATCATGGGTTGATTATGTAGAAAAGCAGAAGTTTTCAGGTGGTGATGATCCGTTGAGACACCCCCTCAGCTGCTCCTCGCTGCTGGGCAGCATCGCAGGGGATGTGCCCCGTCCCCCCGCAGGCACCCTGCCCAAACCCGTCGCTTTCCAGAGCCCCTCCAGGCAAAGGGCATCGCCACTCAGAGCCCTGAAAAGCCCCTCTACCTCCACGATCCACTAACTGTTAACACCCCAGCTTTTAGTTACAAAAATGTAAAAGGCATGGCTTAATGTTGAAGATTTGTGTTTTATTGTGTTGGCACCAGAAATGCGTTTGCTCTGTGGTATGTCCGTGTACACACTCCGTAGACAAGACTGCGTTCATATTGGCTCCTTATGCTTTTTGTTTCAAATGACTCTATGGTTTTGATAAATACATTCACAAGCTACCTTATGTTTAAACACAACAATTCCCTTCTATTTTGTCACTGTACCCAAAAGACTCACAGTAAAACCCAAACCATCCAAAGCTGTGTAATTGTCACTTCAAGCGGGACAAAAAAAAAAAAAGTTATCAGTTTGCAACATATTAAAAAGTTCTGGGCTTTATTTTATTTATATTTTAACCACAGTGAAAATACAAAGAGCTGGTGGCAATCAGTGTCTGCGATGGGACTTGTACGGGGTTTTAATTCCCGCGTTGCGGCGTTATGGCCATCGCTACATTTTGCAGGGTGCTTAAGCAGGCGCTGGGCGGGCTGCTGCACCGGACCAGTGGGAGGATGCCCAGTGGCCAGAGGGTGAAGGTGGCACCTACAAAGCACCTCTTGCCCATGCTCCTGGAAGCCGTGCCCTGCCGGGCATCCTGCCACAGGCAATCCCTGCCGGCACCCAACGGCAATGCGCTGCCTGTGCGGGTACCGCTGCCGCGCAGCCCTGCCCGTGGGATGCTTCCCGTCCCATCCCCACCGCCCCGCGTCACCTCTTACCCTTGATAAAGATTCAAGTTTGACCAAGTCCTGTTGATTTAATCATTTTTTAATAAAGCCATCGTTACTGAGTACACCAAGATTGCCAGTTAAGCTCTCTATATGTCGCTGGAGGTAACAGCGCTGTGATCGACAGCGGAACGGAAAAAAAAATATAAAATAAACCAAACCAAAAAAAACAAACCCCAACCGAAACGAGGTAGGTTAAAACCAGCAACACAGACCTTGTTATGCGACACCCCAACACCACAGGCGGCCATGCTTGCAGCTACTGAGAAAGAAAACCCCAGATACGCACCGAAAACGGAAATCAACTGAGCAGAGTTTATAAGGACACGATTCAACCTGAACTAAACGCACACACACGGTTCGGCACAGATGTTGTCTTTCACTGTATGTTGGGTAATTCCTAGGGAGCAGAGGGGGCGGAAAACGAGTAGAGATTCAGAACCTTGGCCGAAGAAACCACACACATATATATATTATTATTTTTTAAGCTCTTTACAAGCCCAATCCAGCAATGCGGGGGACAGGCAGCTCATTTCATCATCCCCGTCCCCGCGCCGGCTGCCTCTGCACGCCAGCGCCCGCCTCCGGGCTCGGGGGAAGCCGAGCGCCCGCAGCTCACGCCGGTTTCGGCATCGGGGTCTGGTGCCCGCGGCATCCCGGCAGCCGTCTGCGGCCACAAATCCCACCTCGGGGGCGAGCGCGGGGCTCCTCCGACCGCTCTGCCGTCCTCTCCTCCTCCGATCCCCCGTCCCGGTGCCCGCGGCCAAGCCCCGGGGCAGGCGGGCACCTCCGGAGCAATAACAAATGGCACCTCTGTCCCTATCAAGACACACCATTATGTGAAGATCCATATAGAAATATGGATTGACAGACTTGACAAAAATGGTAGCTGATTTTTATTAGTCTAAGGCTAGTAGTTTAGCCATTTAAAATCCATTTCCCAAAAGAGGGGAAAAAAAACCTATTATTTTTTCTCTTCTTTAAAAATCCGTTAAGCCGTTGCTGCCAAAAGCAACATGTAAATGTTGGTGAAGGCAAAAGATTTCTAAAATTACCCAGCTATACGGTTATGGCCTTCATCACAAAGATAAAAGGTACATTTATTGTGCTGTCTCTCACCAGATTTAATTGGTAACTTTACAACATACTATATATTTGATGCTAGCAGGCAGACAGAATTAAAAACAGACTTTTTGACACTGTTTCTTTCCCCGTTCTTACAAAGTAGGGGACAAAGAAAAAGGAAAATAAAAAAAAAATTAATAAAATAAAATAAAGGAAAACTCATAACCCACTATAACACAGCGTTATCAGGAGACCTCGGGGGGTCCAAGCGCGAAAGTCCATCCCTGCCCGCAGCCCCCACCCCGGGGCTGACGGCGCCGGGGAAGCGTGGGGAGCGGTGTTCCTCGGGGCCCTCCGCATCTGCCTCTACAGTGTTAGTCCATGTGTTTAATGTCCTTTAAATTAGAAATAATGCCATGGCGGTGAGTGCCAAGTGCTCCTCTGTTACCAGTTCATCATGGAGTTTCTGTTGAGGGTCATGAAAAACACTTGGCTGCTTCCTCCGGATCTCACCGATGCAAAAAATACCTGTGTGGAAGCAAAAAAAGCCTTATTAATAATTTTTATTATTATAAGAAAAAGTCTGTTGATTGCCTCGGTGAGCGAGGAAAGCAGGAGCTGCCTGACACCCCGTGGTTTCCTCTGCCCAAACCTCCCTCCCTGCTTGTTTTCTCCGGATGACGGCAGAAATTTTATGCAGACCCATTGTTGCCCGGTTCTCAGTTTTCTGTGGAGCTCAGGGGCCGGAGCTAATGCACGCAAGACTCAGATCAAAATCGAACCACTTATTAGTAAACACGGTAATAAAACCTCCCTCGCTATCACTGCCAAAGAGAGCAAGGTTTGGAACACCTTAAAAATACCAAGTTTATCACATTTTACTGCCACGGCACCATTTATTATGCAATATTAATAAGACTGCTGTCAGTGGTTTGGAGCTCGCTAAACGTTAACCATTTGGGTCAATATCTGCCTCGGTTTGAAATGGTTTTCTTTGGAAAAGTTAGTTCTGGTATTTCAGCTATTCCTGAAAGTAAAGCTCAGGAAAACTCCCTTCCTTCAATATGCTCCAAGCACAGAAATGTAACAGGACTCTGTATGAAGAATACGATTTTTGGTGCTTCTGTCAGGATCCACCAGCACTTGACCTCAACGGAAGTCTTAAATAATAAATTGTAATTCACAAATATTGAAGGGGACAACCTGAAGCCGCTGTCCTTTTTAAAACAAAAAATTATTCAATCTTCACGACTTTCATTGTTAACCATTTCTCCAGAAAGAGAAACATTTGTATTTAGTATTTCAAACCCACTGGCGATCAGTTAGTTCCAGTATTTTTGAAAGAACGAGGTGGGTTTTTTTCCAGTTTTCTTAGAAAATGAAAGAAAAATCAATAGGAGCAAACCAGAAGAAAAACCCTTTAAAAAAACCCCAACAAACCAATATAAAACCTGCAGAGCCAAGTACTCAAAAGTTAGGAAAAAAGCAAACTAGGGGTATGTGTGCAACTTAAATTCAGTTTCTTGGGCAGCTTCCCATGATATACTCAATTGTAAAGTTAGGATACATTTTTTCTGCAGAGCTCCATCCTAACTCCATGCAACAGGTAGGGCAACGCTCAACTAATGAACAGCTGTTCAATAAACTGATCGTGGCCTCAAACCTTATTTATTGCACGTTATTAAACCCTGCTCTGGGGACAGAGCAATCAGCTTCTTCACGTGTTTCGTGATCGTGCTCGTTACGAAAGAACTCCCTGCTGCGTGGTCCCGATTTATCTTGGTGAAACCTTGTGAGATGAAATGCCAAGAGCAGAAACAAGACCTTGGCACTCAACCATCTCTTCCATGCAAATATTCTTTTTCCTCCAGCAATTTCTTCTTTCCTCATTCCCTGCACCCCTTGCTCCATCAGCAACATGGGTGGCAAGGGTCATCTACATGACGTTCCCCACGCAACTCTGGTGCTCCTCCAGAGCTTTATTTACCAATGGTGTCCACAGAAAAAGATGGGGCTCCAAGCAGAAAATAATTTACAACGCATCCAAATGCATCTAAAAATGTTTGTGCACCAGAGCTCAGATCGGGGTCACTTACACATCCTTACTGCTACCATTTCTCAACTTTTGCAGCAGTTACTTGGCAGCCTCAATAGTTAACGCTCAGATGGAAGACTTGGGGAGAAAGTCAAGACAAGTCAACGCAGATCTCAGCTAGAGGTCGAAGAGATCTTGTAGATCTTCCCACCACAGGCTGAGGTCTGCATGCGCTGGAGACAATTAATTGGGAGTGGGTTCAGATTAATTATTAACCTCAAGATAAACCAGACTTAAAGTCTAAAAGTAGCTGGCTGTGGCATAAAGCATGGATACGAGCTTTGAAGTGGACTTACCTTATCATTTCTTTCACATAGAAACTTTAACCTTTGAGCTCGCTTGTGCATAAATACTCCGTCCAAATGTCCCGTCTCCACTGACCGGATTTCAATAGCTTTCTCTCCCCAGCCCATTATTTGATTGGAATGAATGTAGGCTGTCAAAAGGAAGCGTGTGGTTACAACGTGTGCTGAGCTAAATATTACGCAAGGGGCAAAAAGGCTCTCGTCAGCTGTTATTCAAAGCCTACGTAGATCAGCGGCAGAGCTCTGAGGGCTGGAGGCACAGGCGGCCAGGCACGCGCCTGCAGGGATAATAGCCTTTACATAGCGCTCTTCATCCAGAAATCGCTGAGTAATTTAAACAGAAGAAGCATCACTTCTGCGGGTGAGGAGCTGGGAAGTGCGGGAGTCGTGGAGCTGAGCAACAGCAGAGCCAGAAGAGCGAGCCAAGTGCTCCCGGCCCCGCACCCGGCCCCTCTTCCACTCGACACAGTATCCCACCAGTACAGCAGCTTATATTGTCTTACACTTAAGATGAACCAGAGCTCAAATACTCAAGAATTCACTTGCTCTTATTGCACAGGCTCAAACTGTAGAAATTTAGCAATTGCATCTCTTATCTGGCTGGAAGAAATCTCCTTGGATAAATAAAAGCCCAAATGACTCCATCTCAGCATCCCTGACTCCTCATCTTACTTGTCATTTGTATTTCATGCAGATGAAGAGGAAGGGTTGACCTACCCACGGAAGTAGGCATTTCTCCCCACTGGAGCACCACATCTTTAGTTATCCGTCCATAGGTGTTCACATATACGCCTTCATCCTCATAGCACACAAGCATCTCCATCCCGTCTGTTTTAGGCAGGATGACAATGGCGTGAGGAGTAATATTGCCCTGAATCTGCAGTTAAAATAAACCCTAAAAGTCAGAATTACATTGAATGGGGGAAGGGGGAAGGGGAAGGGAGCGGAGTCTTAGAAACTCAAAACCCCAAACCAACCCGAGAACAAACCCCTCCCTCGATTCAACAAACAGGCATTGGTTTTCAGAGATAAGCTTGAAGGGGAATAAACTGTCATGTTTACCCTACCATCAAAGCTGCCTGATACGTCATGGATAAACAGGTTCAGCAATTAGAGAGAGATCACAACATATACGCCCCCAAGACTGATGGCTGACACTGTGCTGTAACACAAATCAGCGACTGCTGACTGATGAATCCATCTCCGGTTCAAATTAAGGCAAATAAACCCAGAATATTACAGGTAGCCCTAGGGAGGAAGTACTCCCACTTTTTAGCAATCAGGCTGTAGCTCCAAGGGCAGCTACAGTGACTTTCCACCCACGTCTGCTCTTCCATAGCTAAGACAACACAAAATCATCCCGAACTGCTCCAGTATTTCTCCCTATGCTTCCTGCTAGCTCTCGCAGAGGAGGTTCAGCAGTTCCTGGATGTGATCAGTGACACAGTTTCTCCTAGATTAGTTTCTCGTGCTGCTTGGGCCAGCAGCATGGACAGAGCTTAAACGAGCTGACAAGAAAATCCTCACCTACAGTATTTTTTGTAGCACCGGTTCTCTCCTGAAATAGCTGATGGACCTGAGAGAGGTCCTGTGGTGAGTCCCTGCTGTCAGGGGGTTTGGGAGTTCTGAGCAGTGGGCTTCCTGAGATTTGGGCTACCCTAATCCTGCAACCTTCACCTGGGCAAACTGTGCTGCCCCAGCAGGAACAAGTGTTGGTGAGCACATCTGGGACACCAGGCAATGGGGCAGTGCACTGGGCATCCTGCTCTTGGTGGGTCTACGTTGTCCAATACCCAAGAACCTGGTTACATGGTATCTGGCCCTACAGAAAGCTCCATTACTGCTCCATGCAGTGTACAGATTCTCCTTTCTGTGGGACACGACAACTTTAAATCTGACTGCTCGGGCACGAGGACAGCAATAGCCTGGGCGAATAATGAACATGAAGTATGTGATACCTCCGAATCCTCTTTAAGCGAGTATCCATGAGGATGGCACTGGAGAATGTCATACCCATGGCAAGATGTCACCTGACTGGTCACCATTCCTGAGCCACCAAGGGCCCGTCCAAACCTTGCTGGTGACCTGCGTTAGTCATGCAGCAGCACTCCCCCGTGTACTCACGTGAGATGGTATATAGATATCATAAGAGTTCCCAGAATCTACATCAATCACATGGAAACCAGTGTGCGATCCAAAGATAACCTTGAGTCTCTGACCCTCTTCCACGGTGAGATCCACGAGCAACGGCTTGTGCTGGAGATCTGCAAAAGACTTTTATAATCCCTTCAGTGAGTATCACAGAAAACCAACAAATCCCCACAGCAGCAGCCTGATGCGGTTTTGAAATCATATTTGTTTGACTGTGTTTCCTACAAAATACGTGGTTATTTATATTCCTGTCTCTCTGTTCCTATGTCAGCTGCCTCAGAGGGTATTACCCACTCGCTCCCAGCGGATAAGCGCTCACCCTTGCCAAGCACAGCTCTTTTCCCCCAGGAGCCCGAGCCCAGCCTGAGGATTCGGTCTCTAAAGGAAGGCGACAGCTCAATTTTACATGAGCGGGCGTTCGGCCAGCACGCAGAGACCCCCCCGGGGCCGGTGCTGCTCTGAGTAACAAGCCCAAATTCTGCAGAGAGCTGTGACCACCCACCTCCCCTCTGGGCAGGGATCACCGCTCCGGTTCAGGCAGCTGAAATGAGTCAGATTAGCAAAGACCTACTTATCCCCGTTCAATCTAACCTGCTGGATGCAGGTTGGGACCATCTCCCTGGCACGGAGAGAGTATCTCTCCATGGCTTAGGTCTTCAG
>NW_009648255.1:6245257-6258784 GCF_000708025.1 Charadrius vociferus
AAACACCCCCAGGGAGAGAAAAGGGCTCCCAGCTCTCTGTGCAAGGACCACTCTGGCTCCTGACAGGGAAAATCAGTGGGTGGTACTTCCCACCGTCCCGACAGATTCCTGCCTACAAGGCAAGGAAAGGATGCTCAGCCCACCCCAGGCTGGAGGAGCAGCACCAGGAGCACTAGGGAGCATCCTCAGCAGAGCCCGTGGAGGCTGCATCCCAGGCTATTTTAATGCTGCTGAGCTCTCCGTGTCACTGAGCCCATTTATTCTGGCTTTTGTTCAGAAAAAGCAAATGTGACCTAATACTGAATAAGCCCATTTGTGCTGGAAGGATGCGAAATGAGATTACTCAGCATGAATGTCTCCAGAAGGCATTGCCCCTTGTGACTCGTCTCTGCACAGAGCTTAGGATGAAAAGTGCTTTAAAGTACTAAGTACAAAATACCCGTTGGCAGGTTATAGAGGAGAAAGGTCTCACTGAAGGAAAACTGAGGTAGATGAAAAGGGAGAGAAAAAGACAGAAAGAATGGGTCATTCTCCTGGACTTTCTGTCTTGAAACAGAATCCACATTGCAGAAGGGGAGAGGACCTTGCAAAATAAAAATGGAAAATAATTCCAACCTGGTTTCATATTGTATGTGAAAAATCAGTCAGAGGTTAAAGAAAACCCAACAAAACCAAAACCCAACCACACATAAAAAAAAAAACCCCACCAAAAATTCCATCTCAATTTTACTCAAGTACATTTGGTCAGCTTTCTGCAAACTTCCCAAGTAAAGCCTGCCAGCATAAGCTAATATTAGCACTTAATTCCTAGCCACAAGCAGAATGTACCCCACCTCTTCAGCCAGAATGTATCCCATCTCCCATGCCTGCCAGGCGTTCCCAGGAGCTCAGCTACATAAGTAAGATGCTTTTCTGCTCTGCGTAGTACATAGATCTCGCGTATATACAAATTAGTGCATTTTGGTTAAAAGATAAACATACCTTAAATGCCATAAACTTGTGATATGGTTTAGGAGCCCAAGCGTAGATCTCTACAGCATTCTTTAAGGCAATCACCAAGAACTTGATTCTTTCATATTTCACTAAAATGAAAATAATATCAATTTTAAAAAACCATTCCCTTTCTTTCCAACTCATCTCCAGGAACAGCTTCTCAGGCTGTCTCTCTGTTGGTTCTCGTTTGGTAAAGTGTCCACCTAATACATATAGATGAATACCAAATGTATTTGTGGCTATGGGCTACCCACACTTTTAAGAGAAATTGTCAGGTCAGATCTAAGACTAGAGAACAAAAGGGCATCTCTTCAGACAATTTTTTTTCCAGAGAGATCACTTACCGACTTTGTAGTGGATGCATCCCTCCAGGTCCCCGACCGTGATCCAGCCCTGCTTCTTCTCCACTTCAGGGTCGTTGTGTAAAATCCTGTTTCTCAGCCAGGAGAGATAGTACACGCGCAGCTTGTTCTTCTTTCCTGTTGGCAAAGGAAACACCTCTGTCAGAGCAGCATACGAGTGCACGGGAAATCTTGAGACCTCAGTGTTTACTGTCACTCAGAAGTTGATAAAATTAAAGTTTGTTTCATGATGAAGTTGAAAATGGTAATTTAGTCGTTGTGTTTTGTTTTTCTTTTTCTTGGAAAAAGGGGTATGGAAAGCAGCGCCCAGAGCTCCATCCCCCAAACTGCAGGCAGATGCTGGGAGAGCCGGGTTCTTGCTTCCCGCAGGCTGGAAATGTTCCTTTTCCTATAAATCAGCGTTCACAGAGACGGTCAGGCACAGCCGGGCTGTGACCCCAGCTCTCTTACCGCTCAGGGCTTACCCAACCACTCCACTACCTGTTTCTTTTCCTCTCTTCTCCTTCATACAACATTAATTCCACCCTGGAGCTGAGACACAAGGCTCCTGGGCCCGTGGCAGGCACCGCTACCCGCTGATAAGCCCGGTGCTGGGTTCTGCAATGCTGAGGGGCTGCCAAATTTCTGCACGCCTCTTGGATGGCTGCGACCCGGCTATAAACTTCCCCGCTGCCGCAAAGGCCCCCCCGCTATAGGGACAGGACACAGTTTGCACCGGGGTTGGTGGGAGAGGACCCAAACCATAAACCAGCGGTTCTGTCCGCTCGTGGGTTCCCAACTTGTCCCCAGGGCTCATCCTCAGCACCGCCTCAGGGGGTGGTGCTGCCTGGGGAGCGCTATCCCCCCCCCGCTTGATCTTCCACCCCTTCTTCCTACAGCTGCATCCCCAAAACCACAGGGGAGCTGCAGAGCAAGGTAAATGTGATAAAGCAGGATTTTTTAGGAGCTTTATCTGAACAGAAGGATCAGGAATTTGTCGGCGAACGCAGAGTGAGCCCAGAAGGGTGTTGAACAATGTGAAAGTAAACAGAAGGACGAGATCAAGCAGTTTTCCTAACGGGCATTTCTCTCGCTGTCCTCCATGAGCTTTGCAGGGCAGGCATCAGCAGGAGAAGGCTCTGCCCCGGCTCCACCACCCGTGTGCTTCACGGAGCCGCTCTGCAGGGAGGGTGCTGGGTGCTCTGCTGGGAGCCTGGACTACAGAGGTTTTTTTGGTTTGGTTTGGTTTGTTGGTTTTTTTGTGTTCTTGGGTTTTGTTTTTTTTTTTCCCAGAAATCACCTATGAGCCTGACCTGAGAGCTCCGGAACTCCAAGCTGAACCCAGGGACAGTGACCAGCCCATGGCCCTCGTGATGCTCGGGGCACCCTGAGCACAGCCATGGTTTGAGCTGGAGCTCTGAAGCCACGGTTCATGGTCCCTTGGCTAAAGCCAAACAGACCCAAAAGCAGAGCTCGCTGCCCCCTCAAGCTTCAAGATACCACCTCCCAGTTCTGCCAGGAGCATTTCTCCCACTGCCCCCTCCAGCCTTGCTGGGGTATCTGCCTGTATCCCGCACCTTGCCTTCCCTGCTGAAGGAGGATGGAGCGTTGCAGATGAGGTGGAGCCAGCAGGAGATGGGAGCAAATTTCTCTCAGAAGCATTCTTGCAGATCTAACACCTTTCGTTCTGGAATAATCAAGCTCTCCTGGGAGCTTCCCTTTGACACTGGTAGGCAGGTTTTGTCCGAGCTGGAACTGCTCAAGACCACGGCCAAGAAGGTTAACGATGGGCTGAGAGCATGAGAGGTGTACCTGATATTGTCACGAGGACGTTAAGACCCTCAAGTACGTCCATCTGTTGAAATCGCCGTCTGTTGATCAGGTTGTAGACCTTCCCTTGTCCGCTTCGATCCAGCAGCATCAGGCCGTTTTCTGTGCCCACCAGCAGATTCACACCTGAAGAGGAGAGGGCAATGGGCACCAGGAGCCACAGCTGCTCCCAAGGACAACACCTCAAGCTCCTCTCTGCTACCACCGAGAGAGTGACCGATCCCAGCTAAGGCTGTGATCTTCCCATGAACACAAAGAATCACTCTTACAGCACGGGGACTCGGGGACATTAGCCTTGCCCAGGATGGAGAAGGGGACAACTAGAGGCAAGGGCTCAGTTCTGCGACCTCATCCCCAGCCACACGCTCTGGAGAGCTTTGCTGAGGGCACGGTGTGATAAGGGGCTTACCCCATAGAGCAGCACAGAGTATCTCCGAGTTGAAGCGCTTCTTGTATTTCCGGATCTCCGGAGTGTCGCTGTGGGGACGGATGTTGGTGGGGTTGACGTTCACCACCGAGATCTTCCGGGCTTCGTTCAGCTTGGCCTGCTCCTGTCTGAGCAGCTCGCTGGTGAACAGGGCTTGCAAGGAAACACAACAAAACAGTGAGGTGTGATGGATTAATTGTATGTACCTCTTCTGTCAGGTTGTTGGTTTTTTTTTTTTTAATAGGAAGACAGTATTTGGTGTAGTTTCTGATGTCATCACTATGTTATGAGCTATTAGTTTGAAGAGGAATCATCAGGATTTTCTCATGGGTTGGAGCCACCACCAAAACCATCAGCAGGTGATGTCCTCAGACCTCCAGCCCTGCCTACCACGCTGACCAGCACTATTCACTGCCTGCCTGCCCACATCCAGTCATTTTCAATGGCTTCTGAGCAACTGCCAGCTTTTTTGAGTGATTACCACCTCCCAGTTCTGCCAGGAACATTTCTCCTGGCTGCCCAGGCAGATGGGTGGGTGGATTTCTGCCATTCCCTGTTTTCTCCTGGACCTTTCTGGTGGCCTTTCACTGGTAGGGGAGAAGAAGTTGGATGGAAACTGAAAAGCACAAGGATGCAGACACAGGCAGTGTTTGGACAAGAGTAAGGGAAAAGGTGAAGAGGTTCAGTGGGGTTATTCGGGCTTCACGACCTGGTTGCCACAAGGCCCTCCCCTCTCAAACTGGCCCCATTGCCTCCTACCAGTAGCAGATGACTCTTCGTCCTCATCTTCATCTTCATCAGTAGGCGAGGTCTGATACACTCTGGTGTCCACAAAGGGAGTGAAAGAGGCTTTGGTGCTACTTCCCATACCATACTGGAAAATAAACAGCAAAAAGAGAGCTCAGAGCAGAGAAATACATCATTTTGTGTATGCGTGTATACGTAGGACTAATTAGCAGACCCAATGCCTACCCCTGCGGTGCCCTTTTCAAGCCCTCTATGAACATTTGCTCCTCCTCCCCCATAACTAACGAGGAAAAACATTAAATTGGATTTGTGAGTGTCCACGAGCAACAGCAAAGGAGAGGAGCAGGGCCCGGCTCTGCTCTCGTCTCACAGGCAGAAGCACAGCACAGCCACGAGACCGGTTAGCGGAGCAGCCGCAGGGCCAGAGGCAAAAGTCAACGCAGGTAAAAACCAACTTGTCTGCGTGTAACACACCTGCCTTAAAAAGCCCTCTGTGGGGTGTCGGGCAGGTGAGGGTTTGCTTTTCCGGCTCTCCCACCTTGCAGCCCAGGTTGGCAGGACGGTGCTGGGAGCCCCCGGAAAGCCCCGGCACGGGGCAGCTGGTACGGACCAGGGACAACCGAAGTAACTCAGAGCTGGAAAAGGTGGGACTGCCGCTTTCCTTGTGCCAAGCCAAACGCTAACTGAGCAAAGATTTTGTTTCAAAAGGTCGTGGAAATCTCTTTTAGGACCAGGAGAGTTCGTACAGCCATAATACCGCTCTGCTTTTACCGCCTGTTATCGAGGGGTTTGCCAGGCTAAGCCCAAAACATTGATGCCCCTGGGAAAAGTCAGCTCTTTAGCAAAATGCCTATTTTGTGTTCTGTTGGGCTGTTATCACTGGTCCTCACACCTATGGCTGAGGCAGGACCCAGCGATGCCCCTCAGTACGCCTGGCTGCTCCGGATTTGGGAGGATCTGAAGTGCTGGAGGTGGGGAAGGGTTGGGGTGAGCTGTGCGATGCTGTAGGGAGAGCTTTCGATCAGGAGGTGTTTGGAAATGTCTCCGATGCTCAAGCTGATCAGAAGATAGCATCCCCGACACTGCTCCATCCCCTCCCCGCCCCAAGTCTGGTCTTCAGCACACCTTTGTCCACGTCCTCCCGGGGACATCACCTACGGGTCACCTGCAATTTCAATAACCTGCTTTAAATTGTCCACAGCATTTCAGGTGGGACCGCAGAAGGGGCCATTTCTAAGCTAACCAAACTTAACCTGAAGGTTTCGCCGGCAATGTCAGAGCCAATACTTTGCCAAAGAAATCTGGGGAGGAACAAACTGCAACATCACGTTGCTTTCTTTTTAAAGCCATTGCTTTGTTAAGGCAGAAAACAAGGCCAAGACATTCTCCCAAAGCAAATGGAAATCCTTGCCTTGGGAGTCAGTGATGTGATCTTCCCCCTTTGTTGAGCAGCTGATTTTTCCCACTCCAGTATTTACCCAGGACACGCTTTATGTATAACCTCTGTTAAGAGCTGTAACAGCAGCAAAACCCAGAAAAAGTCACTCTACAGCAGCACTGCTGCTCACATTTTTCTTCCTCTGGACATTTTCCTTCCCTGAAATAAATCTTCTGCAGCTTTCACATCACCAAGTCACCAGTGCCCGGGTTGTTCCCTGCGCCCAGTGCCACCACCCCTGTGGTGACAACGGCCATGGGGACAAGCCCGTGCTGAGGGAACATGTGCTGTGGGGAACCCCACCGCCCTGGCACATCTGTACCAAAACTGGGTTGGGTGGTACCTGTCCTCCGGTGGGATACAAAAAGTTTTAGGGGCAAGAAACCCCCATGGGGTGTAGGAGCACCCTCGTGCCTTGGGACTGCCCGTGGTGGCACTGAGCAGTTTTTGGGGTTGGTGGGTGCCTGGCTGGGCGAGCTGGCATCCACGCCCCGTGCACCCCGCTTCCCTCCCTGACAGCCCGCCTGTTTCCATAGAAACGGGATGGCTTTCCAAAAAGTACATGGTAACTGAGATCCACGGGAAGAGTTAATAGCCTGCAGCGGGGAAGGCTGCGGGAACAGATACCACATTTACATACACACTACGGCCATATTTGTGTGTGCATGTAAGATATACTCGCTACTTTGTGCTTCTTTCATATCCAAGAAATACACTTTTTCTTTTTTTTCCCTGCACTGAACGTCTTTTCCATGAAGCCCCAACTATTCAAGGAGGGGCAAAATTGAGTATTTACAGGAATGCTTTCCAGCCGAGAGCCAGGTGCTTTCTTACAAATGCATTACGAAGAATTCATCCTGGTGCACCAAGCGTTTCTTTTCTTTGCTCACATGGAGCTATTCCTCTCTGAAGAAGCCGGCATTTTAATAACTTACAAGTCTGTTACTTAAATATTAAGACCTCATCTTCCTCCAGATCCTGTTCAACCAGCTATAAACCTCCGTGGTGGCCTACAGAGACAGCATCAAGCCGCAGGGTGAGGTCGTGCTCGCTCCCTCCTTTTTGCTCGCAACACCGTGAGTCACCCAAAAGCCTGCGAACTAAATCCCCAAGTTTCCACTTACACCCACTCCTGGCTCAGTCAGCCCTAAAAAATGCAGTTTTAGAAATGGAAAAAGATCTTCTTGGTTGGTATTCTATAAATGAATATATTTAAACCCAATCCTTGCCTGCGTTTAAGCAGTCCCGGGATGACCGCGGAAGGCGTTACTTTCAGAATCAACTCTCTCATCACCGCTTTTAAAGGCAACGAGGAAACAGATAAAACCTTGAGGCCGAGTCACACACCATCTGTTCTTACGTTTTATCAATGCCCAATTCCAAGCAATTTTTATTTTTATACTGCTAGTAAAAGTAATCCATAAAATGAGCACATAATTTCTACGAAAGAGAATAAGATGACAGAACTTTTGATGTATAACCAACAAAATGGAAAGAAGAAATTAAATAAAATAGCCTATTTAGCACCAAATGGGTTGATTTCTCATGGGAAAACAGAGAACTATGTGCCTGGTTCCCACAGCTGGTGATGGTAAGCAAAAAACAACAATTCCCTTGGCTTACATGTCACATCTTGTACTTTCTAGGACTTTTTACACCTTATACAATGTTTATGTTCAATTGTGTCCCTGTACAACAGCTACCAGGGAGAAATACTTTGCCATGACTGGAAACACGCAGTTTTAAAGCTGTGCAGATTTTTGCGAGTCTGAAGAACTATCTAGAATTTTGTTGGCTTTGGTTTTTGCCAACCTTTTGAGTCATACTAAGTATCAGAGATCGCACCGGGGGGAAACCGGGCCCCACTGAAGTTAATGGCATCACTGGCTCATAATTTTCTCCTATTTCCAAGTGCCAAAAAAAAAAAAAAAATAATAAAAAATTGGACTTTCACATCAGTAGCCAGCAGTCAAGCCGTCACCACCAAAACTCCAGCTGGTGGGCTTGAGAGAAGACCTAATATACATTTCTACCATCAGCTATAGACCCATGTAGCAATAACCCACCAGATTCCCTTGTATTTCCACTACACTCACCCACGTGGACCAGAAACAAAGAGAGAGAAGGGCAAGAAAAGCCAGGGAGGAAAGCAGGAGAGGCCCTTTATAGGGCAGAGATGTTAATACGTGTTTAAAGCGATGCAAAGGAGAAGGAGGAGCCCCCCACCACCTACTTCAGGCACCGAGTCCATGTCCTGCGCATGCGTGGAGACTCGCCCCAGGGCCTCGGTCGGCGTGCCCGCAGGCGAGTGGCTTTGCTGCACCAGGTCAGGTAGATTGATGTGACCTGCAAAGCCATTGCTGGCTGCGTGGCCAGAACGCTTTTTTTCACCAGAGGTCTGCAGAGACACAAGGCATGAGGAAGAAAGAGAAGGGAGGGGAAAGAGAAAAAAAAAAAAAAAAAAAGAAAAAGAAAAAGAAAAAGAAGAGAAAAATATCCAAACAAAACCAAGTCGTTGCCAGTCCCCCAGTTCCCAGAGCAAGCGCAGGAGAAGGACCCTCTCTGCTGTTTCCATCCACATGCAATCTGGCAAGCAGCAAACCAACCCACCCCCCCACCCTCGAAGAAATAAAGACAGGATTAATCACAAAGTCAATACAGAGTAATTAGCCACGTTACAGCGAGAGAAGCCTGATCATCATCGTTTTGAGACAAGGAACGCAGGGCAGATTCTGCTTTTGCCACTCTGGGTGCAAACCCCATGGCCAGCTCTTCTCCCACACGGCCACCGGCCACAGTGACAGCAGAATCCGAGCCCTTGATCAGCGTTAGCCGTAACGGCTTTGCACAGCTACGGCGGCGAGTAGCCTGACTGCAAATGCCAACACAGCTCCCGTCGCATGTTTCTGTAACCCAAAACAGCAGTGAACAGCGGCAGCACCGGCAGAACATCAGCAGAACGACGGGTACCTCGCTCTGCGCACAAGGTCCCTGGGGCTCCCCCTCCTCTCCATCCCCACCTCGTGCAGCAGGGCAGGTGCTGGGAAGTTTCTCCCTTCCCTGCTTATCGTTTTGAGATATTTGCCATTTTGATGAATCCCACCCACCCGGAGCACATCAAGGAGATCGTTACAGAGACTTGCCTGTTTACTAGGATTAGTGGAAAACTGCCTCTGAAGAGGCTCACCAAGTTTCTCACCAGTGCTGACAACGTTTATCTCTTGATCACTCGTTACCATTACCTTCAACCACGTCGCCATCCCACCAAAGAACGAAAAGGCCTTTTCCCAAAGCCCACTGACCTCAGCGAGTCTCTCCTCTGATGGCTACAGCGGTGGTGGGGACCAAAGCGTAAGCACCCAGCACAAGGTTGCAGTTTGGGCTTCTGATCACGCTCCCTCCTCCCAAAGGGGTTTCCCAGCTGCTTGTCTCACCCATGGCTTTTAAACCCTTCTGCATCGCTGTTCTCTCAAACGGCCTTGCTGGCGTGGCACGTGTTTTACAGTTGCGATGCTTACCACCAAGCTCTTTTCAGGGATGGCTGGCTGTTATAGCGGTGACGTGTTCTCCTCCTCAACCGCATCACCCTCCCCGCTACAAGGATGCCCCGGCTGCGGGGATCCCTGCTCTGAACAGCCCCATGCCAGCGGGGGGTGAGATGGGCTGTGCATTGCTGCCCAGCTCCAAAACTCGTGGAGGAAGGCAGCAAACACGCTGCGACTACTGCTAACTCCTTCCTCTCTTTCAAAGTTACTCGGCTCTTTTTCTTCCACATGTGAATACTTTATATAAACAAATTAAGAATTAAAATGCTGCGCAAGTCTAGTTTGCATTTAATTTAAATATTCCTCCTTTAGGATTGCTGACTCCAAACTCCTCTCCCTCCTTCTCCTCTCCCATCCACCTCCTCTACACACCAGCAGGAGTGACTCCCCTGTTTTACCAACTGCCGGAGCCTCCTGCCCCCTCACCAGGAGACCTGCTCCCCGCCTGCATTTCCAGCACGTTCCAGCAACCGGGAAACCGAGAAACACTGGGGGAGATCTTCCACAGCCTTCCTCTGCCTCACTCCCGCCGTACCATCCATCAGGATTGCTCCCACCGCAGCCGTACCTCCGCGACGCCGGAGCCAGGGATAGGGGCTTGCATGCAGGCAGCATGGCCAGCGCACCTCGCAGCCGGCTCGCTGGGCGAGCGCACGGCGGCTGGCTAGTGGGGGTGGGCGTTTGGACCTCCCCGAGCAGGACCAGCCCCTGGTAAAAGCCTCCAAATGCTCTACAAACACTGCACACCTCTGACGGTTACACTGTGGCAAAGGTTGGGAAGAAGAGGGGAAACTTTGGGCCAGGTTCCAAATTAGAAGCTATATAAATGTATTATATAACTAGATGAATATATAAAATATTAACCAAATGCTGTGAATTAGAATTATCTGAGAAGATAACTTGGATTGCCTGGAGCTATTGTGGGATTACGGCAGAGTCACCTGTAGGAGCATCCTCCCCGCCGTGCCCCGGCATTACTATTCACTGCTGTTTGTAGTTCTGAGAAACATTTGCACTTGTCACATTTGCTCCGAGTGTAAATTGTATTACGAGAGCGCTAACGAGCACAATTTACTGAGTCATTTTGTGTTCCGGACACACAGCACTGTTAGTTTTTGTGCTTACATGGGCAAAACCTCCTGAAGATGCTCCATGGAAATAATTGTTTTGCAACTTACCTCCCTCACCATTAAAGTCCCTTCCCTTGAAATATTGCTAAACGTATCTGCATGGGAAGTCTCTAGCCCGTGGGTCGTCACCATTCCCAGGTTGTACGGCTCATTGCTTCCAGGAATTCCTGTTGGTCTGAGGACAGAGTGGAAAAGCATTAATGATAGAAATTTCTTTTGCTAAAATGGATGAAAAATCCTCTAATACAGTATTATTTCAATAACAGTAAGGCTTTGTATCTCACGGGAAGAAAAATTAGAAAATATATCCACTTAAATGCACGGGGAAATTATTTACGTTGTCAGAAATACAGGATGAGGGTCAGGTTGATACACTCCAGACAGAGCACAGAGACCAAAGAGAAGGGCCTTTCTCATCCCAGGGTGCCCTGAGAAGAGCACGGATAACCAGGTAAGGAGGACTTGGAGTCCTGTTCTACCTTGCATCATTTTTTCTACTTCAGAAAGTTTTTAAAGAAAATAACTCACTCCCTTTATTCCCCATCTCGAGCCCTGAAAAGGGAGCAGCGCATCAGAGCACGCGATGACGAGAGGCACGGGAGGGGACGGGGTTTGGAGGAGGTGTGGGCAGGAGCGCAAGTTGTGTCCTGTAGCTCTCTGCTGTTTTCCAGGTGAAAACGCAGCCTTAACCCACGATTTCACCTTGAGTTTATTTCTGTGCCCCTGTCTCGAGAGAGAGGCTGGAATTTATTCTCAAACACATTAAAATTTTAGGACTGCCCAAGAGTGGATGTCACAGGTGGTGAGCAACCACCATTACTTTATTATTAAGTACTTAGCAGACCGGCTGCTTAAATTTAATTCAAAACGAAACCAAAAGCAAATGATAAAGCGCCTCTGGATTACCCAGCCCTGCCTGTGCGCCGGAAAATGTCAATGGTGTTATGAAGATGTTGCTGATAAATCCTGTTAGTTTACATTTAAAGGCCATACAGACTGATTGCTTTCCGTCAATACGAAGTAATTTACTCTTTAACACGTCACCCCCATGCACGCCTACTTCTCAACGCCCGGAGGCTCAGGAGGGAGCCTGGAAAAGCCACAGCAAGCCTGCATTAATCAAGAGGGTTGCTGGTCCGACAGGAGATATGAGCCCCGGGGACCCCAAGGTGGGACTGGCTTGATGACGGATCCTCGCCTGCATCATATCAAACACACAAGTGGAGAGGCATCACCAAAGCACTCTGAAGACCAGCGTGCCATACTTCTGAGGCACCTTTCACATGAGGAGCTCACGCCTTCCTACCATTGGCGCTTCAACACCGCCAACCGATGGGAAAATAACGCAGTTATTCCAGTTTTAGAAATAAGAAAGCAGAGACAAAGGAGGTCATGTTAATTTTGAGATCATACAGTGAATGAAAGAATGGTTGTGGTAGCCCCGAGGTTGGTGTGCAGTTTCCATGTCACCCTGCAAGAAATCCCTGGACATGGGCCAGAGCCGCTTGCACAGCCCGGAGGAGAGGGAGCTGAAGGGAGTCATCATCATGGAGAAAAGGTATCTGCAGAGGCGGAAGGAGTAAACAATTCCCCCCTATCCACCGGGACACAAAGGGATGGATGGGCTTATCCTGCAGCAGGACAGACCTGGACAGAGCTGGAATGAAGAGCAGCCCGTCACTCAGGGAGTATGCCTAAGGAAGTTTAAAAATGGATTATACAAAGATTACTTAGAAGGTGCAGGAGAAGATGAGATGATCTCTCTCAGCCCCAGTTTTGAATGAAAAACGCTGAATGTGGGAAAAATACAGCTTTGGTAGAAAAATGCCCAACCACATCTAGTCTGAACTTGAGTTAAGGTTCCTTTTATGAAATAAGGGTGTAAAGCCAAGCATTGACTTTCTTCTTGCCCAGACACACAGCAGTACAGCCATGCCCGCAGGTACCCACAAAGACTTAGATATGGACATCGCTCCTGCTACCTCGCTGTGACGCTAAGCGTTTGCATCTCCACGTTCCGTCTCTGAGGCACATTCACGGACAGGAGACCTTCTGGAGCAAGCAGCATTTGGTTGGCAGTGTGGCTGAGGCATCCACCTCACCGCCATGCCTGTCGCCCAACACATCCGGCTGCAAAGCATTCAGTGGGATATTTTATCCGCTGAAAGGCGATGTGTCAAACGCAAGGTGTTCGGTGGAAGGATGTCAGCACAGATTAACCACTCCTGATGAAACTCCTCTTCTGCGAGCAGCCTGAGGCCCCTTGTCGCACGCGTGACTGCCCATCCTTCTGCTGCATATTCATGGCCATCCCTCTGTCTACTGACTTTCTCTGACGAGTTCCAAGAGCTCTGATTTTTCTTCTTCTGCTGGAAGGAAGCTCCAACTGAGGAGCTTGGCACTCTGCATCACATGGACCCCCTGGATCTCCTTGCCACCTGGAGGGCTTCCCTGCCACTCCACACCCCACCACTATGAAGCCAGGTACACCTATATTGACTAATAATTAATTTAGCAGGAGAAATGGAAAGGAACTGATTAAGATGCAAATAAACCCCTAAAGCCTTGCCATAACTCCTCTGCAAATTCAAAGGGGCAGGAGTCCAACCCCGCTGCCCCGAAGAGCCCCCAGAAATGCCCCTGCAGTGCTAGTGCTGGAAAGCACCGGGATGGAAGCCCAGGGAGGGATGCTCCGTGAGCTCACTCTGCGTGGTGACAGCTGTTTTGTGCATGCTGGGGCTATGCTGTCCTCCTCTCTCCTCTAGCCCAAAGCACAAGTGTCCCATGACCTATAACAGGGATGCAACAGTATAGTCTGCTGACTTTTTCATTTGAATGTTTTAGTCCACCAAATTTTGCTTCCTGCACAGCGACTGAGCCAAAGACAAAAAGCAGAGATTATTATAATCCTGGCTCTACCAGTTGGCACTGGGCAGGCCACCAAGTACTGTGCTTCTGCATGGCTTGATGCGGGGCGAGACCGTGCTCAAGAGCAGGCAGAGCTTCAACACGCCAACCCCGTGGACAGGACCACGGTGTGGGTGAGGTCAGGTGCATCCACTCTGGCCAAAAGCCA
>NW_009648255.1:6258835-6283601 GCF_000708025.1 Charadrius vociferus
CAGTGCAAAGAATTCAGTATTTCCCATTATGTATCTCTAGTTTGCACCAGGAAAAAGACCTGTCTGAACAAACCGTCCCTTGCCACCATGACGCCGTCCCCAGTGGCAGCCACCAAACACCGACGCGCTTTGGACACGTCCCATGTCACAGCTACTGCTTCCCCAGACCAAGACAGGCTGCGGTTTCACGCTTTGCCCCCCTAAAGAAAGTGCTTCTTACATAAGCCGTGGGATGTCACTGACAGGCACGGTCCCATCGTGCGTCTCGTTTTCCCCGTCCTCCTCCTCCTCCTCGCTGCTTTCCGACTCCTCGCTGGAGGAGGAGTAGTCTGTCACCTTCTTCAGGGGGCGATTGGTTTCTTCGATGCGCAGCTCCCTCAACTCTTTGGCTAAAGCCGTCAGATCCTAAAGGGGATGGGGGCAAGAAAACAAGAAAGGGATGGCTATTATATTTAAAGCGAGGAGGATGTCACATACATCTCTCCAAAAGCCAATGCTAACAGCACGAGCAACAAGAAATAGCTTTACAGAGTCGTTACAAACATGAGACAAACGTAAGACAATGTTTGTAGCATGTAGCATTTATTAAACAAAACAAAACTGGTTTACGCTCACTGAAAAATCAATAGCCAACCTCTTCTTTTTCTGTTTGGAACGCGTATGTGCATATATATACACACACTTATATGTATATACACAACAAAATTATATTTGTTGGAAAAGGTGAAGTTCAGTCACCATCATAGTAAACTGGAAAACAACATCATTTCAAAGATTGGCTCAGAGAATTTCTCCTGCAGGGTTTTCTCTTCTTTTAAACTTCTCAAAGAGACCCCGTAATTGTCTTTATTCTGTAATAAATGCATTTGGGAAGGAAGCAATGACAGCATCTCCCATGGAGTGGTGCAATCCCCACGTCAAGAGCTGCTTCCGTGGTGAGTCTCCGCTGTGGGACGGCTGCCGAGAGGTGGTGAGGAGCACGAGGAGAAGCGCCCAGCTCAGCCAGACTTTGGAGTCGCAGCTCTGAGTCAGCCACACGATCAAAAAAAAAAAAAAAAAAAAATTCCCTCAGCGGGACCCATTAAGCACTTCATGTGAAATGTGGCAGCCTACAAGCTAAGGACAGAAAAAGAAAAAAAAAAAAAAGCCTCGAAACAAGAAAAAAAGATAGGAGCAGTCCCAAAGCCTAGTAATAATTTTTCAGTTTACCATGACTTTGATGAGGTCTCAGACCCGACAGTCATATAAAATAGACACCGCTATTTCAAAACAAGGAACATGGCAGGCACCGTGTAGAAAAGAAAAAAAAAAAAAAACCCTCAGCGGGACCCATTAAGCACTTCATGTGAAATGTGGCAGCCTACAAGCTAAGGACAGAAAAAGAAAAAAAAAAAAAAAAAGCCTCGAAACAAGAAAAAAAGATAGGAGCAGTCCCAAAGCCTAGTAATAATTTTTCAGTTTACCATGACTTTGATGAGGTCTCAGACCCGACAGTCATATAAAATAGACACCGCTATTTCAAAACAAGGAACATGGCAGGCACCGTGTAGAAAAGAGACTTTTTGTTATCTTACATGCTTTTATAGCAATGCAGGGGGAAGCAGTAGGGCAGAAAAGCATGAGAGCTCGAATTAGAATGGGTTAGAGAACTCTGTTGCACAAGACATGCACATGACGAACAAAGCATCGCAATTGTCAGTCTTACCATTTCTCCCTATATTAGTGACCGAGGTAGGCATCAGTGCATTCGGTCAGAGATAAAGGATTAGGGAGAAAGAAACTCATTGAAAAAGACTAAATTCCACAATTGTCTTACGGCCATACTCTCATTTACTGCATTTCCAGTTTACCGTTCCAGCAGGGCGACTACGGCAATATTAATTACGGTTGCAAAGGGAGCTCTTAAAAATCTATCCCGGCGACAGGTGAAGAAAACGATGGAAAACTTCTATGGCTGAGATGCAAACCCAGTTTATTTTTTTTTAACCGTGAAGCAGGAAGGTTTTGCAAGCAATTTGTACTTTGGTTATGGGTGACCCACACCTCCCGGCGGGCTCCCACCGGTGGACAGCCCCACATTCTGCTCCCAGGTCTGCCCTGCCCGGCCTCTGACACAGAGGAGAGGCTCTCATGGACGTCGGAGAGCTTTGTGTCAGACCTTTAAATATTAGTATACCAAAAAAAGCTAATTTATTTTTTTTTTAAAAAAAAAAAAAAAAAGGATCAATCCCTGCTTCACAGCAGGGTATTTTATATCCCTCTCCAAACACTCTCTGTACCTTTAAAGAAAGGCTCTTTTTCATGATTAAAGAGGGAATGTGGTATTTCAAGAGTTTATTTTCGATGCCAACGTGTTTGGGATTGAAATACAGTCAAATCTGCAGTCACGACAACTAATTATTTTAATTAGCGCTGTAGCAGCTTCTACTATACGATTGTTTCTTTCCCCACATAAGAATTAATGAAAATTTGAACAGCTTTCCATTTCGAGTCAAAAAAACCATGCTCTTTTTTAAGCACTTGCCTTTGAGTTGGATTAGAGCCTTCTCGGCTCTAACAAGGGCTTTAATTCTGTGTCTTAAAATCGCAGCTGGACTTCCTGCAGCGCAGGACCAGCACCGAACCCTTCTCTATCACAGCTACGGACCGTGAAAATGACTTCTTTTTCGCACCTTCCACTCCTACCATGCTTCTAGGCACCCTATCAGCTTCCTTCGGTCCTCACTAGAAGATAGTCAAGTATTTTAAAAATCAGCTTAATTAGTTTTTAATAACTAATTTGGAAGTTATAACAGCAATAATACTCCCAGACAATATCATCAGATAACTTGTATTTCCTAGTTAAAGCTTTGCCTCGGGATGGTTAATTCTTTGATGTTATCATTTTCTCTAAGTAATGAGCACTTTGTAGGATTAAACGGCTTCACTCAGCTGCTCTTGGACCAAAAACAATCTGACAACTAGAAAGAAAGTGCTCTGTAGTTCCACATGTGTTTGAAATGTTATTACTGAGGGTGACACAATACGTTAAGTTAGCAGTATCAGTGCTCCTTAATTACTTTTAATTACAAAGACTTCTTTAGATTTAATATTTGCTGGAATCGAGTCAGATTGGTTTCCAAAAACACATAGCTCATTGAGCTTGAATTTAGCACACACGCTGCCTCTATTTAGACACTGATTTATGTGCTTTTTTCTTAACAAAGCACCTCATTAAACAAAACACATTGCTCATGTTCTATCCAAGAGAACAAGTTAACTAACCAGCACATCTTCCTTCTTTCCTACCTTCTATTTTTAGAGGCAAGAGGCTGCCGATACCAGTGCTTTCCATTACGGCCCCACAGTTACCAGTACCAGCGGTGTGTGCACAGCGATGCACGTGTGCAGCAAGTTAAATGCTAAATCAGGAATGTTTGGTGTCTTCCCACGAACTTTTAAACATTCACCATCACCAAATGCATGCGCATTTAAAAATATTATCATATGGGGAAAAAGGTGTTATTCAAGACTGTGATTTATTTTATTTTTAAGAGGACAGATGAAGACTAGCATTGCCCATCAACATCTGAGACCGCTCCGCTGACTCCGGCTTTACAGCTGACGGTCCGGTCCATGAGAATGAACTACCCACTGTATTCCACTGCTCTGTTTTCCTTTTTTTTTTTTTTTTTTTTTTTTGCCAGCGTCGTTTGTTCAAATTAGGCTTAAAATTCATTTCAAACAGCACTTGATGGTCCCACTGAAATCAGTGTGGGGGGCCGGGGGCTGTAGCTGAGAGCAGAATGCGGCGAGCGGTGCAGGCTGCCCGGATCACCTCCACCGGCACCAGAAACCTCCGCTACGGCTCATTCTCTTTCCGATACGCCGGACAACGGCAGCACCCTTTGCTCCGCGCGTGAACGCTGGGGTGCTTCTCGCCACGGCCTCCATGCAAGTGGTCTGGCCAGCGGGTTTCAGGCAGCCCACGGCCGAGCAGAGCACACCGGCAGCGTCGCTCCCCTCCCCACGGGCAGGCTCCCTGCGCCGAAACGCGACCGCTCCATCTCCCGTCTGACCCAAGATTGCATCGCCACCTTTTTTCAACGTCAGCACCAAGAAAACCCGCTTCGGTATTAAGCGCTAACTAGTCAACCTTGCATAGGCATGACCCACTGAGAAAAGATATCACTAACCTCATCTATCGCTTTCTTATAGCTCTGTGGGTAAAGGAAGAATAATCATCATCAGAGGAAACAGATCGGGACAGGAAAAAGCCAGAGGAAGGGCAAGCAGGTTAGAAATAAAATTAGAATTGTTAGCTCAACGCTGTGGAGTGTAGAGAAAAAAAACAACATCAACAAAACATTAATACACATTAAAAGAGAGAAGCAGTGGAAATTCATTTTGTTATTAGGCCAACTCCGCAGTTTTAAAATACAAACGTCAACAGCATTAAACCAGGAGGAAACACTTCGGATGAGATTTTGCTCAGAATAATGTAACGGGAGTGTACAGAGACCACTACCAGGTTTGGTTGTAAGCTGCGAAGGCTGTCGGGGGCTGATGGCCCAGCCTTCCCGAGCAGAGCATCCCTCCGCCGGGCTGTTGCGGGGGGACATGCAGCACGGAACACAACAACGTGCCATCGGCAACCACCGCGCCCAAGCTAGCAAAGCCCTTAAGCATCTGCTTCACATGAAAACACAGGCTTAAGTGCTTTCCCCTAGACTTGGGCTCCTGGTAAAAAATCATGCACTCTCTTAAGCATTCAAACCTCCCACGGGCTCTCGTCGTACCGCCGCTTTCCAGTCTCTCCGCTGGAGGAGCAACGGTACTAGCCTCTTTTTTGGGGTCCCCGCGGTTGCGCTACTGCACCCAAGGGACACGTGGCCAAGCTGGCTGGCAACGTTCCCACGGGAAATAATTTAAGACTCACAGCGGGTCGGCTCGGTCGCGTCACGTCCCTGTTGTCTTCCTGCTTTACCTTGGCGGGCTCGTGGGAGAGTACGGGGGACCCTTCGGGCTTGGTGTTCCCTGGGCGAAAGGCAAGCGGAGAGAGCGGGAGTTAAAATGCTGTCAAAAGCCATCGCTGCATCCCATTGCCTGGGAAAGGCGGGCATGGGGAGCTTCATCATCTGCCCCCCTTGCACCGTGAGCTCCATCCCCAGCTATTTGCCCACGAAGTGCAAGAAGACAGCGGTGAAAACAGACAAGGACATCCCAGGCGCAGGACTGGATGTCCTGTAAATAGGTAAGTTTTGCCCAAGTAGTAACGTTTCACTATGTCTTGCTTTTGTCATCTTGGAAAATCCTCCTGCTCCTCTCTACTTGACTATATAAAAAAAGGGCAGACGTGGTACTCGGGGACATGGTTTAGAAGTGGTTTTATCAGGTTAGGTTAATGGTTGGACTTGATGATCTTAAAGGTCCCTTCCAACCTCAACAATTCTATGATATGGAGTATCCCTCCATAGAGCGACAGAAGCCATAACCCAGCCCAGCCTCCACAGACAGCCCTCTTCGCAGCGTTATTGCCCTTTTTTTCTACTAAAGAAACAAATTCACTCTGCAAAAGAGCAGGGCATGTGATAAATTAAAAGCTCTGCAGCGTCTGACACTGCTGGGACGTTATTTGTCACAGGATGCCTCATTAGTAAAAACAAAACCAAACCAAAAAAGACAATTGGCGATAAACTCCTTTTATTGAGTACCTAGAGAAGCGACGATTTCAACAACAGACACGTCGTCTTATGGCCAAGTCATAAAATATTCAAAGCATGGAGGCAGCATTTGTTTTAATGCACTTCAGCCCTGGGGATTTATACTGCGGGGCTGTGCCAGAAATGCAGATGTATGGGCTGTATGTGCTTTAGCAACTCATACTGCGATTAAATGGGGGAACGGAATATCTTTAAGCACGGCTCTAAGATGAGAGGAGACAATTCAGTTAGGAACATAAACCCAGTGTAAACATGGCTGCCCGGTGAAAGCATTTTAGAGAAACCTTCTTGTGGGCTAATTCACTCCTCTGCTCCCATCTCAGGCTTTGCACAAAGATGAAGCTAAAAAAAAACAAACAGAAAAACCCAGAAAAAAAAAGATACCCACTCAAAAGTGAAACACGGTCCCAAAGAACCAGCACAGAAGAAGTGAGCTTGGGTCAATGAAGATAGGAAGCGTGCTGGTGTTCTTTTTTCTTGTTTTTTTAACCCTACAGAATAACCCCTGCCTCCTTTTGTATAAGTTACGTGGCACTGCGATGCTTCGGTAGAGTGCGGGAGCAGCGCGTGCTGCTGTGGGCATCCCACATCAGCATCTAGGCAAAAGGGAGTGTCGGCAAAAGGAGGCCGTCTGGTCACAGAAGTACATCAGAAATGATGGATCCTTTGTTTTTTTAATTAAAAAAAATAAATACACAAGATCACAAACCTCTTGCCCTTCCTGGCCACCAAACAAGCCTCAGAAAGCACGCCCGGTGCTAAGGGATGTTCTCAAGAACCTCACCTCTGACTCTGTTCCGCTCGCTGGAGCCGGCCTGGGAGCCGGGCTGGGACCCACCCTGGGAGCTGGGCTGGGAACTGGGAGTGCTGGAGCTGGAGGAGCTGCCGCTGCTGGTCCTCTGCAGCGGGCTCTCCACGATGGGCTCCGTCCTCCTCAGGTCTGGGTTACTGTGGGAGCACAAAACAGAGGAGCACCATCAGCCAGTGCCACGCACGCCTCCGGGGCTTCACATCCTTCCCACCCTGACAGGGACAGCTGGAAGGCGAGGAGACACCTTTCCTGCTGGAGAAGACAGGGCTGAGGTCTTCTCTTCTGAAGCTGTTGAGCCTGTGAACCCCACTGAAATTCAGGGGAGCCGAATTAGGCACTCAGCATCTTTATGGAGATGGACCACAACTGTGATAAAAACTGGCTAGAGAAGCTTTCTACCCTTATTTTGCCAAATTCGGAAAAAATTAAAAGATTCTTTGCTCAGAACTCCCCTTCAGCCTGTAGATGGGCAATGCTGGAGTTATCTGAATTAACCACCAATATCCATCGTAAAAGCGGGAATTTGCAAATTGCTGTTGGACAGAGAAATAAATACTGCAGCAAAGAATTGATCTCAAGTTTGCAACAAGGCTGCAGATCACTTTTGCCACTTATTCAAACTTCCCAGTTTTCATGGCTTCACTTTAAACTTGCGCAAGATACCACTTTTCTTCCTTGATTTCTTTCACCCTTGCGAACATACATAAATCTAGAATAAAAAGTGTCCTTGATACACAAAGAGTGACTAATACCTCTCTGGGCATCAGATGCCTTTAGGAAATTAATTCTTATTTGGCAGTGAAATAACATCAGAAGACATGTTCACGCAGAGTTATGCAATTTGGTTTTATACGATATTTCTGTTAAGCGATCGTATTATTCAAAGTCCCGTCAAAGATGTACAGAAAGCTTCCTCCATCGGGTCCAATTAGGACTTTGTGTACATAAAAATGAGGCGGTAATAGTGCCACTTGACATAATGCAATCGCAACCGGAGGCTGTGCACATGAAGAGCGGGGTGGGCACAGCACGTCCCCCAGAGGAGGACCACAGTGGTGCAAAGGCCCCTGCTGTCATGGGGTTGTCGGCAGATTCGTATGGACATTATACATAAAATCCCTGCCCGGTGTTATCTTGCATTGACGCAGGTGGGTATTAAAAGGATGAGAGCAAAACAGTAACTTCCTGTGTGCAAGGAAACATCTCCTCATTTGTTACAACAGGGTGACAAATAAAAGGAAGCATATTTTAATAATATTTGCGTTTATGCATGGAAGGAATCAAGAACCAACAGGAGAGGTGGTTAAAAAGGAAAACTGGAGAAACGCTACGTTACCGTGAGAGAAATGAAATGGGAAACTATTTCACTGAATACTTAGTTTAATGGACACGGTAACATCCTCAATTTTCATCAGACTGACGGCCTCCAGCTCATGCCGTACAGCTGACACATCCTTAGCTAAATTAATTCAGGAAATGTATTTGAATAAAATAATACTAATGTATTTACCTGTACCAACCAGGACTGGGATTGTGAGGCTGAAGGAAACACTGGGCAACCTTCAACTTCAATCCCACAGACTCCCATTATCCTTTTTCCTTTCAATACTATCACTTGCTAGGACCGTGCAGTCCAATACCCCTCTGCGTTTTAAGCTGCCCTTCAAGCAAGAGCTAATTAAATGAACAACATTTTCAAGAATTCAAAGTGCTTTGGCCTTTAGCAATAAAGGGGAACCAACTATGATATGAATGGGTTTTGCCTAATTTTAAAACAACTACAACGAAGATTCCTCCTCCTTCTGCAACCCCTGCCAGCCACTCTAAGCTGCTGCCCGCTGTGCCCGAGTTTGCTGATGCATGGTTGGGGCACTGAGCCGGAATGAAAGGCGTACGCTGAGAAATGGTGACAGCACATGGCTAAGAACATCCCAGCGTTTGTCTTTTGACCTCATCCTGAAAAGACAAGGTAGGAAGAAGAAAGCACAGCGCTCCATCACGCAAGGCTACGTGGACCTGTCTGAGGTCTAGATCTGCCCACGATGCTCTGCAAGCCAGAGACAAGCTCTCGCATGACTAAGCCATGTTTTTTCCGTCCGGCTCTGAGCAGAGCAGAGTCTGTCAACTTCCCTGCTTGCTTTAAACATGCTCAGGAACAGCTCTGACCTGGCAGAGATCGGACCACTGCTGTGGCACAGCATCTTTCCTCGGGTGCTGCGAGGGCACCCTGCACACCGCCGTGCTGGAGAGCTGGATCTTGCTAAGCTGAAGGCCCCAATTCTAGGAAGCCAAAAGGAATTTAATCCTTGATTTACATCTAAGGAAGATCTCACCAGGCTGTATCAGTGTCTGTCCACCAGCACATTCCTCAGTCATTATCTGCGAAAAGCTGCTCTGATGCATAAGAAATGTATGATATGCACCACTGACATCTCCCCACTGGCTTATGTGGATCCCCCCATACGCAAGAGGCGATGCTGGGAGAACCAGAACCTTATTCCACTAAAGGGAACACTCAAATTCCTGTCTGACCCCACAGCAGCAGACGCAGCATCTACCTCCAAACCCTGCAGCGCTCAGGAACATATTCAGCCCAGGGAGCAAATCCTCCAGGGATCCAAGCGCTCGTGGCCTTTGCTGTTGGTAGACAACACTAACGAATGCAAAACTAGTTCATCCAAGAGAAGCATCGCAAATCTCGCGCTGTTAACCAGTTACAGCAAAACCAGGGCTAAACCCCAGCCCACACTGGGGTTCCCCAGCTGGGCGATGCCAGGAGGAGCGCCGGCAGTAGCACGTTGGGATCGCTCCTGCCCATCCCCCTCGGTGTCCGTACCTTGCCCGAATGGGCTGGGAGCCCAGCCGGGGCCCCAGGGCGCTGCCGTTGCCCGGGGAGTTCTTCCTCGCCAGAGCAGGGGATATGGAAGTGGTTCGTTGAGGCACCTGGAAAAGAACGGAGATGTTCGCCGTCAGCCACTCTGCCCCACCACCTCAGGCGGCCCTTGGCACATCTGAGAGATCACCTCCCAGCACTGCTCTAAGACTTGATTTACAATCGGTTGCCCACTATGCAATATTTATAGCAATTATGAAACACAAAGCTCTCAGCTTTTAGAAGGAGTTGCCCAAGCGCGAGACAGAAATGAGCTGCAAAGGTGCGGTGGTCAGGGGTGCTCCAGGCAGAGGAGCCCCAAGCAGCACACAGAGCAGCTCTGCTACCATCAAACAGGGCATTTACATTTTCAAAAATGGATGTATCCACACATATATATCTATCTATCTATAAAATTTAAATCTAACAAAACCCAGAAAAGTCATTTTTCAGGCAATATTCAGACTGAAGTGCATTTCGGCAGCCACGGTGGAGTTTTTAGCATCTCTAATTCAGATATAACACATGGCAGCAGAGAGGAGGTGTTGACTGATGGACAGACAAGAGGGTTGACAGTGGGAAGATCCAGCCTCATCCACCTAATGCTCGCATTAAACCCTACAACCTTTGTTGAGCTTCAGATAGAGCTGCCAAAACCTCGCTGCCGGCAGGACCAACCAACGCCACCAGCAGAAACCCAAAGCCAACCGCAGCCTCCAGGTGCTACGATGGGTGACCCCGGAGCCCTGCTTCATCCCGCGGGAGCAGGGACATCACCGCGTGGCCACCGGCGCGGTGGTCTCACCCCCCAGCAGCGCAGGCTGACGTGGGGAGGCACGACGATACTCACCATGCCATACCTTGCACCAGGTGACAGAGGAGCTCAGGGCTCGGTGGGATTAGCAAAAAAAAGGATTAGGCTTTTTTTTTTTTTTTTTGAAGAATAAACGAATAAACACACCGCTATGTTAGGCAAGACAAAAAGATTTAAAGAGTGAGCGAGCTTTATATTCTGCGGCATCGCTAGCTACAGCTTGTCTCATTAAAAAGCAATCTCCCCTCCGGGTAGGGCACTCTGCAGTCAGGACTTGGGGAGTTTTTTACCTTCCTCTGAAGCATCCAGCCATAAGCACTGGCAGAAACAAACCCCGGACCACAGAGACAGCCGGCCCTGCCGCATGGGGCAGTCCTTTCGTTCCCGCTTACAAACACATCAAACCCACTGCAGGCAGTAACATCCGAAGTCGGAGTCCTCATGGGTATTACTGCCGACACAATGGCCTTAAGCGTGATGTGGTGGGGACCCCTTCCAGAGCACACGTTCCCTCAGCCAAGAGGGAAAATACTCCATAATGCCAGAAAACACCTTTTATCTGAGGAGCGGATGCTGTGGTCCCACCACATAGCGCGCTACTGCAGTTAAGAGATGCCCTTCTCAAAGGACTCAAGGCAAAAGCCAACCTTACATTGCAAGGGGTTTTTCAAAATTAGGTTAAAACCAGGCAGCCGCCCTCCTGCACTACAGAGGAGCAAAGCACACGAACAACTCCAGGAGCTGTCGGTTTGCTTTTCCTCTTAAGTAAGCGGCAATGACTCTTATCACTTGGTGGTAGCGGAAATAGGAACAGTATTAACATACGTGACACGCCACCGTAGATCTCTTGTGCAGGGAGGCTTACCTCGCAACTGATATTTTGCTCTTAAAAAGGCCAGTCACTTACTTTGTTAATACATAGAAAAACTGCCTCTCAATCAGGGACAAATACTGCCTCAGTGTCACTGATCAATTTGTAATCATTTTTTTTTCTCTGGAAAAATCCTCCCAGGCTGAGCGCTGATTCACTGTAAGAGGAATTTTAACGGCCAAGTTATAATTCTTCCGAAATGAAGGTGTATAAACAATGCGATCGAAATACTGGTCCAGAAGAGTCTTAATTAAAGAGGTACTGCCAGGCGCTGCCAAAATGTCAATGAAGGTATAGAGCTGCTGGAGCCCTTACAAGTCTTCCATCAAATATTGATTGCAACTGGAGGCAGGGTACCAGACTAAAAAGGACCCGTCTTATTGAGTATGACAAATTTTACGTTCCTATAATTCTATTTAAACAGAAGGTTGTTTTTTATCCTAGGGAAAGGAGAATTTAATTTCCTTTGGCCCCTGTCCAGGCTCGAGAACTTTCTTTGCTGGAGGGCAACGCTATTGTGGAGCGCTGTGTGTGCACCCGAAAGCAGCTCCCAGCATCTCGTGCAAAACCTGCCTCGGGAAATGCAGCCCCCGGGGCAAGCCGGTACCCGCCACGGAGCCACGAGGATGGGCTCGGTCCTGCCCACTCTGCTTTGCCGGAGGTGCTGAGCACAGCACCGTCCGGCGGGGACTTAGCTCTGGGATTGCCTCTTTGACGTGCTGAAAGCGAGGAGCGATAGTGTTACCTTTGGTGGAATGTCTTCCTCCTGCCGTAACCAAGAACTTCGGTCAAACTTTTCAATGCGAGGGGGCAGAGGAGGGTTTTCTGAGGTGGGGTCCGAGTTCTGCCTTGGCATCTCAGTGCGGTGAGAGGTCACCGTCAGAGCCTCCTGAAACCCAGCCAGTCCCTTTGCAGGCTGTTCATGCAGTGACTGAGACCCAGACAAGGAGCTTCCTTGGGATTTCACAGTGACCAGATGTGGAATCTAAGCACCAAGTCAAAACAGAACTATCAGTACAAAATGGAAGGAGAAAAAAAAAAAAAAAGGAATCAAAAAAAGTATTTAAAAATTTGATTTAAAAAAAAAAAATTTGATTAGCACCTTGGATGCACTAAAAAGCCCCCTCGGTTTGAGATCAGTGCTGCCTTGGTTTCGGGACCTTCTGACTTACATCGTTTCAACGCAAGATCTATTTAAAAATCACGCTCGCGCAGCTCAGCCTTTTAAGATCAGGCAATGTCATGCTTCGGTCCTGCCAGCTCCTGCGTGCGCATGGTGGTCCGGCTCGTCCCGACAGCCCGGCACCGTTCCGTGGGTCCCGCTGCGGGAGCCGGGGCAGGCTGCTCCCTCCTGCCAGCTCCCGCACACGCCGTGCCCGCCCCAGCCTGCCGCTGGCCCAGCCTCCAGCTCCTACGCCTGCACCTCCTAAGGTCGTGCTAATGAGGTTTGGCATGGATTTTCCTTGTTAAAAATGAAAAAAAAAAAATAGAAGGAAACGATAATAAATAATAATTAACTAAAAAATAAATCGTCGGGAACTCTGAGGCATAGATGGCTTAAAAAATGTATCTTGAGGCATGAGTGTCTATAGGTCTAGGTAGCCCCTATTCCATGGATCCGCTCTATAGACCTAAGGGTTACGAGTGAAAGGACTACTGACATCTGTTTTGGGAAATCCGAGAAATTCACAAAGTTAGATTTTGTGAAATCAGAGCTTCTTCCCAGGACCCTGTGAAGCTGCACTTCTTTGATACAGTGGGGTTGTAAGTTTTATTTGGCATTTCTACATACGTGTCTACGTACATGTATGGTGGGTGTATGTGTATGCGTGCATACATTTACATGGGGCTCTGGGTTTCAAACAACCTTTTAATTAGTATTTTATGGCCAAAAAAAAAAAGTCTTTGTAGCTGTTGACAATATAGGTTGTCAAAAAGGTCACTGGAAAGCACTTGGTCAATCAGAGAGATTAAAGTGAAGTGGGGTTTTACTCACTTCCCAATGTATATAGACAATCCACACTGGGCAAAAAAAGAGCTGTATGGTTGAGGGCTTTCCTGCATGTATTTTGTTTAAAGTTGGCATTGTACTGCTGACCTCTGGGTGCGCATACCACACGTGGATGGCACTTAGTCGGCAGGTTTTCCCATAGAAAGCCCACGTGGACATGGAGCAAAGGCTTTGTACTTCCCCCTGAAATCCCCACTGGAGCCTCTGCGGATCTGCGGGAGCACTTCCAGGGGCTGGACCAGAGCCGGCACCGACGCTCAGTGCAGAACTCTCGGTGGCCAGAGTACTTACAGACCTCACGGCTGGGAGGAATTTTAAGATGGTCATGATGATCTATGCCCTCTCCAGATGTGTTTGTGACTGATGTCAACTCAACGGAAAACCAAAACAAAACCTTGAATTAAAGTGGCAAAGAAAGCAAAACCTCTTTCTGATGATCCCCAGCATCAAAGCATCCCAGGTCTTTTTGTACCAGGCGCTGTGGTTCTACTCCTTTACATAAACCAGATCCAAAGAGGAACAGAGGAACTGCCGCACTGGACCAGACCAGCGGTTCCTCTTGGTCCTCCAGCTTGTTTCTGGCAGTAACCGGTACGTGATGCTTCAAAGGAAGGTATAAACCAGCGTGATGTTTCTAACACATGGAGGTGACAGGGGGAATCCACTCATGAATGTAGATGCTGCTCTTACTCACGAATACGCTTAAGGCTGAGAAACCTGGGAGCAAGACACTACTTCCCTTTAATCCGCTCTTTCTCTCGGTACCTTACCAGCAACCCCGGGTGTCCTGGCTGCGGTAGGTGAGCCTGCGGGGGGAAGCACCATTACCTGCGGGTCCACGGGTCGGAGCAGGGGTGGGGTCCGGGCCGGCTGCACACCGCTAATGCTGAAAGACTCCGACCGAGGAGGCAGGTTGGGGTCCGAAATCCTGTTGGCCACCTTATGGGGCATGGCCGGCGAGCTCTGGCGATTAAGCCGGGAGCGCTCCTCCACCTGCGGCGGGATGGGGAGAAGTGGGTGAACGCCCCATAAAAAGCCATTTCCAATTGAGAACCAAGGTATGCATATATATACACTGGAAGCTCTTCTCTTTTTAGGTATATGAGGGTATCTCGTACGACCACAGAATCCAAGTTGCCCAGCAGATTGTGCAATAAATGCATTTTAAAGACATGGAAAGGACTATTTGTATTTAGGCACGTAATTAATTTCTGAATATGAAGTGGAAAAATTAAGAAAAGGCAACATGCCTCAGAGAAGTGTTTCTACAAGATGACTCCTGAGAAGCTCTTGCTTCTTCTCAAATGTATCTTTAAGCAAGGGGACCCTTTTCCTTCACGACTACAAACACCACGAGTAGCGCTTTTGTTTGCTCTGAATAAAAGAATAAACATGGCAGCCAGAAAATGGCTGGCTTTGATCTAGATTTAGCGAGTCTGGCACCTTGTCATGTATGGAAGGGGAAAAGCTCTGTTACTGACAGAGAAATAAACCCCAAGCCCACTGCTTTCAGTTACTCTGGATGGAAATACAGTGGTTTCGGCTAACCCAGGCACACGTGCAATTTGGGTGCTCCTGCAGCCAGACTGTATGCATTGATATTCATGCAGCATATGCAATGCAGAATTTTTGATACCTCGAGATCTGACGTGTACTTTCATTTACGTATTGTTAACGTGTTAAATACTCTTAGCGTGTCTTGATCCCACCACGTACAAATATCACGTTAAAAGGCAACCTATAAAACAGATCTGCTTGGAAAGAACCACAGCTCTTCTTTAAGCAAATAAATATACGCGAAACAAAAGATCCATTATATTAATAAAAATGAATCTTCTCTTTCAGATACTGAGCAGGAGCCAGAGTAAAATTTAGGTAAGGGATCTGTGTTCCGGACTCTTTCCTTTCTAGTTCGTGGGGGACCACCCAGGCCACTGCTGTGCCCCAAGAGGACTTCACAACTTCCCCAGGCAAGCAGAGGCCGTGCAGAGCTCAGTTCAGCGATGCCCACGGAAGCAGGTGCAAGGATGGGAAGGAGAGCAGGGCAGGAAGGAGAACTCCTCTGAAGAAGGGGACGGCAGCACAAGCGCTGGGTCACAGGCCTGGTCCAGTACATCTGCTTATCAGCCAAGCCTTGGCACGAACAGCGGCAGAGATGGCGCTGCCGCCAAGTCCTCCGGCTATTTGCAGGCGCTCTCCGGCACGCTGCCAAGCCGTAATGCACGGCTGATTACGGAGGACTTCAAAGCTTGAGTGGAGAAGAAGGCAGGAGAGTGATGAAACGGGGATGTCTGTGTACAGGGAAGGAGAAAGGCGCTCGGTTCACCCGCTGCCAGCATCTCCTCACTAGCACTTTGTTGCACCAGCACAGCAGAGGATGCTCTCAGGACCCTCCAAGCTGTACTTGGTGGAGCCTTACTGAGCTCACCATTAGGCAGAGAGGGGGAAAAAAGCAGCAAAATCCTACAGGAATCCACCATCACTCTGGTTTCAAGCCATCTCTAATTGAACTCAAGATTCCCTCAAACGGGAAACATCCTTAGCAGCTTCTGTGCAGGTCCCTGTGGAAGGCTGCTAATGTTTTAATACATCACTTCAAAGCGAGAGAAGGATAAAAGCCACGGGGACCGAAGGAGGAGCTGACACGTGCGTTGGCTGCTGCAGAGAACAGCATGGCTCGTGACGCACAGCCCAGCCCCGAGCCCCCGGGAAGCTCTGAGCTGCGGGAAAGCACAGCAGGGCCCGGCCACCACATGGAAAATGTCCGATTAAACCTGTCCCCTCCTTTATCCATGGTCATGTATGGCGTATACGTGCCCAAACCCATCCTTCAACTGACCAAGCTGCCTTGTCATTGAGAAGTTAGACCTGGCTATCTGCACCACTTTGTTTAACAAATACTGGTCCACTATAGAAGAGTCAGTAATGGAGAGTTGCTAATTACAGTACTACTGCTTAGAGTGTGAATGCCACATCCCTGTCTGGATCATCAGAAGGTCCCAACATGATGTCCAAAAAAGCCCAGCTAGTCCTTGGTTGTAAGGAGAGATGTGGTTGGGCGAACAGGGCAGGTCTGCAACAGCACCCAAGCTATATCCCAAGTTATCTTCCACCGGATAACCGTTCACTCACAAGAAGCCGAGTAGAAGGGACAGCAGGTGGGGATGTGCCTCCATGCGTGTTGGCGGGACTATCTGATCAGACTGTTTCGTTTAGCAGAAAAAAGAGAAGTCCTCGACTGTGCTCCGGGGAAGCTATGACAGATGCAGTGCAGCCCAGTTCCTAACCCAGAGCTTTGCCTTCACCAATAGGCCAAGTCCCTTAACAAGGGGACGCAGGGACACAACCGCAATGTGAGTGGCCACCGCCTCACCTTTATGCTTTGCCCCATATGTGCAGGGTCTTGGAGTCCCCAGGTGAAGTCGAGTGAGGTGGGAAAATAAGTGCATAAAGGAGAGGTACGAAAAGCAGAGAGGGGCACGGCATGAGGAGAACTCAGCTGTGGCGATCAGGCTCCGGAGAGAGAAGACTTGAGACCAAAGAGCATAAAAACAAGGATGGTATGGGATATCATGCAAAATCCTCAGGAAATATCCCAATAAGCTCTGCGGAGCCTCCAGAAATTGTAGGCTGAGCACCAGGCTTGTCTTTTCCTTGTTCCCAAAGGAAAACAAAGTCTCAGTATTTCTGTTAAATTAGCATGCACGGGTTGGGTATGGAAATTGCTTAACTACAGCAAGAACCACGGCAGGCTGATTAAGTATCAGTGCAAGTCTATCTGTAAAACCAGCAAGGATGGTATTTCAACATATGCAGCAAAGGAGCTGAATTGTGCTGAAAGTGGGACTACACAGTAGATAAAACAGGGGATGGAGGCAAGAGGAGCAGTTTTGGGAAGTTCCCAAGGGTGTTGTGTCAAGGCAGCACATCTAACTACTGCTCCCAAGAGCAGAAAGATGCCACAGTTGCTGCTTTGAGCATTTCATTAGAAACCGGACAGAATGACACAGGTAAAGAATAAATGGTTTGGAGAGCTAACTGGTGGAAGCTGGAGGTGTTCCCCAACAACAGGAAACCTCGTCCTCCCTATGATTTCAGCAAAGGGTACGAGGCCGCATTCTGCTGCTCTTACTCACGTTGTACAGTTCCCAATGCGCTGCTTCCAGCGATGGCATCAAAAGACACCGCCTTCCCCATGGAATGGAAGAAACGGGCCTTTGTGTTTGAAATGGAAAGCTAAACCCAGCACTTTTCTCCTTCACCCCAGATAAAGAATAAGATTCTTCTTTATATATCTTTGTTATAGTTTTGAAGACAGTGCCAGAGGTACTTTAGCAACGTGCTAGAGGATTTATTTAAAACCAGGCAACGAAAGACAGAGTTTACTCCCTTTTTCCTGCCTGCTACCTACTCTCGCCACTTCTGCAGATGGACAAGAGAGACCCAGCTCTGCACAAAGCCGCGGAGGCACCACCCAAGTAGAAGCCTCTCCTGTCAGAGGTGGCTCAGCACATCTGGAACGTCTCATCTGCAGTCCCACTTTGATCAAACCTCTTCTTCCCCAGGAAGTGCTGGAGAATGATGCTCAAAGTCCATGAAAATACGTTGGCTGGCACATCGCCACCAAAAGGCTCTGAAGAAGAAATCGGAAGGGAATGCAGGAGAAACCCAAGGAAGTATAAAGAGGTGAAAAGAGTTTTTCAAACCCACATCTATCTTTGTGATGGTTTAGAAAGGCTAAGAGCTGTTTGTATTATTGGCCTTTGCTTAGCAATGGATAGCTGATTGAATTTCTTGAGTATTTGATGCTTGCAGGTACTGTGGATGCAGCTGAGGGCTGTCAAGGGGAAAGACCAGGAGACAGCTGCATGTTGGATGAACATCGCGTCTCTGCCAGGACCAAAGGGTGCCAGACATTTGGCAGCAGAGCAGCAATCCTGCTTAGTAGAAAGAACAGGCGAGTTATTAAAAGATCTTTCTGCCCAGAAGTAGGGTTACAAAATTAAACCGGCTAAACACAAAGAACTTTACAAAAAATAAATAGCAAGAGTGGACATCAGTCTTACTGGAACCAGCACACAGAAATTAAGGAGGGAGAAAGTGTTTGCACATGCTCCTAAAACTGCACTGCAGACAATGCATGTCTTCATATTTTCGAGACTATTCAGCCAGGCAATAATTAATATTCAAGATCTCACAATTGTTACAACAATTCCCTCTTTTTGCTGGAGAAGAAAAGAAAACCGGCAATGTGGCCTGTCCTCCTGAAAATCATGAAAGAAGAGCAACAAAGAGATACAGTTCCGAGCAGGGGAGGAAAAGCTGTCCGGTCCACACTTGATTATGGGAAACTGAATTAGTGCTTAGCAAGGAACCCTGTACAACCACCCTCTACATTCACCTCTCTCCTCCAACAGACCAGGAAGGAGCACCAGGAGCTCCTGGCACATCCCCAAGTCCCCAGCTATGGCTGAACCCCTCCAGGAGGGATCCATCCTCCTCCTTGTCTGCCCTTGTGGAAGAACCTCCTTCCTCCACTCCCTTTGCCTGCACAAACATCCACGCAGACGCACACACGTTGCACTGAACTGGGAGTGCTTCCAGCACAGCTAACGGCATCTGCTGGAGGCCGACCCAGCAGAGCGCAATCTGCCGTGTACGGATTTCGGACTGAACCGCGTGCCCAACCCTGCGGATGCAGAAGAGCATCACCACGCTCCTTGCTCTCGCCTACCTCCTTGGCCCACGCTGGTTTCTCGCTGGCATTTATCCCTTCTTTGTAGTGGTAGAGGGGTTTCTTCTCTGCTGGGCTCTGCTCCTGCCGCTGCTGCTGCTGCTGCTGCTGCAGGGACACCAGGTAGTCCCGCTCCTGCTGGAGCTGCCTCTGCAGCCTCTCCGCCTGCCGCTGCTCCTCCAGCTGCTTGCGCTTATACTCCTACCCAGAAGAGAGCACAGTGACACGGGTGCCCGGCCAGCCTGCAAACTGCAGATTTATCCCTTTGGGTGGAAAATGGGGCCTGAGTATCCGAAAGGCTGTTTTCTGGCAAAGCTCATTGGTTTGAAAGGTTCTGGGGACCGAGCTGTGAAGCATCCCAAAGGAGAGACAGCTGGGAGGACAGAGCTGGCAAATTTGGAGTTGTGACCCCGGCGTCGGCGCTTTGCAGCCGGAGAACTGCCCTGTCGGCCGGATCGGGGGGTGCCAGCGCTGCCCCGACAAGAAAACACCGCGGGACCCCCCGAGGGCTCAGACATCCCCTTATGAGCCACCATTGACTTTGCCCAGATTTTTCTGGATGGGAAGAAAAAAGCATCAATCCGAGGAGGTGCCAAACACCACCGGGTCAGAGAAAACCCAACTGAAGCCAAGTCCTCCGTAGGACCAATTTATTGTTTGTGGGAAGGGCTGCAGAGCAGAGCCAGCTGTATGATCTTTCTGAATCCCTATGGCTCTATGAGGTTTAATGAGTAAATCATTTGGACAGAGCCTTTTGAATAGGCAAGGGCTTGTGTGAGGGTTTTTCTTTTCCCTAAATAAAATTAATAGCAAGAGAGAAAAAAGAATAATCCATGCGGATTAAAAGGAAAAGCAGTGAGGGTTAACAGCTACCAGCATTAAAAAGGATAGCTCAAACCCAAACTAAATAAAAAAAGAGGACATCTAGAATGCAAACAGCATGAGAGGGAATATAATACAGCGTTCCTGTGAGGAAATTAAAACCAAAGCTTTCACTCAGAATATGAAAACCCGCACGGCAGGGTGGGTTTGGCCAGGTGCAGGCAAGGGACAGCTCGACCACGCTCCGACATGCTGCCAACGGCCTTCCAAATTACGCGGCAACAAAGAGGGCTGCTCCTCTCGGGAAGGCACAAGCACGCCGATGCTGCGGAAGGGATGCAAGGAGAGAGGCATGCACCGCGAGGGGACCCAGCCATGGCACCAGGCATGCTCGCGGCCACGGTGTCCTCCACCTCGCGGCACGGCAGGAGGCACTCGGGGGACATGGGTGCACGTGGGCACATGCGGACGCGACGCGGGCCGCAAGCGGCAAGCGTGGCCGGGGCCTCCCATTTACCAGAAGTAGCGCTTGCTCCTGCAACAACTGCTGCTGCAGGATCTCTAACTGTCTCTGCTCCTCCTCTAACTGTCGCCTGATGTACTCCTGGAGCCATGGGCAGCACGGATCAAAGGAAAAAGAGAGAGAATGTAAAAGAGACAGTATTTCCCAAGAGGAAGGAGAATGAGGTGGGCACCCACATCCATCCCACCTGAGAGCTGACACCGATCGGTCAGCCCGGGCACCCTCCATCCCTGCCCAAAGAGCCCGGGGTGTCCATCATTCTACAAGGGACCTCTGATGGTTAAAGAGTGAAAACCACTAAGAAAAGGCAACCATTAACTGGGAACACAACAAAACCCCACCCTGGGGACCAGCTGGTGGGAAAAGTGCTGCATCAAGTGTCTCCACACCTGCGGGCAAGCAAGTGGATCCACGTGGCAATAAATGACAGCAGTGGAAAGCGACACACGCGGCGTTAACAATTAAGCAATTTGCTCTCAAGTGGCAAAAAAAATACAAGTGTTTACATGAAAAATCTCTGACTAGAGGAAGAGGAATCTGTGTCGAAGGCGATCGCCGCTGCATCAAGTGTCTCCACACCTGCGGGCAAGCAAGTGGATCCACGTGGCAATAAATGACAGCAGTGGAAAGCGACACACGCGGCGTTAACAATTAAGCAATTTGCTCTCAAGTGGCAAAAAAAATACAAGTGTTTACATGAAAAATCTCTGACTAGAGGAAGAGGAATCTGTGTCGAAGGCGATCGCCCCCCCCCCGCCAGGTTACCTGCTCGTGCTCCGCGCGCCGCCGCTCCTCCTCCCGCCGCATCTGCTCCTCGTAGTGCCGCCGCTGCTCCCGCTCCTGCTGCTTCCGCAGCTCCTTCTCCCGCCTCTGTTGCTGTGGGGGCAGGAGGCACAGGTCAGCACCCCTACTCCTCTCCCCGGCAGCTCAAAGTCCTTTTCCTCACCGTTTTTGGGGAACCACCTTGCCCGGTCACCCGCAGCACTCCCTCCCGCCCGCGGAGATGCCCTGCCAGCAGGCAGGTCCATTTGGGGTGATAAAGGGGCTTGTTGATCCAACCCCATCCTCACGTGCTCTGGTGCCCAGCACCAGCTAGGGAGAACCCACAGCAGCCTCCAAACCAGCGCTGGACCACGCATGCAACCCCATTTCTTCTCCTGCTTGCAGGTGAAGCCACGAGGGCAGCGCGTGGTCCCCACGTTCCAGCGTGCCCGATTGGTGGGGTAATCAGGCCCTGGAGGCGGGGGGGGCTCACCCCGCGAGCTCATCACTTATGGGAAACTCATGTCTCGGCTCCAAACCCACCCGCAAGGATGAGGGAAGGTGCTGGGGGAGCTACTGCCCACTGAGAAGAGAATTCATCCCTCATAGCTTCTGGTCTCAGCAAACATTAATACAGAAGACCCAGAATCCAAGGGGTTTTCCTTTACAACACACAAATTGAGCTTCTCTTGCCATCCTCAGGCCACCGCAGGCCCCTGCTGCCTGGGTCGCATCCCTCCTTGCTTGGCTCTGTAGCATCTTCTCCAACAGCAACCCAGGGCATTTTGGGGTGATGACAACCTACAGCTGGCTCTGAGCCGTCCAGGGTGCGCTGGGCACCCAGGTGACACCTGCAGCCCTCACACCCCCTGCTTTTAACCCAAAATAACTCCTCCAGCTACCCCAACCACCCTGCTCCTTCATCCCGGGGCGAGCCTCCGCATCACTCTGCCACAAAGCCGAGGGGCCGCGGGCTGCTCCGCACCGCAGCCCCGCAGCCGGTGGCGCATCGGCAGAGGGCACTCAAATGCCAATATTGGCTACCGAGGCTCTGCCGCCTGCCAGAACTCCATCATGCGCCGGGCGCAGCAACACTCACGCAGCGCTAACAGGGAGGCAACCTGCTGAAGCATAAACCCGGGGTCCTTTTTTCTCCCTTCCCCCCCCCAACCCTTTTTTTTTTTGTCCCTTTTTTCCCCCCTCTTTGAGGACAGAGAGCAGCTGAGCACACCACGGCGGCGAGGCAGGCACCGGAGGGGACGGCAACGCTGTCCATGGAGGGCTGGAGCTGCCCGAGGAGCTGGCCAAACTATCTGGAGACAAAGATGCATCCACTTTAGACTGCTGCGCTGCAGTAAACCTGCACTGTATGCACAGATGGATTTGTTCTCTGTATCTACCTATAGACGTCTATCTCTATAGATATCTTCTATAGAGATATCTATCCCTATTATAGATATCTATCTATAGAGATATTATATAGACCTATCTTTATAATAGATATCTAATACAGTATATCCATCCCTAATGTATATATTTTTAATAGATAACTACCTAATAGATAGGTATCTAATAGAGTAGATCTATTATACCTGTTGTAATTCTGTTACATATCTATTCTATATTCTACTCTATATTTTATTATATATCTCTATATATCTCCCTAGAGATCGATATCTATAGATATCTTTATAGCTAGACACCTATAGGTATATCTATATACAGATATAAAGATAGATATATCTACAGATAGATATACAGGTATTTTAACAAACATTTAAAGATCCCCTCACATTTCAATACAGGGAGGAGCCACTGCCTGTCTTGCTGCTGTCTCCCCATCCACGTGGAACATCCACAGCCGCCCCGCACAGGGATTCTGCTCATTTCCTCAAGCTCAACGTTGGAGCTGCAGCACAGCTTTAGTGCCACCTATAGCCATATTTATCAGTGCTGTTCCACTCGCCGCAGGGAAGGAAAAAAAAAAAAAAAAATCGCACTCAACCTGAAATAACCTGCCAGGCTGCAGACTCCGGCGTGTCCCACGCCAGGCGCAGTCACTCGCGCTGCCCACGTAAGCCGGGGATGCATGCGCTACTCCGCGCGTACGCCTGTCCTCGCTGAGCGCGAGGCGAACGTAGGGCTGTTTGTAGTTTTTGGAACTCTATACTAGAAATTTCAGAGGATACACCACCAGGACGTGGTAACTCTGCAGCAGTGATATGAATACGTTTCTTGGCTTTGCCAGTGCTCCTTGACTGCCTTAGATGAGCACCATCAGTGATGGTCATTGCTCCCATGCAAATGACCACCTGAAGCACAGGTTTTTTGACTAACAGGTTGAATACACGTTACCCTGAGCTTCCAATCACCGTGTGCATCACTCTGTTTTTTTGGGTGGGTTTTAATGTTGGTTTTGGGTTTTCTTTTAGTTAAAATAGCACGCTGCTGAATAAAGCACATAGCACTTGTGTAGGCTGGGCTTGGCTGGCAGGAGACAAGGCCCTGAATGCCATAGCTATTTCTTCAATAAAAATCACCCGATTGGTCTTTATTTCCAATCCGACAGGTGAACAAAGCCAAACCTCTCCAAGGAAGGAGACAAAAGCGTTTTTGCCAGGGAGGGAGCAGCGTACCACCACCCTTCCAGGGGATCGCCTGGCCGGTGGCTCATTTCCACACCGAAACGCCTATTTAACCCCAGGAGCTGGGAACTGAGCCCCCCAAGCAGTGTTTTCTTTCAAAGCCAGACCGGATGCTCCTCTGGATATTTCAAGGACCTCCGCACCCTGCCACAGACAGGCTCTTCGGGCTGAGGCTGTGAGCGGGATGAAATATATCCATTTATCGAGGCCAGGAGTACAGAGCTTCCCTCCAGCTCAACAGCGGTTTTGTCAGGTCACGTTATAAGCAAGTCATTCGTCACTGTCGCGTTATGAGCACCTTCAGCTAAACACCGCACCACCGTCTCGGCAGAGCAGGGCTCAATCGGCAGCGGCACAGCCTGCCGGCTGCCTTCCCTGTACAGCCATGCTTCAGCAGCTGGCAAACATCTGGAGAGGAGCCGGCGCTGTGGAGGTGCGGCTGAAGCCTCCAGTAACTCCCATCTCCCTTCTACTTCTGCTCACACCGGTGCTGAGCAGCACTGGGGTGATGGGGACCCTGTTTGAAGTAGGGATTGAGCTCAGTGAGACGCAGCTGAAAACTGCATGCAGAAAGCAAATTAAAAAGGGAGAGATCCAAAGATCTCTTGTTATTTGCCTCCTTTTCTCCCTGTTTTCTGCCCTCCCGCTCCCACTGCGAATGCATACTTCCCACGTTCCACCAAGCCTGAAACCACTGTGTGTATTTACACTATCCAGATCTATTATTCATGCAAGGCAAGAGCGGTAATTAATTAGGACTGCATTTATATAACTCTGCAGGTAAAGCTATATGTAGAGGCTTGTAAGCCAGAATGGGATCTTATTTGCGCCGCACTAGAAATGACAGGTTTTAAATATTGATGAGGGAAGACACACAAAGGCAAAAACCTCTGGTGGGAAGGCCCCCGGAGGGCTGGCATGAAACAAGGACTTCAAAGGAGCAAGCTCACTCTGCTACATCAGACGCGCTCAGGGCTACGAGCCATCGGAGAGCTGCAGCCGCCCCGTGAACCCGGTGAGCTCGGAGAGGCACCGACGCTTGCAAGAAGAGGCTCCTGGAAACCTTGGCTGCTGCTCCCCGACATGAGAAGCGTGACCCAGCAAAGAAGTGGAAGGGGGAATTCCAAGTGACAAATGAAAACAAATATTCTAGGTGGTTGCATTGTTGTGACAGGCTCATTTATTTGAGCCACCAGGGA